>NC_043700.1:137362532-137376895 GCF_006229205.1 Suricata suricatta
TATTTATTTTTAATACAGAGAGAGACAGAGCATGGGAGGGGGAGGGGCAGAGAGAGAAGGAGACACAGAACTGGAAGCAGGCTCCAGGCTCTGAGCTAGCTGTCAGCACAGAGCCCGACGCGGGGCTCGAACCCACAAACGTGAGATCTGACCTGAGCCGAAGCCGGAGGCTTAACCGACTGAGCCACCCAGGCACCCCTATCAATCTATTCTTTTTTGGTTGAAGTTTACTGTAATGCTTATGCAATCTCCCTATATTTTAAGATTGTAGAGATATCATCTTATTAATTTACTCTAGAACTTTCAAAGTTTGGACTTTCACTTTTAAATCTCTAATTAAGTATTACAATGTACACTGTGAGGTAGAGATAAAATTTCTTTTAAAAAAATGCACCTGAGGGCACCTGGGTGGCTCAGTTGGTTGGACCTCTGGCTTCGGCTCAGGTCAGATCTCACGTTTGTGGGTTCGAGCCCCGCGTCAGGCTCTGTGCTGACAGCTAGCTCAGAGCCTGGAGCCTGCTTCCGGTTCTGTGTCTCCTTCTCTCTCTGCCCCTCCCCCTCTCATGCTCTGTCTCTCTCTGTATCAAAAATAAATAAAACGTTAAAAAAAATGCACCTGAAGCACTCATTACTATCCATGCATTCTTCCTTATCTGTAATCCCATCTCTTTCTTGGATGAGCTCTCTATATGGACATAGATCTGTCTCTTCTAGCTGGCAGAATGATGTGGCAGAAATAAAGATTAGTGAACTTGAAGCAATAGAAACTAAAAAAAGTAAAACGTATTTTTTTAAAAAGCTAAAAAATGTAACTGCATCAGTGAGCCTTAGGACAACTTCAAGACACCATATATAATATAACTGGAGTTCCCAAAAGAGAAGGGATGAAGACCAAAAATGTTTTTAAAGAAATCATGTAAAATATTTTCCAAATATGGTGAAAAGTATAAACCTACAGATCTAAGAAACTCAGTAAAGTCAAAGCAGAAGAAACCTGAAGAAAACTATACCAAATTACATCATCATTAAATTGCTCAAAACCAGTGACAAAGTGAAAAAAAATTTTTTTAAGTAGCCAGGAGGAGAAAAAAACATTTTACTTTTTTTTTTTTTTTTAAGAGAGAGAGAGAGACAGCATGAACAGGGGAGGGTCAGAGAGAGAGGGAGACACAGAATCTGAAGACAGGCTCCAGGCTCTGAGCTAGCTGTCAGTACAGAGCCCAACACGGGGCTCGAACCCACAAACCGAGAGATTATGACCTGAGCCGAAGTCAGACGCTTAACTGACTGAGCCACCCAGGCGCCCCCGAGAAAAAACATTTTAGCCAGAGGAATGTAGATAAGAACAGCAGGTTTCTCAACAGTTTAGCACAGAAGTAGGATATGAAACAACATACACAAACCTAAGTTAGCAGTATGCCGTATAATAAGTTTTGAAATCAGTAAGTATGAGACCTCCAACTTTGTTCATTTTTTTTTCTTTCAAGATTATTTGGATATAGGGTCCCTGGGGATTCCGTATGGATTTGGGGGTGGGTTTTTATATTTCTGCCAAAAACACTTTAGGACTTTGATAGGCATCTCATTAAATTGTAATGTAAACTGCTTCAGTATATTGGCATCTTAGCAATATTAAGTTTTCCAGTCCATGAACTGAAAATGTCTTTCCATTGATTCATTTCTTTAATTTCTCTCAGAAACATTTTGTGTTTTTAGTGTACAAATCCTCTGTGGTTGGATTTATTACTAGATATTTTATGTGTTTCAATGCTATTATAAATGAAATTATTTTCTTCATTTCCCTTCTGGACTGGTCATTTTTAGCAACTACTTTTGCCATAACGAGTTTCTTCGTCTGGAAATCTCATGTCTTCTGTTAGTGTTCCTGACACTGTGGAAGGCTATCTTAGTAGATTGTAGGTAGGGCAAAATTAACCCGCTCATAACCTCACAAATTGTCATGATATGGAGAAAAAGAAGGGTTTCACTATAGATGCTAAAAACATTAAAATATTAATAAAGTAATAATATAAACTGCTTTAATGCAATATATTTGACTATCAAAATAAAATAGATGAGTTTATTTAAAAACACAAATCATCTTGAACTGACCCAAAAAGAAATATAAAAATTTAATAACTCTATATAGATTGTTAAAAACAAATTAGTAACTATAACTACCTGAAAAAGAATCTTCAGGCTTAGTGTGTTTCACTGATGATTTCTCTAAAAAATTTAAGAAAACAATAATAACACTCCTATGCAAATCTCTCAGAAAAGAGAAGGAACACTTCCCAAGTCTTTTTATAAAGCCACCATTGCCCTGATATCAAAACATTACAAGGAAAGCCAACTACAGACCAATATCTCTTAACAAAATAGTAACAAAAATATTCAAAGCAATAGCAAACTGTATAACAATATATATAAAAGTTAATGTTTCATGATCAAGAGGGGTTTATTCTGGGAATGTAAGTCTGGCTCAACATTCAATTAATGTAATTTACCATAGCAACAGATTAAAGAAGATAAAACAATGATTTCAGTAGATGTTGAAAAAGTATTTGACAGAATTAAACATTTATTCATGATAAAAGTAACTTTCAGGAAACTAGAAATAGAGGGATATTCTTCAAGCTGATAAAGGACATCTATGAATAACCCACAGCTGATACTATATTTCATGATGAAAGATCCTTAAGATTAAAAACAAGACAAGGATACCTTTTCTCACCATTTCTATTCTGTATTGTGCTGCTCGTCTGAGGTGAATGACAGAGGAATGAAAGAACTTTGGAGGGTGATGGATATGTCTATTTTTATTGTGGCATAGCACATGGTCTATACAGTTGTGAAAACTCATCAAATTACACACTTAAAGCAAGAACATTTTACTATATGTAAATTATACTGAATCAAAATTGGTAAAACACAGGGCTTAAACGTTTGTTTGTTCTCTTTAGATGTAATCCACATCCCTCTCTCACTAAGAGGCCTCTTTTCTCAGAGTGTGTATTTATCACTTTGATTTTCTATAATTAACTTGGCCGCTAGAGGGAACCCATATTTCATGAACCCCAAAGCTCGGCAATAATTTAAAAAGCACATCATCTATGGATATAAATGCACAGAAAATCTCTTTTTCATTATCAGATTTTTAATCTGCCTATTATTTAGAAATAATATTTGTTAAAACCCTTTTAGGCCATAGTCATACAGAAGATAAACTTGTTACTTGTGAAAGAGGTGAAGCTTCTTTTATCAGTGTATTTAACTACTGGACTCAATCTTGACTTTCATGTAGGTGTTGTGGGTCATTTAGACATAACCTTGGTATTTTTTTAAATAAAGGTTATATTTTTGGTTACAAGAAATATGCATGTTCATTATAGAAAATGTGAAAGTGACAGAAAAATTGAAAGAAGAGAAAGAGGAAGGGGAGAAGAATCCATAGAGGCCCCTACTGTCATCATAATCACTGCCTGCAGATATGAGTTCTGTCAACATTTGGGCATATTGCCCCAGAGGTTTCATTTATACAGTATTTTTACTTGATCATAATCACATATAACAAAATGTTAGAATTTAACTGCTATTAGATATCTAACCTTGAAAATGAAGCATAAATTACATACTTTTTCAGAATGTAGAATGTTCATAATTTATTATGTCCCTTTGAAGTGTTAATAGTACTCAACTAGGAAAGTTACAATAAAATGTTATTAATATTCAATAGTCACATTAAACTGTCCGTATTTCTTTGGGTGGTTCTCTCATGCAGGAAAATCTATCTGCTGAGTCTTTACAACTGGAAAGAGCTGGGCAGTGGATGGCAACATTTTTTCCTTATCCTAAATAATCTCCACTTAAGTTGATGGAGAGAAAAAAATGTAATCTCTGAGCAGTAAAAAGCCTCAGATGAAAAGAAAACTTAAAAAAAGTTTTTTTTCATTTATTTATTTTTGAGAGACAGAGTGAGACAGAGCGCAAGTGGAGGAAGGGCAGAGGGAGAAGGAGACACAGAATCTGAAGCAGGCTCCAGGCTCTGAGCTGTCAGCACAGAGCCCGACACAGGGCTCGAGCCCATGAACTGTGAGATCCTGACCGGAGCTAAAGTCGGACACTTAACCGACTGAGCCACCCAGGCGCCCCAAAAAGAACATTTAAAAAAAGTATTTACATGGTGGGCTTATGCTGTATTCCCAAGGAAAAGAAAACTGTACATACGTTCCAACTCAGTTTTACCTTGTCATATAACAATAGTGTATTCATGTTTAAGTAGAGGGGACAAGGAAATGGATGGTAAACACTAAGTCTTGTGCCTTGTTTGTGGAATTACCTGTACTTTTATTAAAATCCACTTGGCACAGATGAATTGTATGTAGATCTTAACTGATGGAAGGGATAAAGGGAAGAGAGTAAATGTTAATGTTAACAATTATATGTAAACAGCATTTAGTAATATTTATTGAAGACATATTCGTGGCACTGTAGGTCTTTTATTACATGAATCACCATTTCTTTGTTTAATCTTTGTAAGGATTTATGGGGAGTAACTATTTTCTTTCTCATTTTACTGAGATAGAATCTGAGATAGAAGTCAAATAACTTTCTCAAAGTCACACAGCTAGTAGGTACCAAAGTTGGGGTTTACACATTAGTCTATTTGCCTATAATAGTCCTCTCCTTAACCCGCGCCTCTTATTTCTGGGAACCTCACATATATGACCCTTTCAAAGCGAGATTTCTTTTTTCCACGTAAAGTACCTTATTACCATCATCATGTTCTGTTCAAAGAAACCTCAGCCTAAGGAATTAATTTAAAAGAACTGATATTCAACCCCTGAAAAGAACTCCAAAGGGCAATTTCATTCCTAATACAAACCACAAATGAGGTTTTTGGTTTAATCTACTACTTTATTAAATACCAAGGTCCGGAGTGGTTTGCTCTTATACTTACGATTGTTATTATTTCATCCATTGTGTCTAGGCTGTTATATTCTGATAGTTGTAACATATACTTGTATAGGTATATACAAGTGTATATACAAATAAATGTGTATACACAAGTAATTGTAGTATATCAGTTGGTTCTATGAGACACCTGTGGAGTAGAAATAAAACGCTTTCTTAACATCTAAAAGTGGAAGAATAAACCACATCCCCATGATGCTTTTTATTGAAGGCCTTTAACTGATATGGTGTGCAAATGAGTAATTTGGGGAATCAGACCTGAAAGCACCTAACAGTGAAGACAGTGTTGCATTTACTTATGAAAGTAAATACGATAATTTAAGATTTAATGAACTATTCAGCACATACTATGTGCCTATATCAATAAGCTGGCAGTTGATTAAATTGTCTCTGGTCATTGTTAAAAATGGATTCCCCGCATCGGGCTTGTGCTGACAGTGCGGAGTCTGGAGCCTGCCTCAGAGTCTCTGTCTTTCCCTCTCTCTCTCTCTGTCTCTCCCCCGATCACACTGTCTCTCAAAAATTAATAAAATGTTTTTTAAAAAATGGATTAAACACCCATTCTAGGTTTTTAAAACTTTTTTAGAAAAATTTTTATGTTTATGTATTTGTTTTTAGAGAGAGAGAGAGAGTGAGCAGGGGAGGGGCAGAGAGAGAGGGAGAATGAGAATCCCAAGCAGGCTCCACACTGTCAGAGTGAAGCCCGATGCAGGGCTCGAACTCACGAAACCGTGGTATTGTAACCTGAGCTGAAACCAAGAGTCTGTTGCTTAGCTTAACTGACTAAGCCACCTAGGCGCCTCTAGATTTTTAAAACTTTTAATAAAAAAGATCAGACACTCACTGTTATGATGTCTAAAAAGTTAAAAAAAATAAAAATAAAGAAAAGTGAAATGAGAAAGGAGGGATGTATGGAATAAGACACCGGTATTTCATATAATATTGATTACAAATACATGGGAAGATGTAGCTTAGTATGTGAGTCAAAAAGACTGCCAGGTGAATGCCACAAATGGGCAACCACTAAGTCATTGCACGTGTTGAACCTGAAGGGTCTCAGGCACATGGAGGACCTGCTTCCACAAGGGGAGAAAAGGAGGTACTGAACTGAGCATGCTTGATTCATTCTTTCCAGATAGGATAAGTTATTTCTCCTCCTGAGAGAATCATAAATAGGGCAAGTAAAGACTAAGAATGTTATGCAACCTGAGCTAGTTCAACTTAAAAAGAACCATGAGGGGTGGAAGGGTGTTCTCCTCATAGGTATTTCTAAAATATTAAAAAGAACAACAGTAACAACCTGCATATATAACAGGAGTCAAAATCAGCATCATGCCTAATCACGGAACAATGAAAGAAATTGCCTGAAAGGCTGAAATTGAGACAAAGATGTCTAGAGCACATAATTATATGCACCAGACAATGCATTAGACAACGGAAAGAAATGAGATCGTAATTAGAGCAAAGGAAGCAAAGGACTAGAAGCCCACAACTGTATCTACATAAAACTTTTAAAATTAATAATGGTATAGTCCAACAATAAAATACTATGTCTCACGTCTCTCTACCTGCACAGAAATATATGGAAATATTTACTGAAGTTGAACATTCACCAAAACATATTTTTACACAAAGCAAACAAAGTACAAAACAGTATACATGGTATTTCCCCATGTGTATCATAAAAGGTGTGTGTGTGTGTGTGTGTGTGTGTGTGTTCATATCTACATCATGCACACATGCAAACTCATGTGCTGGTATAGACTTTTTCTCCAAGATACCCACACACAAAAAATTAGTAATCCTAATAGGTTCTGGGAAGAAGAAACAAACATCTGTAGTAGGAGGAAGAGATTTATTTTATTTTATTGTATTTTTTACTGTATAACTCTTTTTACCAATTGAATTTTTATAATGTGTACATAACATTTTTCTTTTGATAAATAAGTGTAACCAGTTTACCTACTCGATAGTGTAAATTCTAGATTCTGAATGACTAACAATATGTTAAGTGTTTATGGAATGATTATAAAAGAAGTTTGGAATTTAGATCTTTTTGTCAGAGCAGTACTAAATTTTGAAAGATTCAGGGGAAATTGGGTCAGTTCTTGGGCCAACTAAGTGTCTTGTATATTTTGAAGCATATGGTGAGTACAAACAATAAGAATTTTTATAGTGAATCAGATGAGTAAGCCACTTGTTATGGGCTGAATTTTGTCCCCTCTAAAATATACACGTTGAAATCCTAACTCTCAGTACCTCAGAATGTGACCTTATTTGGAGAATAGACTATTTAAAAAGGTAATTAAGTTAAAATGAGGTCACAGGGTAAACCCTAATCTACTGTGACTAGTGGTCTCATAATAAAAGATTAGGACATGGACATACTCAAAGGGAAGACCATGTGAGCATACATGGAAACATGGCCATCTGCAAGCCAGAAAGAAAGGGTTTCAGAAGAAAACCCTAAGGATACCTTGACCTTGGCCCTCTAGCCTCCAGAACTATGAGAAAAACAAATTTCTGTTTTTTCAAGCCACTCAGTCCATGGTACTTTGTTATGGCAGCCTGAGCAAGCTAATACTCAACCTAGGCTCGGTGATATGGCTGCAGGTGATAAGCAGCCCTTGAAGAATCTCAGTAGAAGGCCCTTTGAAGATCTGCTCTGTAGAATGATCACTTTGCAGTGCATAAGATTGACTGCGGAGACTAGTTAGGAAGTTACATCAATGGTCCAGTGAAAGCTGGGGCGTATTTAAAGCACTTTCACAGGGAAGGGAGAGGAGGAATTAAGGGGGTAGAAGTTACAGGATCCAGAGCCCAGTTGGATGCAAAGCAGAGAGAGAGGGTCAGTCTGTGATGAAACTGAGGTCCCTGGCTTAGGCAGCTAAGTGAATGGTTAATAAAGCAAAATGGAGAAAGAGGAGCAGTGGGCTCCCCATCTGAACTCTGGGGAGAGCTAACTAAATTACAGTGGTTACATGTTAATACTGGCACCAAGGAGAAAATACAGGAGTAGGCATCAATCCAGATTAAGATCAAAGCACTTGATGACCCAGAGAGGGGAGGCTCATAGAGCTGGCACGGAGTAGCAGTCAGGATGTCTTAGGCGGCCTGATGAATTACCACGTCAGGGAGAAGAAATGCACCTCACCCAGAAACACACAGAGGGTCTCTTTGTGGAGGGAAGTCTCATCATTCCACAAAGGCAGGTGCAATCAGGGTGCAGCTGGCCTTGCTAACTGAAGCAGAAATAATGAAAGAAAAAGGAGATAACAGTCTTGGCATCATGCCTTGGCTCTGCCTTTGACAGGCTTGATAACCTTGGGCACATCAGTTGACTTCCTTTTGCCTCATTTCTTCTCACTTAGCAAGTCAGGGTGAAAATGAACTGATTGTTATTATGACACTTCATTAGCTAATTAATACTTAGAGGGCTCATAATAAGCCCCCTGTGGGAGGTGATTTATAGATTAAGAGCTGAAGAGTAAGTAAGAAATGAACCAAATGGAAGGGCTAGGAGGTGTTGAGATGAAAGATGTCCTAGTTAGAGGGAACAGTCTCTGTAAGACCGAGCCCGAACAGAAAATGGTATTTTCGGAGAACCAAGAAGTGATTTGATATGAGTACAGTATAGAGTTTTATCAGGACGAAGTGAGAAAACAGAAATTGCAAGCAGTTAAGGAATCTGTTCAAGTTCACATAGCAATAAGAGTCTGACCTGTGAATGGAGCATACCTGCACCAGGACTTGCATTTAAACTTTTTAATAACTATTATTAATCCTATACAACCTCCCTGCAACACTATACAAAGAGGAGAAGGCCGTTGCCAATATTTATGCCTGCGTTTAGAAAGTTACAGAGTGATGTGGGGAGAAGCACTGGGTGATATATGGAAACCAATTTGACAATAAACTATTAAAAAATAAAATAAAATAAAGTTACAGAGTGAATATTCACTTGAGCTTAAATAGAAAGATCCATGTGAGAATGTTAGAACAAGTGTCATTAGGTATACTGATTTTGACCACAAAAGCATGTAAGCTAAAATTAGAGACAGTCTACTAACCCTTTTTTCCACTCTAGTCCTCCAAAAAAAACATAGAAACCATCTCAAAATAGATTTTGTGACTAACACAAGATTTTGATGACTGGTTTTCTCTTGTAAATAATTGCATTTATTTTACAAACAAAACAAAACCCAGATCCAGATCAATTCAGTTTTATAACGGACTTAGCAATTGACGGGATTGAACTGGTTTGTCTATAACTTTTTCCTAGAGCATTGACCCACAGAAGATTATACACACTGATTATAAAATTCTCTGTCCTCTGTGTTCTAATGTTTTGCTATGAAGGGCTAAGTTGTGGAATTATTTTTGTTTGTCCTGCTTGTGGTTTGTTGGGATTCCTGAATCTGATGCTTGTTGTCTGGTGACCATGGAGGTACGTTCCTCAGATCTTCCTCCAATGGAAGGAAGCTGCTGGACAGGCTCAGGTGACATCCTAGGGTGGCATCCGGTGTAAAAATGCACCATCCCCTGCACCTCCCAAATGCATACTTACATTTCAACCCTTATCTCAAGGTCTGCCCTCATCCCATTTTTACCCAATAATTTGTCAACTGTGCTTGAAGTGGATTTCCAGCAACACTTCTTGAAGTTAAAGGATTTCCTCCAAAGGGGGAGGAAAGAAAGGCAATTTTGCTCAGAATTCCTCTTAGCTAAAATACCTTTGTTTTGGTCTGCATAAGACAACTTATGGCCTTTTTAATCACATACATGGTCAGTAGGGTTAATTATAAGAAGACATGCCACGTCACATGAAAGGTATAGTCACAGGTCTCTCAAATCTATAACAGAGCTTTGATTTAAATACTACCTACTTGGTGGCTCAGTAGGGTGAGCATCTAACTTTTGATTTCAGCTCAGGTCATAATCTCAGGGTCATAGGATCAAGCCCCACTCCAGGCTCCACAATGGGCACTGAGCACAGAGCCTGTTAGAGATTCTTTCCCACTCTGCCCCTTTTCTTCTTTCCCCTCACCCCCGCTTGTTCACACACTCTCTCTTAAAGTAAGTAAATAAGCAAATAAATAAATATCAGTTCACCTAAGAAGAAAAACTTTTGTCTCAGGTCACCTTGGCAAGCAGTGTAACTGTCTTCAATCTTTTTAATCGTATACCCTCAGAAGTCACACATCTTTCAGTGCATCTCTGAAAGGAGACTATTTGGATTACTGAAAATGAGAACACTGACTTTAAAAAACAGTTTATTTAAAATTCCAAAGTGATTTAATGTTCGTTATTGTTTTTTAAAAATAACTGTAAAATACATGAATTTCAAAACAAATTTGTTTGTCTCAAACATTATACCAAATTTGTCTCAGACATTACACCAACCATATATTTAGGATACAGTGTTCTGTCTGAACTACCACAATTTTGTACCTTTTACTATGAATGATGTCAGTTAAAATGTAAGAATCCTTTCAGCAATAAACCATCAGAAAGCACTTATTACTATGTATGTAATATGTGCATGATACATGTAGTTCTATGCATAAGATTCAGTGTTAGGCTTGCTAATCTACACATGGATCTTGCAAGGTGCCACCATAGACATTCCCTCATACGTTGTTCAGCAGTCTTATTTGATCTATTGTTTGCTCGTGTGTTCTGTCTTCAGAATCTCACTAAGATCTCATTTACTATTGAGAAGGCAGAGCCTATGTTGTCCAAATCATAAAGAAAGTGTTCTGTGTTCCTATTTAAGTTCCCATTTAAAGTAATGGTGAGGTCTCCACCGCTGCGCCCAGACCACAGGGCTCCACCTACATCTCCAGAGTCCTTGGAAGTTCATTAAGCTCAGACATGACCCCCTCACCAGAGTTTGAATGCAGAGTGGAAATTCTGGGATTTAAAAATAATGTATTCACTAATCACTTATGGTCTAAGAAGAAACTCTTGGGGCACCTAGCTGGCTCAGTTGGTTAGGCGTCTGACTTCAGCTCAGGTCATGGTTTCACAGTTCATGAGTTTGAGCCCCACATCAGGCTCTGTGCCGACAGTTCAGAGCCTGGAGCCTGCTTCGGATTCTGTGTCTCCCTCTCTCTCTGTCCCTCCCCCACTCACGCTCTGTCTCTCTCTGCCTCTCAAAAATAATTCAACGTTAAAAAAATTAATAAAATAAAAAAAAGAAACTCTTACAAAAGTATTATTTGGTGCACCTGGGTGCCTCAGTTGGTTGGACATCCGATTTCTGCTCAGGTCATGATCTTGTGGTTCGTGGATTCGGGCCACCATCAGGCAGATGGTGCTTAGAGCCTGGAGCCTGCTTCTGATTCTTTCTCCCTCCCTCTCTGCCCCTCTCCCCCTCACACTCTGTCTCTCAAAAAATAAAAACTAAACATTATATTTATTTATAAATATATATAAACATTATATTCATATTTATTTAAAAAAGAAAGTATTAACAGCAATTTCTTTAACCTCAACAAGCTGTACAACATCCACAATAAATATTACACTTAGTGGTGAAATGTTTAAGAAGTTTGTTGAAAACAAAACAAAAGTACTTGTTAGCATCACTCCTATACAAGCTTGTACTGAAAATTTTAATCAGGGTAGTAAGGCTAGAAAAAAAATGCATTTATAATGAATTGGGGAAAAACTGCCATTTGAAGTAGATGACAAAATTGTTAATGTGAAAGGTGCAAAATAATTAAAAGGTACATAATTAGAAGACTGATGGGTATAAAAATATACACAAGAATCAGGAAATGCAATCTTATAGACACCACTTAAAATAAATAGCATCTGGATGCAAAAGTCTCTAGAAATAAGATTAACATGTAATGTGCAAGGTGAAAACTTTAAATGCTATTTAAAGACTTCAATTTATGATACCCCTGGGTGGCTCAGTCGGTTGGGTGTCCGACTCTTGATTTCGGCTCAGGTCATGATCTCATGGTTCCTGAGTTCGAGCCCTGCATCAAACTCTTCACTGTGCGTGCATCCCCACTGCTTGGGATTCTCTCTCCTTCCCTGTCTTCCTCTCTCTCTCTCTCCCTCTCCCCTACTCATGTGCATGCTCACACTCTCAAAATAAACTTTGAAAAAAAGACTTCAATTTATGAACTCTATCAAGTTCTCCAAATGGAAGATTTGCTATTTTAAAGAGGCATCAACTACCCGACTCAAAATGATTTAAAAATTCAATGCCCTTTCACTCAAAATTCACTAATTCAAGATGATTCCATATTCTAATTCTAATTCTAAAAATATGTTAGAATAAGAGAATAATAATATATTCTATATTCTAATTTATATGAATAAATTAAGAAGGGCTAAGACACTCCTAAAGAGGAACAATAATTTTGGGGAACTTGCCTTTCCACTTATCAAGAACTTTTAATGCTATAGTAATTAAGCAAGTGTGGCACTGGTACCATATAAACAGATGGACAAAACGATGTGGAAAGAAATTGAGTTTCGGAACAAACCTATATATGTTATCTTGATTTATGGCAGAGATTGGAAAATGATGGACTTTTTTAAAGTGGTGGTGGTACAACTTGTTATCCATATGTGAAAAGTAAAAGCGAATTTCTACCTCACATTGTAGAGGAAAATCAACTCTGAGTTCTAAATATGAAAGACAAACTATCCAATTTTTAGAAGGCAATACAGAATATTTTTATGATTTGAGGAGACTAGACATAAGAAAAAAAGTTATACCATAAAAAGTTATTTTAAGAAACACCATAGATATAAAACTTTTTGCCACACATATAAATGACAAATGATTAGTATGTAAAACATGTTTTTAAAAGCTTTTGTGAAATAACACATAGCATAATAGTACAAATGGCCAAAACAATAAAAATTTCACATAAGGCCAAATACAAATGGCTCATAATCATGCACAAAGATATTCACTCTCACTTGTAATAAGGGAAAGGCATATTAAAACCACCAGAAGATGCCATTGTGTATTGTCAACAATTTTAAAAGTATGACAATTACAAGTGATGGCCAGTAGGGGGAGGAAGAGGAACATTCATAAATCGCTTGTGGGTGGAATAAATCAGTACTATTTGGAAAATAGCATTGTTTGATGAAATTGAAGATATATATACCCTATGAGGGAGTAATTCTTCTCCTACATATGTATTTCAGAGTGTCGCTTACACATGTGCATCCAGAGCAATCCGAATGTGTTGAGATCTCTGTTGTTCATACTAGCAGGACGGTAAGCAGCTCCAGTGACCACCCAGCAGTGAATCATAGAGATAAATGCTGGTGTTGTCATAAAATGGAATAGCAGTCATCTGTAAAAATGAATCAGCCTAGATAAACTCACAAATATATTTCTGAGAGAAATATACATCATATTTATTCATATTTATACATCATCTTATTTACTCACAATTCGCCCTAGAGAGGATTTTACTCATAGGCAGTAACTTAAAAAGATAAATGATGAATGACTGAGACTGAGTTCAGGATGAGAGTTAAAGTGGGTGCAGGGTGGGGTCAGTGACAGGGAAGGAGAGGGACGATATTTGAGGAATGTACATAATGCTTCCGGTATCCTGGTGATGTTCCATGTCGTAGGTTTGGACGTGACCATACTGTGTTCATTTTGCTACTGTTCCTAAAACTGTACATGTCTGTATGTATATAGACACACACTTATGGTATACATATGCATACATATATAATATTTTATAAAGTCTTTTATATAAAACACATATACATGTATTTTTACAAGATATGTTTTATTACAATCTTTTAAATCTATACTATATTGTACAATTTTCAAAAACCTTTTTATTTTTTTAATAGTTTATTATCAAATTGGTTTCCATACAACCCCCAGTGCTCTTCCCCACAAGTGCCCTCCTCCATCACCACCACCTCTTTTCCCCCCTCTCCCTTCTCCTTCAACCCTGTTTGTTTTCAGTATTCAATAGTCTCTCAAGTTTTGCATCCCTCTCTCTCCCCAACTCTCTTTCCCTCTTCCCCTCCCCCTGGTCCTCCATTAGGTTTCTCCTGCTCTCCTGTTAGACCTGTGAGTGCAAACATATGGTATCTGTCCTTCTCTGCCTGACTTATTTCACTTAGCATGACACCCTCGAGGTCCATCCACTTTCCTACAAATGGCCATATTTCATTCTTTCTCATTGTCATCTAATACCCCATTGTATATATATACACTACATCTTCTTGATCCATTCATCAGGTGATGGACATTTAGGCTCTTTCCATGTTTTGGCTATTGTTGACAGTGCTGCTATGAACATTGGGGTACATGTGCTCCTATGCATCAGCACTTCTGTATCCTTGGGTAAATCCCTAGCAGTGCTAGTGCTGGGTCATAAGGG
>NC_043700.1:137376995-137394346 GCF_006229205.1 Suricata suricatta
CTTCTTCTTTGCCAATTCTGATGCCTTTTATATCCTTTTGTTGTCTGATTGCTGATGCCAGAACTTCCAGCACTATGTTGAACAACAGTGGTGAGAGTGGACACCCCTCTCATGTTCCTGATCTCAGGGGGAAAGCTCTCAGTTTTTCCCCATTGAGGATAATATTGGCTGTGGGCTTTTCATAAACTGCTTTTATAATGTTTAGGTAAGTTCCTTCTATTCCGACTTTCTCAAGGGTTTTGATTAAGAAAGGGTGCTGTATTTTGTCAAATGCTTTTTCTGCATCTATTGACAGGATCATATGGTTTTTATCCTTTCTTTTGTTAATGTGATGGATCACATTGATGGATTTGTGAATATTGAATCAGCCCCATAACCCAGGAACAAATCCGACTTGATCATGATGGATAATTCTTTTTATGTGCTGTTGATTTCGATTTGCTAGTATCTTGTTGAGTATTTTTGCATCTGTATTCATTAAGGATATTGGTCTGTAGTTCTCTTTTTTGGCTGGGTCTCTGTCTGGTTTGGTTATCAAGGTGATGCTGGCTTTGTAGAATCAGTTTGGAAGTTTTCCTTCTATTTCTATTTTTTGGAATACTTTGAGAAGAATGGGTATGAGCTCTGCTTTAAATGTCTGGTAGAATTCCACTGGGAAGCCATCTGGCCCTGGACTCTTATTTGTTGTGGGATTTTTGATAACAGATTTGATTTCTTCACTGGTTATAGGTCGAGTCATGCTTAAAACACCTTTTTAAACCTATTAAGTTATACTGCATCTTTTGAATGTTTCCTATTCAAGGATGTAAGGGATTTGCAAGTAATCTAGAATTATCTGGGTGTCTTTGCTACTGACGATGTATCTTTATTTATTGTGGATGTTCTTCAATTTCAAGCTTAAATCTACACACCTCAGTTCACACCTTATTCATGTTCTTATGTCAGATATTTGGAGATTTTTTGGACAGGGTATATGGCAGTTTCTACAATGGGACTTTGAAGGGGTGCCTGGGTGGCTCAGTGAGTTGAGTGTCCAACTTTGGGTCAGGTCATGATCTCCTGGTTTGTTAGTTTGAGCCCTGCATCAGGCTCTGTGATGACAGCTTAGAACCTGAAATCACCTTTGGATTTTGTCTCCCTCTCTTTCAGCCCCTCCCCCACTCACACTGTCTCTCTCTCAAAAATAAACAAACATTTAAGTAATAATAATAATGATAATAATAATAATAATAATAATAATAATAATAATTGAACGGGACCTTGAAGACTGCACAGGTTCTTAATGCATAATGTCCAAAACCTTGATCGTATTCTCAGGCTAGCATATTTTTATAAACATTTCAGCTTTGAAAATTCCATTATGAGGCTTTTATTGTCCCCCCTAATGATTTCTACTTAATGATCTTTTTCCAGCTATAGCAAGAAGCTTCACTATAAACTGGACATTCTCAACGAGTTTAGGAGAAATAAAAAGTAAATGGACATTAATATCTGAATGTACTAACATTCAAACATTGGCTTTCACATGCATCAGCTATGTAAGATAAATAAATCAAAACTCTGAGTGAAGATAAAGATATCAGTGATTCCTAACCCTTAAGTTTAATATTTTAATGTAAGGTAGAAGGCACGATATTGGATTAACAATTCAACATTAGTAACAAAATAATTAAGAAGAAATCACAAAAGACCAGTTATTTGCCAATATCATATAATAAAAATGCATTACTAAGCTGCTCCTATGGAACTGTGTTATGTATTCTATAGCAAACATCTGTTCCTAAAGATCTTCTTTTTTAATGTTTTTTTTTTTTTTTGAGAAAGAGAGGCATGAGCGAGGGGCAGAGAAAGAGGGAGAGAGAGAGAAGGCCAAGCAGGCTCAGTGCTGCCAGCACAGAGCCAGACATGGGGCTTCAACTCACAAACCATGAGATCATGACCTGAGCAGAAACCAAGAGTCAGTTGCTTAACAGACTAGCCACCTAGGCACCCTTGTTCCTGAACATCTTCAATGTTGAAAAGAAGACCAAATTCTTCTCTACTGTCAAGGTTTTTCAGCTGGACTAAGAGTTAAATTTACATGAGACGGATTAACAAGAGGAAAAAACCCAAAGTTTTATTATGTGCACAGAGAGGTCCCGTAATGAAATTGAGACCTAAAGAAATAGCCAACACAGGCAGTGTTTATACTTTTTAGACAAAGAGACAATAAATATGTGAGGAATTGACAGGACAAAGAAAACTTAACTTCGGGAGTTTTAATTAGGAAGAAATTCTAAACAGATTTTGGACTGGGTTAGTAAATTAGTAAAAATTAACAAAGTTGTTTATACAGCTTTCTCACCCCTGAATTTCCCATCTCTGGTGATAAAGATATCTCTTCTCTTCACTTCCTGATACAGTGAGGGTACCTTTCACATGAGAGATTTATTACTTGTTTTCAGGGTGGACAGAAAGTCCCATATCTCTTTTCACTTCCTGGTACAAAAAGGGTACCTTTCACATAGGAGATTTATTCTCTGCTTCCAAGGAGGACAGAGAGTCTGAGTATCCTGTTATAGGCTGTCTTCTAAAGAACTTGTGTTTAAAATAGTCAATATGCCAAAGGGGCAGACACTGCCCTCTTACAGTGTCATCAAGAAAACCTATGTAAACATAAAATGAACTGTTTCATTCTGAAAATTTATTAGTATGATCATTAAATATGAGACTTCAGATGAATAGTATAGTTTCACCTGCAACCCAATATTAAAATAAATATTCTAGATTGACTTGCGGTCATAGTACTACTATCATTCTTAATCAGAGAAGAACAAACTATTGCAGTCAGTATTCTAAGGTAATTAGATTTTATTCTGCCTCTACATAAACTTCCTTGACACTTGGCCATCTGCAGGTATGTCCTGCTTTAATTTGAGATATTTCATAGTTTTTTGTTTCACTTACAACCAAAAAAATAAATTTCCTTAGATATGGTTTCCCTTTTGTGAAACTTGACTTCAGACCTCGGTGAATTCAACACTGTAATGTTTCTCTATGCACTGCAATTTGAAAATTAATTCTTATTTTCTCTTTCTCTGTTAAAGAATGAAAGAAGCTTATCCAAGGGGTAGTTATCATTTCAAGCCAAAACGGAAGTATAATTTGTTTTTCCAGTTTATATGGATGGGGAGGGGAAGTGTAGAATGTAATAAATTTGTTAACAGAGAAAGAAACTTTTGTGCTTTACTATTTTTAGGAATGAGATTATGCAAATTTGAAGGATCTGTTAAAAAAAAAAAATCCACAGGCCCAATATGGCACCGCTTAGATTAAGGCCCCAAGTCAGTAACCAAGACTTACTATCTTATCTCATTGCAGTTTCAGCTGGATTTCCTCAGGAATAACCTTTAACCAGGCAACAAGGAATCTCTTGGTCAACACTGGGAAATTTACGATAGACCCTTTCCACTTTTCCTAGGAGGACAGCTTTGTCTAAACAATGCATTCCTTGCTAATAAATTTTTCTTCCTTCCTTCCTTCCTTCCTTCCTTCCTTCCTTCCTTCCTTCCTTCCTTCCTTCCTTCCTTCCTTCTTCCTTTCTTTCCTTCTTTCTCCACCTCTTCCTTCCCTGTTGGGAAATAGGACATCGGACCTTAGTTCTCAGCACTGTCCTTGTGTATGAAACATCCTTATCGGACTTCTGCTCCCAGAATGCTGGGAACAGGGACTTGATGAAGTCCCAGGAGGACATGCAGGACAGAGCCTTCCTGGTCATCAGCCAAGTGCATCAAGAAGCTGCAACACCACAGACATACCCACGCACAGTTACAAGCTTTTCCTGTTTTGCCTGCTCTGTATCTGTATCTATTGTTTTGGTTAAACATTTGCTGCTGATTAAACGTTTACCGTGCTCCCCATGCTTGTAAGGAGGGTATAAAGTAAGAGGCAGTCCCTAGTAAAGTTTGCCATTAGCCTTCAGCTATTGGCCCATCTCCATCTCTTTCGGGGACCTCCAGGTGCCCAGTCTCTCTGGGACCGTCCACACTCCCGTTGAGGAGCGTCCCTTGTTCAGGTTCCCATTTGCAGGGTTTGGGAATGTCCCTCTTCCCCTTGGCCATCAGCCTTTGGGAAGGTCCTTGAGTCTCGCTCGTCGTCTGTCCAGGACCCAAGAACCTACCACACTTCTCCTTTCCCTCTTTTTCTTCTTTTTCTCCTCCATCTTCTCCTCTTCCTCTTTTTCTTTTTTTCCTTCTCCGCCTTCTCTTTCTTTTTCTTCTTCATTATGCCCTCTCTCTGCCATTTTTTTTGTTGTTGTTTAGCTCAGTGGAGCTCCCCACTTGCTAGATGGAATGCTTCCCGATTCATGAATCATCTAAAGAAGCCAATTAGAGCTTCAAATGTACTTGGTTGAATTTTGTGGGTTTTTTTTTTTAGCGTATCCAATGCCATTTTCAGCTAATGATGATTTAGAGAATATTGTCATGAGAAAGTCTGTGCATCTTTTTAAGAACCATGTTGCACAAAGCAAGAAATTAATTTGCTTTATTGTACCTTTGCTTTTTATGTTTATTTGTCCAATCATACTTCAGGTCTTATTAGAATCTGCCATCACTTGATAAATTAATAATCCTTGTCCTCTTAAGAGAGTATGTTAAGCTTCAAAGTTCTCAAAACTGAATTACTAACAATGGCTTATGATCTCAAATTCTATTCATTGTTTTGGTAAATGGCCTTGGTTATGTCATATTTAACACCTTTTTTCCTGCATCAACAAATCAAACCCTTTAACTAAATAATACAGTTATTGATACCATGCCACTTTATGCATGACCTTAATAATCACAATATCTCATTTGTCTTCACAAGGGGAGGTATCATTGAATTATGTCTATACACATGAATAAAAGCTCAGCATACAGAGGAAAAGCTGATAAACATTGTAGACCGACTCATGCTCCAAGAGGCAGAGCTTGGTGACAGGAATTATTTATTTATTAGAGAATAGTCTCAACATACAATAAGATGGAATGTGTCTGTAACATTGAACTGATTGCTGGATTCTTGAAATTTATGCCAAATAAAAAGCCACCTCAATGAATCAGAAACACTTTTCAGACATAATCTTGAGTCTCAATTCTCTGTGTCAAAGTAGTGGTGACTATATTGTAGTTTGTTAGCATTTGTAGCCACCATGATGATAAGAAAATACATACCCAAATATAAGATTTAAAAAAGTGTGAAGAATCAAAATAAAGGAGTAGTTTCTAAAGTGGAATTACATTTTATGATTTAATGAATTAAAAGTAGTTATTATGGACTTTGCCAATGTCATGGTGGTTGTTTGCAGAGATCTTTACTTTTTGAAAAATTTTTAATGTTTATTTTTGAGATAGAGATACAGAGAGAGAGAGACAGAGACAGAGACAGAGAGAAAGAGAACACAAATAAAGGAGGGGCAAAGAGAGGAGGAGACAAAGAATCCAAAGCAGGCTCTGGGCTCTGAACTGTCAGCACAATCCTTGATGTGAGGTTCAAACCTGTAAACTGTGGAATCATGACCTGAGCCGAAGTTGAACACCTAACCAACGGAGCCACCCAGGCGCCCCAAGGATCTAAACTTTCAAATATGGGTCTCTAATTTGAGAACTTTGACTCAATCAATGCCAGATTGATTATGATGGTATATTTCATTTGCAGTGAATTCCCAACTCTTAATTTTCTAAGATGATCAAATTCTCAGGTTTTTCTAACACCTTATTAGATTACCATGGTCTTCCAGCTGCTGTGAGGGCTATAGAAGTTTCTAAGTCACATCAAATACTCCATTTTGAACTGTGTCATATATTTCACTTCTCAAAAATAATTATTGATTCTGACATAGGAAGCATACACTGTACTAATAGTAACAACCATCTGTTGAGTATTGTCTTATGCCCATACTGCCTACACAACTTCAGTGTTTTGAATGCTGCAAAGATTGCTTTTATTTTACAGGTAGAGAAGTCGAAATTCAGATGAGGTAAGTAATTAGGCACGAAGATGAGATTATTTTTTTCTTTCAAGTGTGTTTGGCCACAGGGCCCATAACTTTCCTTCCGCCCACACTCCTGTGGCTCATGGTAAGGGATCTGAGGGGAATCTGCAGAAGTGGTTCCACCATGGCTCACAGACAAGGCTAGAGTCAGAGTCAACCCACAGGCCTCCTTGATGGTCATGTGAGATGGACTAACATTCAAAAACCTTGGTTCTCCGCTTCATTTTGTATTTAGATAGCTCTGTGGGAGATAGTGAGTTAGGTGGTCAGTGCCCTTATATGTTTTGTGGCCCAAAGAACAGACTTTTCTGACCTCTTTCTGACCTGGCTGCAAGTCCAGGTTCCATTGATCTGTTCATGACTGCCCAGGCCAGCCTCACTTTCTTTTCAGAGGACTCCTAAAAGTAAAAGATATAATCTCTGTCACCTGTTTCTATCACTGAAGGCAGAAGATAAAACATTTCCACAGAGATAGCACACACAGAGGTAGGAAGATGAAGTCCAGGAGGTAGGCTGGTGAACTTTTGCCTCAGGCACTGCGTCATGGAAAACTTAAGGTAAATTGGACTCTCTCATCTTCTAATTTTTTCATTCCAGCAGAGAAAACATTGCCCTGTATTGGTATTGCAGGACCTCCACCACTCATATCCCTCACTGCCTGTTGGTTTCTGGAAGTGTCTAGAGATATCTCATAAGAACTCTCAAATAAGTAATCCTATTCACACAGAGTGGCTTCTTTGCCCAGGAAACCTTGGCAACTGCTGCCATCACTGTTTCCTGATGGCTTCTCAAAGCCAGTGGCCATACTGTGTGTCAGTGTTCTAGGACTGGTCTGAAGAAAGAGTATCTTTCCGGCCCTCACCAACCTGTGACATCCTCTCAAACACTCTGTCCTCCACGTCCTATCTTAATGTTCCCAATGGAAGGCTGCCTTGTACTCCAAAGTCTCAACTTCATGGGGAGTTAGTGTGATACCCTTTCTACCATTTCTGTTTGCTCTAGGAATGCATTCATAGCTATGAAAGTGCCAATGGAAAAAAGAGGCAAAACTGAAAAAGAAACCAAGGCCTTTATCTGAAGTCGCAGAATTGCAGTTCTGGGAGCAGATTCCAGTGTAACCAGAAAAGTGTTGCACCTGAGTAGAGACAGCAAAGAGCTTTTAAGAGAGAGGAAGAAGGGTGGGGTGAGGGCAGTTACATGACTTGAATCAAGAGAGGAGAAGGAAAAAAAGAGTTATGACTGCTTCTAACATAATAAGCCATCTTTGTTTACACTTTGACTGACTAAATATATCCGTGTGGTCTAAGGAGACCATATAGCAAGATTCTTGTAGAGAGGGTCATGACACCAAGACTTTTCTTTCCAGAAAGCAACTTTATTCCAGCCGGTATCGCTCAGGTGGGTTCCTACCCAAAGAACTGAGCCCCGAGCACCACGTGGTATGTAGGTTTTTAATATATTTTTTTATTTCTTTGTCTCCCATTTATAGTAACACACAAACATGCAGTCCGATTAAGTGGGCTTATGTTACAAGGTCATGAGAGATGTTGTCACATACGTGAATAGCAAGGCTGCCTTGAGATGTTCTTCTTTTGTTCTTTCCTTCGGGGGAGGACCTGCCACATCTCCCCTTTGATGGTCAGACCCACCTATTTAGGGTCAAAGAGGATCACCTTGGTTTAGAGGTTTATATTTTTATAACATCATTACATAAGTGGACATCTCTTTTTTTAAATTATGGCCTCAATGAGACCAGAAGCAGATCATACAACCAGGGGAGCTAAACAGGGTAAGATTCAGCACCCCCTAAAATTAGGAGGATAATTCCCATGAGGTTTTTGAGTCCCCCAAGAGTTGAAAACCATCCTCCACATAACTCTCTGGGGTTCCAACTGTTCCAGGTCTGAACTGGGACATGATCAACCTTTTTTATTTGATCTGTGATCTTCTCTAGGACTTTTTCATCATCTATCTGTAGGCAGCAGTTGTTCAGGTTAAATTTTTCATAAACACCTCTCTCAGAAGCAAGCATGTAATGTAAGGCCAAGCAATTTTGACAGATGGCATTTTACATTTTGGTTTGTTGCTTCGCTAGCTAGTTAAGAGCTCTGGCAGTGCCACTGGTTATAATTTTTACAACTACTTATAGTCTAATTATGTGGTTTAGCATGCAAATGAGAGTGTAATAGCCCCAATACCCATCCTCTGCCCAAGTGGCAGGGCCGTAATATTGGATTATATGCTCGGGAGGCCATTTATTATCTTTTTAATTGTTAATTTATAAGGCATGCTGCTTTCCTTGAGTCTCCCTGTCCCCATACACTTGAACTCTCAGATGTTTTTCTCTGGTAAGTGGGAGCAGGAAGAAGGATGGACGAATAGTCTCCAGCACATGTGGCCCTGACCAGACTGAGGGGAGTACAATAGAGTCTGTCCTTCCACATATCTAGTACAGTCCACCTGGGACCTACCATTTGGTGGCTGTGTTGACATTGTCTCAGGCCTCTCCTGTTAGACCTTTCCCTTCTGAAGTGAGTCACCGAGAGCAAAACCCATGGACACATGATGATGTGGATGATAAGTGGATTTTCTTTTAGTTTGACCAAACAGCCCCTCCCAAGTGTTGGCAAGTCACCAGGAGACAGCCCAGCCAAGCAAAAACTCAGGGTTTTTAAGAGCTTTGACAAGACAAAATAAGTCATCATTCAGTTAACCAATCATAGTTTACAGTATTCGATAGTGGTCAATCATATTTCGACACACAAACATAAGATTTGGCAGAGATCTATCAATTTTAGAGTTCTTTCTCTCAGGAAAAACTTGAAGTGATCAATCATAGGTCTGAAGGGGAGGCAAAGCAGGTGCACAGAAGTGAGAACTTTGCGGTTAAAGGGTGGGGTCTAGCAACAGTATCTTAGGATCTAGCAACAGTATCTTAGAAAACAACTTAACCTTTAAGTTATAATTTATGGGTTATATTTTAGGACTCTCAGAGCTCAATTTCCCAACCTGTGATTGTTCAAGCAGAAAAGGGTTGGAGAGTGAAACAATGGTTGGCATTTTATCATTAGGGTCAGCTTGACCCGAGGAGGGTCTTACACTCTGAGATGAGAGAAGTTAGACAAGGGGTGGGGATCTGGCTCAAGATGATCTGGAATCCCCCCATCATTGGGTTTTCTGGGCAGTTGAGTTATAAAATCTTTGGTCTATGCATGTTAACTTTTTAACAGAGACAATGGTGAACTTTTCCCACACTAAGCAAGACCATTTTCTCCAATAATTGAGCTTTTGGGAAGCCACATCCTGATAGTAGAACTGGGGTATTTTGTTTTACTATAGGGTTTGTGGGGATCTAATTTTTTAGTGTCTTATGGCCATTGTTTTCCCATGTTGATACAATGCCCACATTAATATGTTTCAGCCACGTGGGTATCCATTTTTGGCATACAATGGGCTAAGCTTAGTAAAATGGCTTCTATGTATCTTATTAAAAGGCCTTTATGTATATTATCCATCCCTCATATGGCAGAACTTCCATTCCTCTGCTAAACAAGAACAACACAAATGTGGAGGATTTGGAGGCTGGCATCAAGGATATGGCCATCATCCAGCCTTTGGATGAAAGGAGGAGGAATTTTAATCTTAATTCTGTGTACTTTTAAAATCCATGTATTTTAACCTTAGTCCATCCTGACCACATATAAAATTTCTTTTTAAAGATTATGCTTCATAAACCTTCTTCAGCTTTTCTTTTGCATTCAGATTTTGTCCCAAACTATTTTTCTCCAAATAACCAGTCTCATTTAGGACAAAATCACTTTATTTTACCTTTAACAAAAATATATTTCCATTCCTTATATCTTTTTTACATACCTCCTACTTTTCTACATACAGAGTTGCTTTCCTTATTTCCAACAGTCTTAAACACACTTAGCAGAATTTTAACTGCTAGAAATCTTAGTTCCAGTGAAAACTTAGTAACCAATTGTGAACTCTATGTTATAGCAGAATTATTTTTAGATGGAAAACTTATGAATCCATTAAGCACAAAGCATGTTTCTTAACAGCTTCAAATATCCTTAGTGTTTTTTTTTTTTTTGCAACAAGTCAAAACACAAACCTACATCTGGTAATTAGTGCTTTTGCTTCTATCTCATTAGATAGCCAATGAATTCAACCTCAATTTATCATGCAAGCAAAACTTTAACATTTTAGGTTACCAAGGACTTTGAAAGCTATCTTAACAAACCCATGAAAACTATGAGACAGACAAAATTAATTATCACTTTAAGTCATCCTTTTGTTAACAAATTGGAATAGTGATAACATGAGCTTATTTGACCTTCAGCAAATCTAAGTAGAAAATAAGTTTGTTTCTGTTTTTTTAAATGTTGATAAACATTGTCTATCTCAAGCCAACAAACTTAAATTAGCTTAAACACTGAATACGTTTTACTTGAGTCCACATAAGACAATTTGTTCCCCATGGTTATTTTTACCTGGAACATTGGTGGGGAAATCTGACTTCCGTGGTCTTTGCTTCTCGACATCTATGGTGGGAGGAGGATCTGATGGTGACTGAGGCATTGAGAAGTCAGTAATGTTGGCGGCACACCAAATGGTGCAGAAGCAGGAGGGTGGAAGGGAGGGCAGAAGAGACAGGTGCCAGAAGAAGGCAGAGAAAGAGACTTCCTAGTTTTAAATCTTGTCAGCTCAGACAGAGGAGCAGACTTTAGGTTTCTTTTATTTTGTTTTCCACCAGTGGAATTAGGCAATCCCAAGAAAACAGAACTTTCCTGAAACAGAAGGAGTTTCGGCAGCTGCTTGGGAATATTCCTTAAAGTCCCGGTTCTGACTTTATAGAATAACCAGACAGTTGGCTTTAATTATCACACTCACTGACCCAGAAAATGAACGAGAGACACGTCCCCACACATGTCACATGGCGACTCCAACCTGCCGCCCAGCGCCCAATGCTTAGAGTTGTCGCTTTGTTCTTTTTCCCTTGTGGAATTATTAGTGCAACTCTAGGAGGTGATTAGGGTTCCCTTCTGTCTCTTAGGGGCAGGTCTACCAAAATGAACCAGCATTATTACCAGTCTGATGGGTGCTCCCTGAGCTGGTTCCTGGGCCTCACTGGTTCCATTAACTAACACAGGGCCTTGCCCTGGCACGACGGGAGGGCTAGTCTGCTGCAGATCAAGTGGTCAGCTGGTGCCAGGTGAGCTGCCTCTCTTGGCGCCCCTGAGGTTGCATCCCCGGTGGGTAAGGAGGTGGAAACCCACCGTTTCCAAATCCCGGGAGAGAAGTCCCGAGTAAAGTAGCAGGATTCTGTCTGACAGAGAGAGTTGTGACACCCAAACTTTCCTTTCCAGGAAGCAACTTTATTCCAGCCAGCATCACTCTGTTGGGTTCATACCCAGAGAACTGAGCCCCGAACACCACATGGTATGGGTTTTTATGTATTTTTTACTTCTTTGTCTCCCATATATAACACACAAACATGCAGTCTGATTAAAGTGGCCTTGTGTTACAAGGTCATGAAAGATGTTGTCACATATGCTAATAGCAAGGTTGTCTTGAGATGCTCTTTTTTTCCTCCTTTCCTTAGAGAGGGGACCCTACCACAGCCACTTTCGGAATGCACTAAATACTCTGCTGGCAGATGTCCAAGCTGGCAATTTTATGGTCTGGCCACCAACTGCCCTGTCAGTTTTACGAGCAACTGCTTGCAAAATAATCATCCCGACTGGCCCAGTTTAAAAGTTAATTTTGTCCAGCTCAGCAGTTCATTAGAACAGAAAAGGAAGCTTCAAAATGGAGTTGCTCATGTCCAGAAATTGTATACAATCTTTACAAGAGCAAGCCAGAGGACCACTGGTTAATGCAGACCCAGAACTTTAGCAGTAATTCCATTTATTGACATTGGCCAATGTTGATGCCATTTGGTTCCTCCCAGTCTCCAGCTTCCCTTCTATAATATGTGCATTTTGTTAGCTTCATAAAAAGTGCTTTGAACACTGAAATTCAAGTCTCCTATGGAAGGCTGAGTAATCATTCCCCAAGGATATCCATATCTTAATCTCCAGGACCTGTGAATACCTTTACCTTATATTGTAAAATAAACTTTGCTGATAAGATTAAGGATCTTGCAAGGAAGATTATTCTGGATTTTCCTGGGTGGACCTGATATAATCACAAGGATTCTTATAAAAGGGATGCAGAAGTCAGACTCAGTCAGAAGGGGATGTGACAGAGCACAGAGACAGGAAGAAAGGGGTCGAAGGTGCTATGCTAATCGCTTGGAAGATGGAAGATGATGGCCATCAACTGCGGAGTGTTGATGGGCTCTGGAAGGTGGAAAGATTAAGGCAAGGGATTCTCTCCTGGAGTTTTGAGAAGGACTCTGCACTGAGGCCACCTTTACTTTAGCCCAGTGGAATGAATTTCTGTCTACTGACCTCCAGAACTGTAAGAGAGCAAGTTTGTGATGTTATAAGCTACTAAATTTGTGACAATTTGTTATGACAGCAACAGAAAACCAATGGACTGGCTCCACTCTCAGTCAGACTGCTCCCTCTTTTTTCCAGAAATTCAAGAGCCACTGTCTTCTTGATGAGGTTGGAGGTGTTGGGATTTGGAGCCAATGGCAGAGAAAGAATTCTTGAGATGTCTGGTGCAAAAGATGGATTAATTATAATATGGGACAGGATAGAGGGCAGACAGAGCTACACTGGGATTGTGAGGGGTGATGGATTTTATATTCAGGAGTCTTCTTTAACATATGAAAGTCCTTTTTGGAAACTTCCCCTCCCCCAAATTTTCATATGCTGAAGACTGTCAGGATCCCTGAGGCCTGGCTATTGTCAAGCTAAGATTGTTTTTCCCTCTAGAAAAGCATTAACATTTAAACTGTTGGGAGTTCTTGGAAGAAATCATACTCTGCCTGCCTCAAGTATCTGTCAATGGGCTGTGGATTGTAAGGAAATTTAATTTTACTACATTTCTTTCTGCCTTTGTTTCCCACATCAATCTTTTAGGCACTGCTTAGCTCCTTACTCAAATTATGAATGCCCAATTCTAGTAACAACTACAAAAAGATTCTATTATCATACCCCTTTTATGAAAGGAGTAACAAAGTTCCGATTAATCAAGAAATTTCACCTCCAGTCACATAGAAGGCATTAGAACTGGAAAACTACAGCCAGAACAGTCTAATTCTTCATAACGCATGTTCTTTTTTTTTTAAGGTTTTATTTGTAAGTCATCTCTACACCCAACATGGGCCTTAACTCACAACCCTGAGATCAGGAGTTGCACACTCCACTGACTGAGCCAGCCAGGCACCCCTTCATAGCCCGTGGTCTTAATCAACATATGAACTAACTGCACCTCCTTTATCCTTTCCATTCACCAAGTTAACAAGGCCAATGTTGAGTTTTTAATATTAATATTTAAAACTTTTTTATCCACAGAGAGGTTCTGGATCAGACAGGTTTCTTATTAATTGCCTCCAGTGAGTAAATGTCACTTCCTGCTGGCCTCAGGCCTTGCTCCTGGAGTGATGTGATGAAAGCCAGGCCAGTCGTCCTAGACACCCATAGGCCCGAGAAGTGAGTGGTGGGAGGGAGGGGACATACAATTGTCCCTGTTTATAAAGGGGAAGGAAGACTTTGTCCCATTGCCCTCCTGAAAGGGTCTCCTTGGAAACACATGGGCCTAGATCCCAAGTATAACCCTTTGCTATATAAGTAAATCTTTCCAAGAGCCAGATTTCCTCTATTTCTCCACTATTAAGAGCTATGGGTATCTCTAAAGTTTGTGGCTTTATTTCTTTTGACATGTAAATACCTAGGGAGATAGTATTCCAGTCTCCCCAGAGCCCACAGGCTTAACCTGACACCTAGTCCTGGACGTGACCTTTGAGCCATCTTTCAGAAGATTAGAAAAACTGTATTATCTGTTAGGATCAGAGCCGTTAACTAGACAAATGACAGATTTAATACTCATGGTATGTGACGAGGCTCGGACTTTTACAAGAACACTGAGAAATCCAAAGAAGTTTTATTTCCCACAGCCTGAAATATATTGCCTTTGACTCAGGATTAAGGAAGGAGTCCGTGCTGACATTTATAGAGCTTCCAGAGTGGTTTGCATCTGTTTACCTCTTACAAGTTAAAAATTGCTGTTCCATCCTACCGCGTTCATTCTGAGCAAGGACGACTGCAGTAACAAAGAGACTATTCTACTAAATTTTCAGGGGAGGACACAGAGGCTCAGAGCCCGTTTCCTGTCTGCAGTTACCTAGCTGCTTAAGACATGTATGGACCTGTGCCCACCCATCTCCTCCTGCTGAAGGCTATAAACGTGCCCAGGAACAGGTCCTGAGTCAGTTGGGCACAAACCTTCCCGGGCCTTCCCCTCAAGGACACAAAGTCTCCTCCCTTTCAGATTTAGAATACATTATTTTTCGGGAGGCTCCTATCTGTCCCTAAGGTGAGATGACACCCTTTGTTCCTATTGTGGAAGCTGGACGTATTATTCCTGTTGTCTTGGGGCCATTTAAATTCAAATTTACAGGTTGAGAAACCTTTCAACCATTACCAGACGCCTGAAGCCATTGGAGCAGCATTATGTTGGGCGATTGTTTCTCTGCATGAAGATTGTCAAATAAAGATCTTCCATTTAGAACTTTAGACGGATGAAATACTCAGCCAGCTCCCTTTTTCGATTTTTCCGCCATTACACAAATTGATGGGAGTCCTGAGGAAGAGTGCGATATATAATTTAGCTCCTAGCTTCATAAAGAGGGAAAATAATGCAGAATTGAAAAACCATTTAACAAGATAATTTAAATGTAAATGCTTTTGAAAATATGGGTAAACATTTAAAATGTGTAAATATGTGAAAATATGTGTAAACATTTTTTTAAAGATTGCAGGAAAGCTTGTTTTATTTTTAACATTTGAAAGTTACTTCTTTGGCATGATGAGTCCACATCTATATTCTTGGTGAGGAGAATCAAAAACAGGCACAACTCAGTGTTCCTTGGGCATTTACTTGTTTGATGTGTAAACATTTTTAAGAGCTAGAACTGAGGAACAATTGGTTATACCGAAACAAAATGAATATTTTATGTAAAGCTGATTCTCAAGGTGTGGGAGGAGGCTGCAAGGACTTTGAAAAAACATCAAATATCCCTTCAGGAACAGGAGTGGAAATAAGGAGCGCCCACTAGTGGCATTCTCTATGTGGGTGTGACCTACTCTCTTCTAAATGTCCTAGGCTAGGGTGTTCATGAGGAACCACAGATCAAGAAGAAAACAAACAAAAGCAAGAAACTTTTGTAAAAAGCTTTATTTTCATGTTATTTGTACAAGGACATCAATAAATATTTAAACTTCTCTATTCCAAGACACAGAGAAACAGTGCATACTTAACACTAAACAAGGCATTATGCCTTACAAAGAAGACATAAAATGTCCAAGGGATATTTAAACATTGCAGACATTTTACATGTTCAACACCGGAAGCGTTGACCACATACCGTGAAACTCTCTCAATAAATAACAATTGGCATTCTTCTCAACAGTACAAAAATAAATGTGCACATACATTCCTCGACCTTAACAGGTATGACCTGTGTGCTTGGACCCCATTATTTATCTCCAGCCTTTATCATAGCGAGTGACAGGGCATGGGTTTCCCTCTCCCTCCCCCCAAGAGCGAATAGTTTGAGTGAAGAACAAGATTCATCATCTACAAATTAAATAGTACGGAACCAACTTTGATTTACCATAAAAGTGACCTTTCAGAATCATAGTACAGCACATTACCAAATTCCTATCTTTAAATATTAGCTAGAACATTATTATGCTAGCTTTGAAAAATAAATAAATAAATAAATACATATGTTAAAAATAGAAGAATACTCATATGAAATAGTCAAATAGATTAATCACAGTCCAGATGGTCTCAGGAGGCTTTTGTTTCTTTTCTCTCTCTCCCATTCCGCGGAGGCTGCCACAGGTAAGCCATGAACTTCAGCCTTCTCTCTCTAGCTCAGTTGGTGCTGCCTCTGTGATGAAAAAACGGTTGCCGTTAACAGGGCTCTATAAACTGACTGCAGAGCCCTGGGTCATGTGGTTACCCCTGGACACCACTGCGCTGTGCGGCAGAAAAATGCCAGGCTCCTGGATGCTGTATAAGTCTAATTACATGAAACAGAAGTTGGTGTTTTGATTTTTTACTTTGCTTTTCTGTTTGGAGTGTCCTTGTAACTACTGTATTGTAAATGATGGAAAATAACTGCATATTTAAAAAAATATGAAACTTTATAAAGTAAAAAAAACCCTCTATTAAGTTAAATAAAGGGCCTTAATTGTCAAAATAAAATAAAATAAAATACATTTATATACAAAAAAAATTAGGAATGAGGTGCTGTCTGTGATCACAATTGTATTAATTGCTTCCAAAAGCTAGAATATAATGTCACAGTGGACTAAAAAACTGCATTCGGGAGATCATTTAAGCCTCCTAGCACACATCTTGAAGTAGCTATTTTTTATTTCTCCTATATTATTGAGACTTAAAGAGATCAAGTCCTTGCCCTGCGGATACAGTAATAATCAAAGGTGGAGCATAGGTGACTCGGTGGGGCACGATTCCCTGTAAAATTTTCACTCTTCAGGACAAAGCTTCAGAGGCCCAGGCAGCCCAAAGCCAAGGGCCCCACTTTTCAGGGCTGAAGCCCACAGGGGATGGAGGTAAAGACGGTGTTACTTAATGGGTGGGAGGCATTTTAACGTCATTGGCCAGATCTAAGTTATCTTTTAGGATGGGAGAGAGAGGTCTCTGGAAATAGCCTTCTGGCATAGGAGAAGCTTAATGACCTCAGTAGCAAATTTAATTGTTAATTAATGATTTTGCTTTAAAGCTAACCCTAGGTTTCCTTGGCAAAAATTTCCGGGGGCATGGGCCATATCTGTGACTAGGGACTCCAGTCGCACGTGTGAATGGAAAGCATAACTCACTTGCTCAGCATCTTATGGATGATTTTCTTGACCATGGGGGCTTCGGGGTTGAGACAGGCTTCCTGCCCATTCTTGAGAGTGGCTCTGCAGAGAGAAGGCAGGGGCCCGTTGGCAGGAGGCCGCGCCTGGCGGCGGGTGGGGGCACGGGAGCGGCGGGGGCGACAAGGGCGGCTGCGGCGCGGGGCGTCACTTACATGACTTCGGTCTGGGCGCAGTGGGGTCCCGACGGCGTCACCTTGACACTCTGGATGTTCTTGAGGTGAATGCCCTGCAGGGTCTGCAGGCACTGGCAGCGCAGCTCG
>NC_043700.1:137394446-137404424 GCF_006229205.1 Suricata suricatta
CGCGGCGGGGGACGCGGCGCGGGCCATGGGGCTCAGCTCGGAGGGTCGGGGCGGCGGCGGAGCGGCAGAGCTGGCGGGGTGCTGGCGGGGGCGCTGGCGACGCGGCCTCTGTGGCTCCCCCGGCCGGAGCACCCCTTTTATCCCGGGTCGGCGCGGGAAATTCCCGGCGCCCCAGGTGGTTCCCGGGTCCGGAAGGCTCGCGCGGCCCCGCCCCGGGGTGGAGGGGACCCGCCCGCGTGTCCCGCGGCTCGGGCTCGTTCCCTTTCCGCCCCGATCCCCAAAGGGGGTGTGCGTGGCCTTGCTTGAGTCTGTGTCACTTACGTGAACAGGCTTCTTAACTACTGTTGGTTATCCGGGTTGGGGAAGAGCACCAAAAGACGGGTGACAGGACTTGGTTACTTAGTGCATACATGTCTTTTGGCTGGATTCGTTTACTTACGTCTGCACAATTAGACTCTGTTAAAATACATGTGTCATCTCACAGTACACATATGAATATTCGCCTGTCCCTAGTGTTTTATAGTCACAAACAAATCATACTTTGTGTCATATCCTGAAGGGGTGAAGGCATGAGGGGATGACCGGTGTCAAAAGTTTAATTTAGTGTTTAAGACAGAGTGCCTTAACCCGACATATCTTCCGTCCTCTGTGCAATTCTGGAACTTCCAGAGTTGGAATAAATCCATGAACACCGCTTTTTGGTGTAGAGGGCGTGGATTAATCCTTGAAGTTAATTCGCTGGTGGTCATGTCAGAGCTGTTGGGGGGAGGGAAGGCTGCGTTGGGCTCATGGGGCCCACAGTCTAGTTTCGCCCAAGTACAATAGGGTCCGAGGGACCAGGAGCTGATGCCTAGAGGGGGTGGCACCGTTTGCTCATCTAAACAGCAAAATGAGGTGTTCCTGTGAAATATTTCAGTGCTAGATCACCATTCTAATCGCACTCTTTGTTTTATGGTCACAAATTTCATTTCATTTCCCTGTTGTGTGCACTTGCCTTCCTCCGGGGATTTGATATCCTCTCTAGAGAAATAACTGCAGTCCTTAAAATTTTAGTTTTTACTGATTTCTAGTAAGACCGTTCAAGCTGTGAACTCTGAGTGTGTCATTCAGTAGTTAATTTTTCACCCTCAGTGTTAATGACTTTTGTTGTTGTTGGATTACATGTAGGTTTCAGATGACTTAGGTGTGATTCTAGGGGCAGGTCTGTGAGGAGAGTGGGGTTACCCAGTGGGTGGGTGTGGAAGGGAAGCAGGAGGAGGAAGGAGATGCTAGAGCTGCATAGTGAACAGAACAGCACTCCGCTTCACACTGCCAGAGTAGGGAGGGATTGCAGATCTCCACAGAGCGGCATCGGACATCAGACATTTAACCCGTCTTTGCCTTAGTTTCTCACCTGTTAAATGGACATTAAAGGTAGCATCAGAATTGTAATAGCTGAAGAGATTGCTATTAAGACTTTCTGACTTTTGTCCAAGGTATAATCAGTAGCGGATCTTTCCATTATGCTTCAGTATATCTAGTAACTTACATATGTTTATGTGCTTATAAGATACTAAGTCAACATAGACTATTGTAGTAAATAACACTTTAATCTAATAGTCAAAGTTCTCAATCTTTTGTGTATATAAAACCCACTTAATCTTCTCAACTGCCCCACAAAATACTTACCAGCTTTGTCTCCCCAGCTTTTCTCCCCAAGGAAACAAACAGGCAGGGAATTTAAGTAATTTGCTGAGGTCTCACCATTAAGAAAATTCACAATCTGAGCTCCCACCAGTGCTGCTTTAATCATTACATGTTAAGAAAAAAACTTATTTTCTAACATAAGTAACAGGTAATTCAGGAGAGCAGGTTTGCTTTTGTTTTGGTTTGTTTAAATAGGTTTGTTATTCTCGTGGTTAAATAGTTCAATGTCACCTTTCCTAAAGCTTAAAAATAGCAAACTGCTCAAAAGTCACCATTGTTTTATTTCACTAACAGCAAGTAGTTTCTTTTGTACAATGAATAGGATATACTTAAATTCAATTAATCCACATTTATCTACCTGACTTCCCTCAATGGATTTATGCCTCCGAAATCCAGTCAGTGGGATGAACATGCTACACTGAGATTTTCCCAGAAGGGACCTGGGCATCTTACTTAGTTCTTGTTTGCTGAAATAAGGATCATGGTTTTCTGCCTGACCCAGTTTGCATACTTTATCATGTTTTAAGAATGGAAATATTTTGCCTTAAGCATTAACAGGAAGCTACCTAGGACTTTACTCTCCTTATAATTAAAAAGAAAAAAGAAAAATATTGTCCTACTGTTTTCCAGATCCAGTCCAAAGTATTGGCATATGCAGATACTCAGGGTGAATGAATAGGGCATCAAAAAATGTATAGTAGTAGCTAAAGCGATGAAGCATTTCAAGAAACTGCCATATATTTATAAAATTATCTATAATTTTATGTCTAAGACTTGCTTGATAATCATCGGTTGCTAACAAAATAAAGTACAAAAGAAAGGGCTTTTTTTCCTGCCTTAATATATCAATTTTCATAATTTAATCCCTAACAGCCCTGTATTTATTTTTCATAAAATTTAAAAAGCAACGGTGTTCTGAAGCCTAAAAATAAACAATCCAATTCTTTGTTTTTGCAGGTGTCTTCCCCAGCTAATTATTCATTTTATGATCTGAATGGCAGATTTCTACGCCCAAACTTTAATGCAATCACCCACCTTAAAAGAATAGCGCACCCTCAAAATAAAACGGGGTATTAAATCCCACTTTGAGCTGCCATATTTACTGTCATCTTGTTTGATTGACACAATCTAATCTGCCTTTATAATCCAGACTTGGTGCTGCCTCCCGAGATGATGGAGCCACAGGAATGGGCAGTGCGGGACTCCTGTCCCCACTCTGGCTTCAGGAAATTGTGACATCACAACTGCCACCCCTATGTTGTTGCTGTTTACTGTTCCTGGTAGTATAACTCAGGCTCTGAGGGGAGAAGAATGAAAATGTCTGAATGTGGCATTAAATTCCTCGATTCACCCACTTCTTTAGTCCAAAGCAGGTCATCCAGCATTAATGTCATGAACCTGAACGCGTTTCTACCCAGCTTGAGCTCCTCCCTCCTTCTGGTTATGAAACCTGGTTTTCTTTTGGGAACCATCCCTTCTTCCTTCCAGCTTGGGTCGTTCAGGTAGGGCGACCGTGTTCCAAAGTCCCAAGAGTGGGCTGATGACCCAAAGTAGGATTGGTTAGTCTTTCCAGTTTGGGTCTAACACTCAGGCAAGTTCTGACAGGCATAGGTGGACAAGTGACCTAAGCCTGGCCAAGTCAGAAAAATATCCTGGAGTTCTTGTCAGGAAATGGTTGGAAAATAAGCCCTTGCTTCCTGTAGGGTTACACCTGCTAGAACAGAAGGTTTAAGCTTTGAGGGGAGCTTGCTTGAAGTGAAGCAATCACAGAGAAAAGCAGCCTGATGTGGAGCGAGACTAATTACTGGAGAGAACTTTTGAACTGTAGCATGCGCCTTTATCTTACCCACAGTCTTTTCCTTTTAGAGGCCCATTGATTCTTCTTTTCTTTTTTTTTTTTTTTATTAAAGCTTTCTTCTTAAAGTTTTAATATATTTTTAAATATATTTTTAATGTTTATTTATTTTTGAAAGAGAGAGAGAGATAATGTAAGCAGGGGAAAGGCAGAAGGAGACACAGAATCTGAAGCAGGCTCCATGCTCTGAGGTGTCCGCAGAACAGCTGTGTCAGCTCTGAGCTGTTACTTGAACTTGTGAACCATGAGATCATGACCTGAGCCCAAACCAAAGTCATATGCTTAACCGACTGAACCACCCAGGCGCCCCATTCTTTTTTTTTTTTTTTTTTACTTTTTAGTTTTATTTTTAAAATTAATTAATTTAGTGTGTGTGTGTGTGTGTGTGTGTGTGAGAGAGAGAGAGAGAGAGAGAGAGAGAGAGAGAGAGAGAGAAGCTCAAGGAGGCTCCATGCTCAGCTTAGAGGCAGATCCCACAACCTTGGGATTACGACCTGAGCCAAAATCAAGAGTCGACGCTCAACAGACTGAGCCACCCACGTGCCCCCTCTCCTTTTCATGAAGCCATTTTAAGTTGGGTTTTGGTTACTGATTCCACTTATTGTTAGTTACCTTTCTAAATAGGAGGGTGGTTCAATTCAAGTTGAATTCCTTTCTTTCTCCCTTTGTTTCAATATTGTCATTGATCATTTACTCAGCATTTAAAAGGTGGGAATAAAATTTGGCCAGGGATAATGGAGAGGAATAAGACCGACTCTCCATGCAATAGGGGAAATGAATGGGCAAATAGAAGATTTTAGAAAAGCTTGTAAAAACTCTGGCAAACCTTTCCCTGGGTGCAGGAATGAGGAGGGGCACCTGATCCAACACTCAAGGACTGGGTTTATAAAACTTGTCAGAGAGGTTCCTGAAAGAGGTGACCATTGACGTGACTCTTGGGATGAGGAGTTTTCCAGGGAAATGGGGGACACTGTTGGGCAGGAAACATTCAGGAGAGGCCCAAATGAGCAGAGGCGGAGCAATGGGATGAAGCATGGTGATCATTACTGGGAACTGCAAGCAGCTCATGCAACAGGAGCTCACTCTGTGAGCAGAACTGGAGAGAGACTGAGGCAGAAGGAGGTTGCAGGCCTCTGACACTGGAGACCATGTGCTAATAGGACCTGTTTGTTGGTCAGGGCCCAGTTTGCACAGTATCTCACTGAGAAGCCTCTGTAGGCATGTCAAGGTGTTTCCATGGTCTTACTGCATAGACCACACTGTGACCTTTATTGGCTGTCTACCATAGGGTGGTTGCAGTATAACCTAAAAATCAGGATATGTGCCCAAAAATGAGGGCATAGTAGATATTAAATTAAAAGACATTTTGGGGGCCTGGGTGGCTCAGCCGGTTGAGTATCTGACTTCGGCTCAGGTCATGATCTCACAGTTGATGAGTTTGAGCCTTGTGTCAGGCTCTGTGCTGACAGCTAGCTCAGAGCCTGAGCCTGCTTCCAATTCTGTGTGTCCCTCCCTCTCTGACCCTCCCCTGCTCATGATCTGTCTCTCTCTGTCTCTCAAAAATAAATAAATATTAAAAAAAAAAAAGACATTTACTTGTGGTGCCTGGGTGGCTCAGTCAGTTAAGCATCCAACTCATGATTTCAACTCAGGTCATGATCACCGTTCATGAGTTCAAGCCCCATGTGGGGCTCGGTGCTGACAGTATAGAGCCTGCTTGGGATTTTCTCTCTCCCTCTCTCTTTGCTCCTTCCTCTCTCTCTCTCTCTCTCTCTCTCTCTCTCTCTCTCTCTCAAAACAAAGAAATAAACTTAAAAAAAGAAAAATGAAAGACATCTGCTAGGCACATGCAAGATAAAAGAGACTGTGGTCAGTTTTGCAAAAAAAATGTATGGTGGATAAAACTGAAACTCCATATATGAAATCCTTCTTCAACACTAACCTGCAAACCGTCTTCCACAACACAGCTAGTCTTTCCCTCTGTTCCTGTGGTAAGACCAACCTGACGATTTTAACCATCTATAATTATTTAAGTTCATTTCAACTGACTCTGAAAATCATCCAATGTATTAGATTTGGGCATTATCCCAAGGCTTTAAAAAAAATTGATTTCAATATAACGTTTGTATTGCCATTAAGATTTTTGAAAAACTTTTGAGAAATAGTAATGAGTAATTAAATTATATTACATGCAATATGAATCAAAGAAATATAGAAATACCAAAATTACAAAAAGATATGTCAAGAAAAAATTATAGAAATTAAGGAAATGTCTTCATGCAAACATTGTTTATCATACTTGGTTGTAACAGGCATGAAAACTGCGTGATGACCCTGTTTTGATGTTTCCTGTATTATGGAAGTGAAATTTGGGAAGTTGAAAGATGAGCTATAAACCACAACAAACATATTACGCATAGTGTGTGTGGATACATGGTCATCTAGGACATGACAAACGTAAAAAATTTGATGATCAGACAATGTTCTCTGTAACATTTCAACATTTTGAAATGTGTTTTTACATTCTTTATGGCCCATATATGGTCTCTTTTATAGAATGTTCCCTGTGTGTTGAAAAAATATCCATGACTTATGCAGTTGTTGGGTGAAGCATCTGTAAACCACCTCCAGCCACCTTGGGGGGATCATGTTGCTTTATCCTTCTGTCCTCTTGCTGAGTCTTTATTGTAGTGCTTCCTCCTAACTGCTGGAAGAGGCCTGTTAGAATCTTTACCTACAATAATCATTTCGTCAATTGCCCCTTTTATTTTCTTTCTTAATGTATTTTGATAAATATCAACTTTATGAAATTTAGAATTGTCTAATTCTTTCTTTGAGTCGTAATATCTTAATTCCCACCTAATGCACTTTCTTTCTTTTCTTTTTTTTTTTTTTTTTTGAGAGAGAGAGAGAATATGAGTAGGGGAGAGGAGCAGAGGGAGAGAATCTTAAGCAGGCTCCACGTACATCATGGAGCCCCATGCAGGGCTCGATCTCACGACCTGAGCTGAAATCAAGTCAGACACTCAACTAACTGAGCCACCAGTAATGTATTAATAATTTATATTAATAATAGATTCATGCTTATTAACAAATAATACACTTAGTATATCCATGCTAAGTGTTTTTCAGTTAGTTTTAGCATGATGTAACACTCTTAGGTCTTTTAATTTCAAGTTACCTCTGTCCTAATATTTAAATATGTCTCTTTTAAGAGGCATAGATTTCTTTGGTCTTATTTATACAGTCTTTGTATCAAAAAAAGCTCACCTTTGACTTTTAATTGGAGTGCTTATTCCATTAAACTTACTGTAATTCTTAATATAATTGGATCTAAGTCTCCTCTCTTGCTATCCTATTTGTCCTATTTTTTTTAAAAAATCAACTTTCAATGGAGAATAATTTTAGATTAAAAAATTTTGTAGATAGTACAGAGAATTCCTTAGACTTTTTGGCCAGTATCTCCTAATGTTAATATCTTATAATTATAATACATTTATCAAAACTAAGAAATCAGCACTGCCACATTGCCGCTGGCTAAACTCCAGTCTTTTATCCATATTTCACCAATTTCCACTGATGTCCTTCTCCTACCCCGGGATCCAAGCCAGCAATACGCACCGGATTAGTCATCACGTATCCTTTGTCTCCGCTAGTCTGTGACAGAGTCTCCGTATTGCCTTGATTTTCATGACTTTGACAGATCTGAGGAATACGTCTTAAGTATTCTGTAGAGTGTTCCTGGATTGGGATTCTTATGATGATTTTCTCATGATCATACTGGGGTTATGGGTTTGGGGGAACAACATGACGGAGACGAAGTGCCCTTCTTACTATATCATGTGGGGGGTGTACATGATATTCACATGTCACCAAGGGTAATAATAACCTTCATCGCTTGGTTAAGGTGAGATCTGCCAGATTCCGCAGCGTAAGGTTGCTTTTCCCTTTTCCTAATCTCTTCCTTTGGAAGCACCTCACAAAGCCCAGCCCACACTCATGTGGTGAGAGGAATTAAAACACCTTCAGGAGGAGAGGCTTTTTATTGTTAGTCTTGACAATAAGGAAACTTCCTCCTGCTCTGTCTCATATGCTGTTTTGTTTCTTTATTTCTGTATTCTTCTTTAGTATTATTCAGATGTTTTCTCTTATTCCCTTCTATTTACTTTTCAGATTTTTAAATCCAAACTTTTCCCTTCCCTTTTAGTGGTTACCCTAAAACTTGCAATATATATTCCCGCCACATTACAATTTTCCTTCACTTTATACTTTCTGAAACAATTGAAGACAGCTTTTATATTCTAAAGCCGTTTCTTTCCCTACCTATCCTTTGTTATTTTTGTCATGTAGCATGGATTTATCTCATAGATCATTATTATTATTAAATAACACAAGTTATTCAAGTTCTTAAGAAGAATCCACTTTTCCACCTGTGGTCTCAGCCTCATTAAAAGGGAATTGCATAATTGTTTGCAAAACCACTTACCCAAAGTATTTAATAAGAGCTCTTATTACAATTTTTGTAAAAATCCAAAAGCAAGGCACCAATTTTAAATAATGAATCAGTGTGAAAAGCAGCAATATTTTACGTAAAACTAGGATTCTCAAGGTGGTTGGGGAGGGTCGTATGTCAAATATTCCTTAAGTAAGAGAAATGTAAGGAAAATAATGGTCAGGAGCAGGCATAAAATTAGGTGTGACCTGGAATCTGTCTAACTGTGCAATACCTTGCACCCCCAGTAGGAACCAAGGATCAAGAAGAAAAGAACAAAACCTAAGCACATTATTTTTTGCAAATCATTTATTTTCATGTCATTTATAAAAACATAACAGTAGTTTTAACATCTCTGTTCCAAGACAGAGCCACACTGCATAATAAACATTAAACAAGGCATTATGCCCTACACACAAGACATAAAATGTCCAAGGGAAGCTTCAACATAAAAATGTTGACCACATAATGTGAAATAATTTCAATAAATGACACCTGCCATTCTTTTAAACAAGTACAAAAATAGATATGTGCACACTAACTGCTTCGACTCCCTTCTTCCCCCCCCCCCCACCCCCCGCCCTTGCCGGGACATACTGGTTTAATGAGACATTTAAAATCCATCATCTTCAAATTAAATAATAATCAGGACGGAGTTATGTTTGATTAAATAATTCTGATCTTTAAATACTAATATGTAAAATATTAAAATATAAGCTTTGGAAAATAAATAAATACAAACATAAATAAATAGAGAACTCGTAACAGTCGAACACAGTAAGGCCTTAGTAGCCAGCTGCTCTCTCTTCATTTTCAGTTCCTAGAAGGGCCTTTCAGGGACCACCACCAGCAAGTTTCTTACTTGGCTCCAGGTCAGTTGGTGTTGCCCCTATGATTGGAAAAGGGTTCCGGTTACGGGTGCCAAGGACAAGCTGCTCCTCTCACACTGGCCCCTGGGGCGGGAGGGATTTCTGCTGCAAACCTTGGACCAGCCCTGCCGCGCAGAGTGGGTCCCAGGGTACCACCGCCCCCTACTGTGGAGAACTTGCTCTTTAGAGGCAGGGCATGCACTGAACTCTCTGCTATGCACTCGAAAGAGCTAAACGATAGCACTCCCCGACTGTCACCCTGGGTTAAAATTTTACATGCAACACCTCACTTAAACCTCATACAACCCATGAAATAATTATTATCTACCCCATTCTGCTGAGGCTCAAAGGGATTAGAAAATTTTCACAGGGATCCTAGACTTGAATTTAGGAAGCTCTCACTGCCAAAGTCCTTGCTCTTCAGGACAAAGCTTCAGAGGCCCATGTGGCCCAAAACCAAGGGCTCCGCTTTTCAGGGCTGAAGCCCACAGGGGATGGAGGTAAAGACGGTGTTCCTCAATGGGTGGGAGGCATTTTAACATCGTTGGCCAATCTAAGTCATCTTTTAGGAACACACATTTACCCACACTTATTTGCCTAGGGAGAGAGGGCACTAGCATAGGAGTGACCTTAATAGCAACTTTAATTGTGAAATAATGATTTTTCGATCCTTCAGCTAAACCTAGGTGTCCTTGGCAAAAATTTCCGGGGACACGGGCCGTATCTGTGACTAGGGACTCTAGTCGCACGTGTGAATGGAAAGCATAACTCACTTGCTCAGCATCTTATGGATGATTTTCTTGACCATGGGGGCTTCGGGGTTGAGACAGGCTTCCTGCCCATTCTTGAGAGTGGCTCTGCAGAGAGAAGGCAGGGTGCCCGTTGGCAGGAGGCCGCGCCTGGCGGCGGGTGGGGGCACGGGAGCGGCGGGGGCGACAAGGGCGGCTGCGGCGCGGGGCGTCACTTACATGACTTCGGTCTGGGCGCAGTGGGGTCCCGACGGCGTCACCTTGACACTCTGGATGTTCTTGAGGTGAATGCCCTGCAGGGTCTGCAGGCACTGGCAGCGCAGCTCG
>NC_043700.1:137404524-137448601 GCF_006229205.1 Suricata suricatta
GGGCCATGGGGCTCAGCTCGGAGGGTCGGGGCGGCGGCGGAGCGGCAGAGCTGGCGGGGTGCTGGCGGGGGCGCTGGCGACGCGGCCTCTGTGGCTCCCCCGGCCGGAGCACCCCTTTTATCCCGGGTCGGCGCGGGAAATTCCCGGCGCCCCAGGTGGTTCCCGGGTCCGGAAGGCTCGTGCGGCCCCGCCCCGGGGTGGAGGGGACCCGCCCGCGTGTCCCGCGGCTCGGGGACCTGTTTCCTCCCCAGTCCGCGAAAGGGGCGTGAGTGGCCGCCAGGCGGCGGCTGCCACTGCGGGGGAGGGGTGCGGGCACCGTGGGCGCCCAGTGATCCCCGGTTACAGGACCGGGATGGTCGACCCGTTAGATCCTTTAGAGGAGAGAATTAAGTCTCAAAGACACTTCAGTTGCTGGACTGGAAGAGTTGAGGAGGAATTGGGAGCCCCTTTAAGCCATCCTTTCGCTTTAAATTGGGTTTTGCAGGTTTTATTCATCTCTGGAATAAACGCGCTGTTTAAGAATGTCTGTCATCTCAGATTACATGTGAGAATGTTTGTCTTGTTTCTGGTGTGTTATCAGCTCAGGTAAGCCACACTTAGTACCACGTTTTTGCCCCGTGGGGCATGGGGGTAGGGTAAGGGAACAGGTTAATTCAGTGTTTATTTTAAGGTACAGTTTGTAACCTCTCATGTTTCCTCTCTGAAATTCTGGGACTTCCCACACTCTAATAATTCCTGGAGCCCCACTGTTTGTTGTCTAGGAGACTGTGTTTCCATTCATGACAGTCATTTCGGAGCCGTGAAGGCCGTGTTGGGGTCAGGGCCCCCCCTCTTCTAATACAGTCCATGGACTGAAAGGATCATGGACACAAGAAATCAGTACCTAGCGACTCCCACCTTTACTCCTCTAGGTAGCAAACGGATGTATTTCCAAATATGTAAATACTGGATTACTAGTATGTTCCACTCCGTGTCCTCTGAATATGTCTGCCTCCTGGGATTGATTCTCTTTGGAAACAGCTAGCTATCAATTATTTTAGTTTTCTAAGAACGCCAGTAAAGGATTTCAGTCTGTTTCGCTGAGGACTTCTCACGGAGTGATTCACTTTTCTTCATCAGTTTCAACATCCCTTTCTGGATTAAACTGGGTAGTTTAACTTGGTTCTCCAGGGCAGTGCAGATCTCCGGGATGTGTGAGCTGTTCTGCCAGTGCGGAGAAGAGTTGGAGTTAAAGGATGCTCGCCTGTCCCTGGAAGGTCTGGTGAGCCTGTGAAGGCGGGGTCGTCAGGGACACTGCTTCCCGGCCCCAGACCCTCTGATTGTGGGTACTTCATTTAATCTCTCTGGGCTCCTGCTTTTCCTCTGTAAAGAGAGCAAATAATGCCTGCCTCACAGGGCTGTTATGAGTATTAAATGTGTTAACATTTATGAAACATCAGCACCTATTGTGTTATGTAAGTATTTGTTAAATGAAATAGAAGTAGTGTTCTAATACAACCTTACTGTTATGGACTAACTATGCTCTCCAAAAATTCAGATGTTGAAGTCCTGTACCCCACTGTGATGATATTAGGAGATGGGACATTTGGGGGGTAATTAAATCTATAGGAGGTCATGAGGGTGGAATTTCGTGATGGAATTATGTGCTTTTATAAGAGGAGACACCCAGAGGGCTTGATCTTTCTCTGTTATGTGAGGATACAGCAAGTCAGTGACTATCTGCAAACCAAGAAGAGGGTTCCCACCAGATACTAAATCGTCAGATACCATGCTCTTGGACTTCCCAACCTCCAGAACAACAGAAAATAAACATTTATTATTTAAGTCAGCCAATGTATGGTATTTTGTTTTAGCAGCCTGGACTGTTTAAGATGCTTCCCTGAGCAAGCACGCTCGGTGGTGAATCCTTATGTAAACAGGAAAAAAACCCCACACAATCTTCATTTATCTCTTAAAATTTTCAGTGTCAGAGATTGTGAAAGAAGGGCACACCTGCATTCTTCAGAGATCTTAGAACAGAGTTTTAAACCAACGTTTGTTTGCAATTTTAATTTCCCACATAAAATGGAAGAATAAAAATGATCCCCAATCCTTATACAGGAAAATATTTCAGATGTGACTGTCTCTCTGCCTTGGGCATTAACATCTGACTCCCCAAACAATTGCAAGTATTAGCTGTAATGATTCCCAGACCCAACCCAAAGCATTGACGTTAGCAAACGGACAGGAAGAGAATTTCAACTTACTTAACAGTTGCAGCCAAAAGGATGAGACGTATTAAGAATTAACCCGTTGTCTTTGGGGTATCTACAACGTGACTCCTTAAACTTGTTTAATCAGAATTCTTGACTTTCAGGAACAGGAAGTAAGTAGAAAGGGGCTTTTTTTTTCCCCCCGTTCATAATGTACCGATTTCCATTATATAACTCATGACAGTCCCATACTAAGTTTCAGAAAATTTTAGGAGCACCAGTGTTACGAAGCCCACGATAACCAAATTGCTTCTTGTTTTAAGATGTGCTGAATGCTACATTCATTGTGCAAGCTGTAAATTCATGCAGTCATTAACCCCATGATGTTATCTCTAACCAATATATTCAGTTTACTAAATTCCATTTTACCCTGTAATTGTTATTGTGTCTTTCAGATTTGACTAATTCTTTGCAATATGCATGTAAAGTCAGTGCTGAGGACTGACCTTGCTAATCAGCCAGCAAGAATGAGCGACGTGGTTCTGATTTATCCTGGCTTCCCTTGAGCTTTGATGGCATAATTGCTCCCCTCCCCCATCCCTCTCATTTCCCTAACATCTGTAGTTTGTTGTATAATGGTTCTGCTCAGAAGGGAGAAAATTAAGATGCTTGAACATGTCACTTAACCCTAAGACCATCTATCCTCTCATCTAAGGGCACTCAGTTGTGCATCTGTGCTAACCTCTTTCAGTCTCTACTACATCTGCTCTTTCTACCTGTCTGGCGTCCACTCTTTCTTAAAACAGAACCCTAGATTTCCTTGAGAAATCCTCATCTCTGCCCCTGTCAGTCCACATGATTAGAGTGAAGTGACTTTGCTTCTGAGTTCAGGAGGGGGAGTTTGTGACCTTATGGTAGTGTTGGTCCCCAACTTCCTGCCTGCGCCCTGGCCCAGGCCCGTAGGGGTTCAGAGTGGAGCCAGTGACTTAAGACCGGCCATCAGAGAAGATGCTAGTCATGCTGGAACAGAGGGAATTGAGAAGCTCTTGCTTCTTACTGAAATTGCTAAGTAAGCAAGACAGAAACTTGGAGTCTTGCCATTGCTTGACGGAGCCTGCCTGAGAGAGGAGCTATCACAGAGGAAGACGTGGGCACACACAGACTCAGAATTACTGGGGACATTGTTGGAGCTTGAGGGTCTCACTTTGCCCGACCTAATCCATTGACTTTCGTTGAGATATAGCAGTTGATTTTCCTTCCTTATTGAGCCAATTCGAGTCATGCTGCCATCACTTACAATAAGAGTCCTGAGCAATATGTGATCTTTCATGTTGCTGCTAAAATGATCAAACACAGAATGGTTTCTTCATCATTTAAATCCTTCCCTCCCTTTCTTTCTCCATCTATTCATTTATGAGGTAGCATTTATGAATTTGGAATCAAGTTAGGTCCCAGGAATGCAAAAAAGCATAAGATGCAATGTACTACCACCTAATTTTTAGTCTCATGGGAGAAGCAGACATATAAATAGAATGCTACGAAGTAGCTTGGTAAATCACATGATAGTACATGCCCGGGATATGACAGCAGCATGGACGTGGGACCCTAACATTGCTTCTCAACAACAAGGCCTGAATTCTCAGAGAAGATCTGAGAAGTCTCTCTACAAGAGGTGTCCCCTGCAAGCCGAACCTGAAAGGATAGATTTTCCCAGGTGAACAGGAAGATTAAAAGGTGAGGAAAACATTCTAGAAGGAGATGACCAAATGCACCAAGTCATAGAAGCTAGAATGAGCATTGTGTCTATTGGAAGCACCTAGGAGTTTATGTATGTGGAGTTTCACCAGTGAGGCAGGGAGAAGGGAGAAGATGGCAGAATTCAGTCACTGAAGGCTGTGTGTAGACCCTGCTTGTTGTTCAGAACCAGTTCAGACGTTACCACCATTGAAGTGGTCTTAAGTCCATCCGAAGGTGTTTCCAAGACCCTATGTGTGCAAATTCACCATTTACTAAGTGGCGTGTGGGAGGGCAGAGTGTATAGAAATCACAAGACATGGCAAGAAAGAAGGAGATAGTGGGTATGAATCCAGTGGAACTTGACCAAGCACTCATGGTGTATAAGGGGCAGGTTTTACAAGACATGCAAAATTGGAGAAATCTCAAACTCTTAGCTGGACATTATTTGATATCTATCCAATATAGTCCCTTATATGTGTCAGTTTTTGTTGTTGCTGCGCAGGTAGTGGAAAGTCTAATGATTTGATTAATTTGCAATAATTTAAAATCTTTTCAAGTTACACTGAGAAACATTAAAAATGCTGAGTTTGGGTGAGATTTAAGGATTTTTAAAAATTGCTGTAAATTAGGTTTTCACCTCTATTTTCTTGAACTTGTTTTCTCAGTGTTTATGGAAGTAGTCCTGGTTATGTAAATACTGCTATGATCATATAATGAACATGAAGAAATGGCGGTATGACAAATTCACCAAAGGGAAGTAAACACAGGAAAAGGGGAAATTTTTGGAGCATGAAAACATCATGATGACTTTGGCTTTATGGAAGTAAAATTTAGGAAGTTGATAGATGACTATATAAACCGCTAATAAAAGTGGCACCCAGAGTGTCACGCTATATATTTCACTTAGAAAAATTATGAAAAAAGAGTCAAAAACTTGACTTTTAAATGTTGCCTTGTAGAGTAAATTTTTCAATGTTTTTCCCTACAATTTCACATATTTTTTTTACCAGAAATACTTTAGCTTTTGTTTCTGTTCTTCTTGACCCTGTGCATGCATTTTTAAAAATATAATGTATTGTTAAATAGGTTTCCATACAACACCCAGTGGCTCATCCCAAGTACGCTCCTCAATGCCCGTCACCCACTTTCCCCTCTCCTTCACCCCGCATCAACCCTCAGTTTGTTCTCTCTTAAAAGACTCTCTTATGGTTTGCCTCCCTCCCTCTATGTTTATAACTTTTTTTCCCCTTCCCTTCCCCTATGGTCTTCTGTTAAGTTTCTAAAGATCCACACATGAGTGAAAACATATGGTTTCTGTCCTTTTCTGACTGACTTATTTCACTTAGCAGAATATCCTTTAGTTCCATCCATGTTGTTGCAAATGGCAGGATTTCATTCTTTCTCAATGCCAAGTAGTATTCCATTGTATATATAAACCACATCTTCTTGATCTATTTGTCAGTTGATGGACATTTAGGTTCTTTCCATGATTTGGCTATCATTGAAAGCATTGCTATGAACATGGGGTACATGAGCCCCTATGCATCAGCACTCCTGTATCCCTTGGTAAAACCCTAGCGGTGCTATTGCTGGGTCATGGGGGAGTTCAATTGTTAATTTTTCGAGGAACCTCCACACTGTTTTCCAGAGTGGCTGTGCATACATTTTTATGGAGACATACAGAGATGTGCATATGTACACAAGATTGCTGACAAGTAGTTTGAACCTTATTAAACCAACATAAGCAATAAGTACAATAAAAAAAAACCACCACCAACAACAAAAGCCCTGTGTGTCAGGGTGGCGGTGGAATTTAGTGTTTATTTGGTATAAACAACAGGCCTAAAAGGCTGTCAACTGATGGCCAAGGCAGGAAGTAACAAGTTACTCCAAGAGCTGGCACTGAGAAATAGAAATTCAGGAATAGAGCTTGTATTCTCTGGCTTTCCTGGCCCATGCCCTCTCTCATTATGGCTTTCCTCTGTGTCTACTTCGTATTTTGTCTATTCTGTGTCCCAGGAGCTTAGCCAAACTAAATATTTGTACTCCTTTTAAAGTCTTAAAAATAGTCTTCATAGGGTTATGCTGAGAATCAAATCCATTCCCATGTATAAAATGTGCCTGAAAGTAAATTCTATATAAAGTGTTGTTAAATCAAGAAAGAAACAACAAAATAATGAAATAACTAAAATTAAGAATAGCTTTTAAAAGTAAAGTGACTAAGTTGTGCAAAAATTTGATTTCCATTTGTAATCAGTATTCTTGACTGCTTATATTTAGCAAGTGGGGTCAAGGTGGGTTAATATTCTTCTGTATCAAGGAGATAGACTGGGGTTCCTGGGTGGCTCAGTCGGTTAAATGGCTGACTTCAGCCCAGGTCATAATCTCACGGTTCATGAGTTTGAGCCCTGCAACTGAGTCTGTGTGTTTGAGTGCAGAGCCTGCTTCAGATCCTTTACCTCCCTTTCTCTCTATCCCCCCCAGCTCTTCCCCTATCCCCCTCAAAAATAAATAAACATTCAAAAAAAAGGAGATAGAAGGAGAAAAGGTAAAGATCCATGGAGATGGAGGAATAAGGAAGGTAACTTAGGGATCATCATAGTAAAGTGGGAGGAGAAGTCATTTCTTGAGTGGTCAGGGCTAATGACAGGGCTGGGACTTGATGGAAGTGACAAGGATTTGGGACAAGAATTTGTGAAAGTCCAAAGGTAGTTCGACTTAAGGAACAAAAGTGTATAAAATAGAAACGCTCACCTGGAACTAGAAGGCATTAAATTACACTGATACCAACTCACATGATTTCATTTCTTCAGCAATATTTTGTAGCTCAGGGCCAAAATGGAGAAAGCAATGGGAGTGAGCAAGAATGAGGATTAACCTGGTATAAACTGTGTAGAGAGCAATTTGCTGACATGACTAATCACGGAATCCAAGCTTAGCTGGATGGTGAATGAAGCAGGATAAGGCGTGAGAAACTGAAAAAATGATGGTGGGCGGGATTTTTGAGGGACTTTTCAGTCCCTCTGTAGAAAAGGCTGAGAGTAGAAGAGTTAGAAGAACAAAAGGTTGTGGTCTCAGAAAAGCCTTTCGTTGTCTATAATCTTGTGGTACTGTTCTCAGTACGATGATGTTAATGGTGAGCTTCTGTTGGTGGATGATGAGCTAGTGTCATTTGAATGTTCTGAAGTAGAGAACGTTAAGGAACCATGAGATCCCATTGTGACTGGTGGGTGGAAAATATAAAGGAAAAGAGAGAGGGAATAGTTTGGTTATGTATCACATATGATACACTGTACATTAAATATGTATATATACACCTAAATATTATTTAGGGAGCACATTTTGTGTCATTCTTGGTTAGTAGTGTTGCTTACCCCCGCAATAAGGAAAGTCCTTACCCAAAGCTTTTACAGTAATCACATTGTTCTCCTCCCTGTGATTAAGTTTGAAAAATATGTTTTAGCATTTATTATGATTGGCATTTTCTTAGGATGTAGATATACTATGGGGGTATAAATTTGATCTTCTAGATGAACAAATCAGAAGGACAAACAAATTATTACAGTAGATTTTAAGTTAGATCTGAGGGAGATTGGGAGATGGTGCTTTGGAATCACAGAGTAGAAGACAAATTACCCAAAGCTGTTGATAATTAAGACTTGATAGTCCTAACTCTGTTTATGTTTGATGAGTCCTTTGCCTTCAAGCTTTGCTGCCACCACATGAAACCAGACACTGGTACAATCCCTTTTTGTGTCTGACTCAGTGAAGAAATAAATAATCAGTATGATTGCATACTGTGTTTATTTCTTCTTCTTTGTTGTTTTCACTAAAGAGAAAGTTAAGACCAGATCTCAATCACCAGATACTCTGTATACTTCATAGTCTTATAAATGTAGTGGTTGACAGCTTTGCAGGGTTTTCAATTTGATTTTTTTGGAAATGTGGTTTATATTCCTTGTGTTACATGTTTCTTTCCTGACTGTAGGACCGCAGCTTTGGGTTGTGGCTCTGTTGAAGAAAAATTCTTGCTTGCCCGTGGTGACCTTAGTGGGTTGCTTGTTAGCTCAGGGATGGAGCCACTGCTGTTGGAAATATGTATTTGGGGATTAAGCATGAGGGGAAGAGTAAGAGAGTAATTTCTCTCAGGCCCTAACTCTGGGTCGGAAGCTGTGCTTGAGCTCTTTATAATGTCCTTTTCACTACTTCAAGAATCAAGAAGATTGATATGCTTAATTTATTTTATTAAAAGCATTTTTTACAAATTTATTTATTTCTGAGAGACAAAGAGAGACAGAGCGTGAACAAGGGAGGAACAGAAAGAGAAAGAGACACAAAATCTGAAGCAAGCTCCGGGCTCTGAGCTAGCGGTCTGCACAGAGCCTGACTCAGGGCTCGAACCCACAAACCGTGAGATCATGACCTGAGCTGAAGTCAGACACTCAACCGACTGAGCCACCCAAGAGCCCCTGAAAGCATTTTTTAAATGTTTATTATTTTTTTGAAAGAGACAGAGTGTGAGTGGGGGAGGGGGCAGAGAGAGAAGGAGACACAGAATCTGAAGCAGGATCCAGTCTCTGAGCTCTCAGCACAGAGCCCAATGTGGGGCTTGAATCTGTGAACTGTGAGATCATGACCTGAGCTGAAGTTGGCTGCTTAACTGACTGAGCCACCCAAGTGCCTCTATTCTCATTTTATAGATCAGGAAACTGATATAGGAGATCTTAAATTGGAGTTAAAAGTAAAACTCAAGACTGTCTGACTCAAAAACCCACTGACTCAAAGCCAGTCTTTTCTCTGAAGCAATTGAGAAGAAGGAGACCAGGTTAGTGTTAAGTCTATTGAGTGTATTTCATTATATAAACCTCCTTAGAAAACATTGCATAGTATTTAGTTTACCTATAAACTTTTTTAAAAAGTTTATTTATTTTTTAGTAATCTCTATAGCCAGAGTGGGGCTTGAACTCATGACCTGAGATCAAGAAGCACAAGCTCTTCCAACTGAGCCAACCAGGCTCCCTGAAAGCAATCCATCTTAATTTTTTTATTTATTAATTTTTTAAAGTCTTTTTTAATGTTTATTTTTGAGAGAGAGATAGAATGAGAGCAGGGAAGGTGCAGAGAGAGAGGGAGATACAGAATCCATGGCTGGAGCAGACTCCAGGCTCCGAGCTGTCAGCACAAAGTCTGACATGGGCTTGAACCCACGAACCATGAGATCATGACCTGAACTGAAGTCAGACCTCCACTGACTGAGCCACCCAGATATCCTGAAGACAGTCCACTTTTAAATGTTCAGTCTAGTTTGTACAAGGAACCAAACATAAATGTTCGGGTAATGACAAACACTGGCCTCCAGAGTTTAAACAGCCCCAAGATTCTCCTATTTTCTGTGTCGTCTCAGCTCCGTAGGCTTCGTCCTATGGAATGCCCAGAGACTTCCAACATTAGGTTAGGATCTGAAAATCTTTTAATTTGGAAGTAGATGATAAGCAGGGTGTGCAAAATGCCTAGCCAGTTTCAACGTTTAACCTCTACCAACTCTTCTAACATCTTGGGATGCACTGACAAGGACGTCGACTCTACAGTGGAACGTCGAAGTTGGCTCTGTCATCAGGAGATTACCGCAGTGCTTGTAAATTATAAGTTAGGATGCGAAATCACAGATCTCAAATTCAATCTTGTGGGTTATAACCGACCCATGTAACTGCAACTTGAAAACATGATGGAATTAAATATGATAGGATAGAATAAAAAAAAGAGACTATACCAGAATGCATCACCTATGATAAGCTTGTCTTATTTTGCGTAACTTTTGTTGCTTACGTACATGGGTCACTGTGAAACTAAGTCCTCAAGGCACAAGATGTAGGAAGCGAACCTCCATGAGCAAAGATATCCATTTAGTAATTCCCTTTCCTGAATCCAGGTTGTGACTATATAAGTCCCTAGTTTGTAGATACTATCTGCTGAGAATTTCGAGTCAGAAAAAAAAAGTCAAGCCACTTAAATTTCATCACTCCCTGAAAGTTTGCACAACAGGGAGCTACAGTAAATTGCAATGCAACCTGTGCTTTTCCCGACAGAGATGTGGGCCTTAGATGTTCCTGCTGATAAGGTGACAGCCATACAGAGCTCTTGGCAGAGTTAATCTAAAACAAAGATTAATGTGGAGCAGAGTTTGCTTTGGTTTTTTGGCCTATTGGGTCATACTCACCAATTACTATGTCCAACTAAAGATGTTGAGTATAGTAGGCATCAGAAGAGATAGAAAGGAAAAAGTAAAACTGTAATACCTTACCACTTGCACCCCACTTCCTAGTAGTTCAGTTTTGAAGAAATTTGTTGAAGTACTTGCCTTTCAGTTCCAACCCTCTGCTTATGTCTGACTCAACCCACCAGACTATGATAGTACAAAGAATAGCAATAGTAATAACATACCAATTATAATGAAGAATAATCACTAACATTTAGTAAAAACACACCATTTTATATGCTTTTATATATAACACGGGGTTGAGATTGTATAGGTATGTGTGTGGGTGTGCGTGTGCGTGTGTGTAAAATCTCCTTATGGTAACCCAAGAAATAGCTATTCAAAATATATCCCTTTCAAAGACTAGGAAAACATGGCACAGGTGCTTATAAATAAGTTTGGGCCTTACATTGGGGGTAAAAGAGAAACCTAGAATGTTTGTACATAGAGAAGTGATATTGTTATATGTGTTTTAGTAAGATAATCCTGTGGCATGAAAGTAAAACATTAAGAGGGAAACACAAAATGGGGAAAAAATTCTTCAAGAAATGATTGTTTACTGTCTTCAGTATATCTCTGCCCCTCACAGATATCCCACTTACCCAGAATGATAAACTCTTCTCTAAACATGCAATGATTTTTCAAACTTGAGTGTACTTGTACTCATTTCTCTCTCTTTTTGAAGTTCTGTTCTTCCCTTGGCCCCTAGTAAATTACAACTCCTTTTTCAAGATCAAGTTTATCTATTGATTACTTCCATATTATTTGCTTGGATGAGTGTCATGATACGGTAAAAAGATTAAAGGGCTAAGAATGAGCCAGATTTTCTGCCTCTTACATGTGTGAACTTGAACAAGTTTCTTAAGGGTAAAGTGGAAATAATATTACCTGCCTTGAAGAGTTATTGGGAGGATTAGATATGATCGTTGGCATCTAGTAAGTACTTATATGATAATACCATTTATGACTTTTCCCAAAGTCACCAAAGTGAATCATTCTCTTCTCTATCTTCTTATGACATATTATTCCTAATCTACACAAACATCTGGCACATAAGAGTGGAATTCTATTGGCCCCTGAGCAAGGACAGAGCCTTATTTTGAACCCCAGTAGATAACACAATGTCTGGCACTGAGTGAGATGCCTTCCACAGACACTTTGGTGAAGTGAATGATATGGGACTTTCCTGAGGATAGTGATAGAGAGAATGGATATATCCCTGCAGGATATATGGGGAGACCTATAGGAGTTGATGACTTCAACACTCATTGCCTAATCAGCAGCAATAGTCTGATACTCAGAATGAAAGGAAAACTGATGAGACACAATAAGCTTCCTTGAGCATTACCTTTATTTAGCTTTTAGAAAGAACACAGGATGGATCCAACACTGCATGTGAACAACGTTATGATCAATGAATTGTGGATCTTTTCATAAGCTTTACTGAAATTTTATTTAAACAGCTGACATTGGTCAATTTTAAGTGAAAGATTTTATGATTTTGCCAAAAATACAGTTTTTAAAAACCATCATTACACATTTAAGATTCTTATATTCCCTTAAATTCTTGACCTTTTATCATTACGATTGACTTCCTTAACTCTTAGCAAAATTTCTTGCTCTGAAATCTGCATGTGTCTAATCATCCAGATTTACTTTAATTACGGTTAGTATGTAAATGATCAATCCTTTTACTTTTAAACTACTTGAGTCTTCATAGTTGAAGTGAATTATTTTAGATAGCATGTGTTTGTATTTTGCTTTTTTATAGTCTGGTAATCTAAGCATTTAACTTGGCTATTTACATTTAATATGATTCTCACTATGAGTGGGTTTATATTTACCATTGGGCTTTTTTTCTTATTTGCCTCATATATTTTCTTTCCTTTTGACTTCTTTTCCAGCTTGCTACCTTTTGGATTAATTGAATATTACTATATTATTTTATTTCATTTATTATCATGCTTTATTAGCTATACTTCATTTTCTTATTGCTCTAGGATTTATCAGTCTCTATCTTAATATGACAACTTCACATACACGGTAATATTTTACAACAGTGTAGATCCCTTTCCCTTTCCCTGCCTTTATGCTATTTGTCACACATTTACTTCTTCATATGTTATAAACTCTACAATACATTGTTGCTATTTTGCTTTAAATGGTCAATTTTCTATTAGGCCTTTAAAATTTTATATTAATGTACAACATAATATTCCAGATATTTATTCTTTTTACAAATCCAAGTTTTTATCTGGTGTTATTTTATTTCTGCTTGGAGAACTTCTTTTAACATTGCAGATCTGCTGGTGATGAACTTTTATCCTTCATACATCTGAAAAAATCTTTATCATTTTTAGAAGTCTTTTTTGAATTTATGGTTTTAGATTAATAATTATCTTTCAGAATTGTAAAGGGGTTATTTCATTGCATGCTTTCTGATAAGTCTGTTCTCATATTACCTTTGTTCTTCTGTTCATAGTGTGGCTTTTTTTTTTTTTCCTGTGGTTACTTTAAAATTTACACTGTTGCTTTTATGGGTACAGTTGGATTATAATGTGTTTTGATTTGATTCTCTCCATGTTTTTTTCTCCTTGAGGGTTATTATGCTTATTGATATAAATTTCATCAGATTTGGAAAAGTTAAAAATTTTTGTTATCATTTCTTTAAATACTTTTTCTGGCTTTCCTTCCTCCTCACCATTTTCTGAGACTCCAATTCTATGTATTATAGGCTGCTTGATACTGTCCCATAGCTCAGTGATAGTGTTTTCATTTTTTAAAAGTCTTTCCTTTCTATAATTCATTTTGTAGTTTCTATTGCTATGTCTTCAAGTTCACTATTTTTTCTTATGCAGTGCCTAATCTGATAGTTATTCATTTTATTTCAGCTAATATATTTTTAATCTCTTAATTTTTCCTTGGGAATTTTTTTTTTTTCCATTTCTCTCCTCATTATGCTTATTCTTCCTCCTATTTTCTTGAATATATGGATTACATTAATAGTAGCTATTTTAACATCTTTGTCTACTAATCTACTATTTGTGCCATCCCCATGTCTTTCTCTTCTCTTAGTTATGGTGATAGTTTCCTGCTGCTTTTATTATTTAGTATTTTTTGATTGGAGGTCAAATATTGCGAATTTTTTGTTGGGAGTAGATATTTTTTATGTTATATTTTTAAAGTTTTTTTCTTTTTTTTTAAATTTTTTAAAGTTTATTTATTTTTGAGAGAGAGACAGAGTGTGGGAGGGGAAGAGCAGAGAGAGAGAGGGATACACAGAATCCAAAGCAGGTTCTAATCCCTGAACTGTTAGCATAGAGCCCAAAGTAGGACTTGAGCTCATGAACTGTGGGATCATGATCTGAGCCAAAGTTGGACGCTTAGCCGACAGAGCCACCCAGGTGCTTCAGGAGTGGATTTTTAAATTACATATTTTTGTATTACTTTATATATTTTTGCACTTTGCTCTAGGATGCAGTTAGGCTATGTAGGATCATTTTGATACATTCAAAGGCTTTATTTAAACTTTCATAGCATTTATTCACAATACCCTTTAAGCAAAACATTAATTTGATGACAACACTGAGGCAACAACCTTGTGAGAACTCTACCTTTGAGCCCAAATTGTGTTTTGAATTCTTCAGGGCAAATTTTGATCCTATAAAATAACAACTATATTGGTATTCTTTAGTTCTGTCATAGAATTTTGTTAAAATCAATCTAATTATACATAAATTGTCATTGGAAACAAGTTGAAAATCCTTGGATCACAGAAGAATTTTTTTAGTAATATGCTTATTATACTAAGCATGACTAACTTTACTTTTACTTTATTTTATGCTTCTTTTACTAAGCATTGAAAAGGGTGAAATCCTTTTCAGTCACATATTTATAGCACTTTCCCCCCCCATACCTTACATACATATTCATAATAAAAATATATGGAAAATAAGCAAATCTTTATGAGGTAAGAGGCAGTTTGCTCTGTTGTATGCTTATGATAATTACAACTAAAATAAAGGCAGGTCAGTGGTTATATTTTAAGTTCTGAGCCCCCAACCTGCCTTTATAAAAATTCAATATCTGCTGCCCTTCAAGTAATTTTCTTGAGTCTTCAAACTTTGAATGGTAAGTCTGAATTTTGCTCCATAAACCCAAGTGTTCAAGAACATTTAAGTTTATTTTCTTTAAAACTGATTAAATTTTACATTATGCCTTCATTCCATCATGGAGAAAATTATTTAATCTCACTTTGTGTTGTGGCTCCTTGACCATACTTCTTTGTAGTGCCAGAGATTTATGCAAAGCAAAACATCCAGGAGTGTTCCTCTGTACTTTAAGTTTAAGCTTATTTTCTGTAAAAGGATAAAGATTAGCATTAAGCTTATGCTTTTTTTCCTATAAAAGGACAAACATTGGAATGGTCATGTGAGGTGCAGCACCGTGTAGTTTTTTTCTATTCTGTAGCACAGAAATTATTGCTAAAATTGGTAATACCAGTGCTTACCAGTCTTTCAAGTACCAATTACAGACATCCTTCCATAGTCCTGTTACCTTCTTGGAAAGAGAGAGCTGAGAAAAGGAATAAAATTGTTAATCTTGGCAATGTGTAAAACAACACTGTGGTAACCTCTGGAATTTGTCAAGGTAGGAGTTAAGAACTGTTTTATTTAACATTTTGTTAGTTTGTTTGAAAAGTTTTACACATTTAGACAGAGGAATGTGGGTATCTCTTTGAACTCTCCCCAAAGACCCCACAACTGTTAGATATGGGCCTGAGAGTGTGGATACTGGGAGCACACGTTTGAGGAAGGAGTTTTGGAAAGGCATCCTAGACCAGATGACTGGGAGATTAATTGTGGAAAAAAGTTGAGTAATTTTATAATGTATCTACATTTGTGCTTATTTTGATAACCCCTCAGAGGATTTACTGCTTTTTGGAAACAATAACTACTTATTTCCTATTTGTATTTTTTTCTACACACAGAGTTCATTTCATAGTGCTTGGAATGCAATGATTCTTAATAACTTGAAATAAGAGATATGGTGGAAGGAAGAGAAATAGAACATAGATAATAAATTTTAATGGTTAAGGCCTGATGGGGATGAGACACACTAAGGGATGAGATGCATGGTTTTCTTTCAAGTGTAATTTCTTGGCCAATTAATAAAATGTTATTTTAACTATAATCAATTGTTGATAACATAATACCATGTGATGTCGTTAGGAAATGCAAGGAATTATCATCTTGTTTTCAGTGGTTCCTCAAACTGCCCTTGAGAACTCGTGCAATGAGAGACAGGACTATTTTTTTTTAGTTGTTGAACAGTCTAACCGACTCTACTCACTGGTTCTACGGCAGTTAGTTTGGTCTTGTTAAAGTAAAAAACACTAGTTACTTCTGTTTCTTGAAGTACTCCAAGGTGTAGGAATTTCAACAGCAGGAAGTTTATTTCTCAACTTGTTCTTATTACTCAAGAGGCTTCAAATTGCTCATAAATTAACAGCAGGACAGCAATTGTCATTTCCTGAAGGAAGACTTCCATAGTGAGGACAGAAGTCTCAACTGGTCATCCTGTGTCTTGGGAGATGTAGTCACCCAGCTCAGCCTCATGTGAAATTCAAAGAAACAATAGTATGTAGGGAGGAGTCTGGGATTTTAGAACAAAATGTGGAGTCAGATGGTCTTGCCAAGTGCATCTCTGGTTCTTAACCTTTGCCTGCAGCTTCTCTCTGACTGGCACCACCACAGGAAATGCTGCTTCATGGTTGAAACAATTCATCAGGCTCATGGCTCAACAAACTAAAAATCAGCAAAGTGAAATTTTATTGCACAACATACAGTACTTAGAACACAGTTTGCGGGCAGGAAAACTCAGCAGGATTCAGCCTGTAGCCTCAGATCTGCCACACTTAAGTGTGCAAAGAGGAGCAGAAATGAAACAGGAGATGAGATAGACTGATTTCAGTTGGCTGCAAAGGGCAACAGGATGCCAGGCAATTCAAGGTCATGCCACTTTTTCCCTCTCCAATGGAAATGGCAGGCCCAAGACAACTTTATGCAAATACAACATGGAAAATAATTTCCCAAAGACAACTTCTTTGTGCCAAATTTTTTTTTTGTCCTAGACTGTGAACAATGTTAGCTTATTTTAGAGCTCAGCTTTTCCAATTTTCCTTCAAGTTAGGGCCAAGCAGTGCTTATTTCACAGAAAGCCAAGACTTTACAAGCAGGGCTGGGAGTAAGAGGGCTGGTGGGGGGGAGGGTAGAGGCTAAGCGGGACAGGGTGAGGACACAGAATGCTTTCCTTGATATTCCATTTCTTTTTTTAAGTTTATTTCTTTATTTTGAGAAAAAGAGAAAGCAGGGGAGGGGCAGAGAGAGAGGGAGACAGAGAATCTGAAGAAGGCTTAGCACAACACTGTTCCCAACCAGGGAACAGAGGTATCTGGCACTTGAGCGGTACAACCACTTTACTTTGCTTAATTCTTCACTCAAAAGACTCCTCTTGATGCACAGGATACTCTAGGACACTGATGACTTAGAGTAAAACATAGTCATAGTTTCATTAAGAGAAAAACGCAGAAGACGTTAAGTCTTCTGTAACTGGAGAGTTCTCATCCCAAGGGTCCCATAAGAACTCATCCTTAGTCAGTGTTTCCCAGTGTCACTTACAGTCATTGGTGTACTCAGATCAGCTCTTAATAGTACAAGAGCTGAGTGCTGAATTGTTGGAAATTCTGTTACCCAGATGTTAATTTTTGGTAGCAGAAATTTGGCCAAAGTGGGAGTGTTTGCACCATGGAAATTAGTAAATCCTACAAATATGGGCTTTATTTTTTGAAAGCTGCTTTATCAATATGCTAGTATGTGTATTGTATTAATCTTTCTCAACTCTGTATGAAGATCTTCCCTATTCCCTACCCCTGCATGTAGCCTCTGTCTGCTGCCCCACTGCCCTTTGCTCAAATCCCTTGGACATTTTTTTTTCCAGTTAGTTGGTTTTCTCTTTGAGCCTTGATTTTTCTTGGGCATCACCATTTAAAGAACTTTAAGACACAGAATGTTCTTAAGAGTTTGTACTCATTGGACTGATAGACTGACAGAGAAAACCACTTTTTTTTTAAACCAGAGGAGACATTTCGAGCATATTTAAATATGTTGAAAGACTATTGAATACTGAAAATGAACTGAGGGTTGAAGGGGAAGGGGGATGGGGGAAAAGAGGTGGTGGTGATGGAGGAGGGCACTTGTGGGAAGAGCACTGGGTGTTGTATGGAAACCAATTTAACAATAAACTATTAAAAAAAAAAAGAAAAATAAAGAGGAGTTCCTCATCCTACTGCTCTCTAAAAACAGATGGATGACCTTGGACTTGTGGACATAGAGATTAAGCACTTCACCCACTAAAGTAAAAATAGAGGTTTTAACTTAAATCTGAAAAGGGGCACCTGGGTGGCTCAGCCCGCTGAGTGTCTGACTCTTGTTTCAGCTCAGGTCATGATCTCAGGGTTTCTAAGTCTGAGCCCCACGTGGGCTTTGAGCTGGCAGTGTGGAACCTGCTTGGGACTCTCTGTCTCTCTCTGTCTCTGCCCAACCCCCACTTGCATTGTCTCTGTCTCCCTCAAATAAATAAACTTTAAAAAAATCTAAAAAAAAATGTATGTGGGCCCTTTAGTTTCTTTTTTAAAAATATTTCAAAATAATTTATTGGATTATGAATATAATGGCTTTTGGGTTTGTTTTCACCTTTTTTTTTTTTTTAGTTTTTTAGGCTTTATTTATTTTGAGAGAGAGTGGGGTGGAGAGAGGAAGAAAGAAAGAGAGCAAGCATGAGTGGGGGAAGGAGAAAAAGGATCCCAAGCAGGCTCCACACTGCCAGTGCTGAGCCAGGTGAGGCTCGAACTCAGGAACTCTGAGATCATGACCTGAGCCTAAATCAAGAATCGGGCACTTAACTGACTGAGCTACCCAGGAACCCCTGTTTTCACCTTTATTGAGATATAATTGACAAATAAAATCATAAGATGTAAAGTGTACATCATGATGATTTGATGTATGCAAACATTGTGAAAAGATTTCTTCCATCAAATTAGTTACCATATCCATCACCTCACATATTTATCTTTTTCTTTTGTGAGAGCTTTCACGTTCTACTCTCCTATCAAAGTTTAGTTATATGTAGCACAACATTTTCAGCTATAATCACCATATGGTACATTAGATTTTCACAGGACTTTTTCTTTTTCAACTACTTAGTCAGTATAAAACTATTGATTAGTTTTCCTGAATGCTTAACAATGTAAGAAAAACCACAAGAGAAATTCCATTAATGGATTTCAGACTGCATTTAGAATATTACTTTAATTAGATCTAAGTCTTGTAACACAGAATTCTTGCATGTGAAAAATATGATGGAGTTTCTGTTACTCTTTAATAATGATATATTTCATTTAATTGATTACATATTTTGTGTTAGACACCGGGATAAATGGTTTCCAAAAATTTGTCTTCTTCAGCCCTCATGTTTCTCCCCTGAGTTCCTTCCATTACCCTTATTTCCATTACCTTGTTTTATAAGTATGGAGATGGGGACAGAGGTAGCCACATGGTCTCACAGTGAGTAAGGTATTGTGTTCAAACCCAGGGAGAACTGCCTTTGGCATGTGCTGTTCTTGAGTGCCAGGTGATGCTAGGGGACCAGGACCTCCATGGAGGCCAACGAAGGGCAATATACACATGAGACTTCAAAAAGAAAATCACGATTTAGGCAGTTCCAGGTTTGTAGAGCCTCAAATTCATGCAATTATAGAGATGCTCTAAAGGAAAGAATACAAATTATAGTATAAGAATAAACATTTATTTTATTATTTTTAAAACTTTTTAAGGTTGATTTATTTATTTTGAGAGAGACAGAGACAACATGAGCAGGGGAGGAGCAGAGAGAGTGGGAGGGAAAGAATCCCAAGTAGGCTCTGCACTGTCAGCGCAGAGCTCAACATAGAACCTGAACCCATGAAACCACGAGATTATGACCTGAGCCGAAACCCAAAGTCAGACACTAAACTGACTGAGCCACCCAGGCGCCCAAGAATAAACATTTATTTAAAATAAGAAAAGTAACCATAATAAATTATAAATTTATAAAGCTGAAAAGTACCAAAAACAAAACAAAATAGACTGTGTTTATTAAGTAACTGCCAGCAACATCTCTAAAAACTTTGATTCTACATTTGTGGGTACAGTACTCTTCCATTTCTTCTTCATATAACAATAATATTTAAGATAATCATCTATACAAATAATAGAAAATGGTTTATTCTTTTTATTAGGGTGGTTGATCAAAATTTCCTTTAAAAATTTTTTTAAGTTTATTTGTTTTGAGAGAGAGAGAGAGAGAGAGAGAGTATGAGCAGGAGAAGGGGTGGAGAGAGAGAGGGAGAGAATCCCAAGCAGGCTCTTCACTGTCAGCGCAGACCCTTATGCACAACTCGAGCCCATGAACCGTGAAATCATAACCTGAGCCCAAACCAAGAGTCAGACACTCGATTGACTGAGCCACCCAGAAACGCCCCAAATTTGCTTTTATTGTAGATAGTTGGATGTATAAAGCATGTGACTTCATGTACAGCTACATTTACTATTTGTCATGCTGCTACAGTTGCATACTCTACAAGCTCAAGATTCTGAATGATTCTATGACACATGATTCCAGTCAAATAGAAAAAATATATGAAACATTTTTGAATGTATACCTTGCATTATTAAGATATTCTTGAAATAAGGCAGGTATTTTGTCTAGTATGGATGTTAACTGAATGCTCTAGTGCAACATTCCCTTTTGATGACTGGAAGAATGTTCCCCAGACCAGTTCTGTCTCTGTGTGTTTCAAGCTTGTTTCTCCCATACCTGCACCATTTTGGCATTGTGTACATTAAGACCCATTCTCCACATCAGGAGTCCAAGTGAATAGGCATAGTAAGCAGAGGGATATTCCTAGAAGCTATTCTAATGCCAGGATGCCTAGTAAAACCAGAACCATTTATACATGACTGTGAACCAGTAATATATGTCACTAAATCTAACGAATACCTTCATCTCAACTTCCCCTTCGCCAGATAACAAAAGCACAACGACATCAACATCATCCCATACAAGTAGAAGGTGTAAAGTAGGGAAGTGGGAGCGAGAAAAAGAAGCAGTCTTAACCAATGTGGTTAAAATACAAAATACATATTATGTAACAAATAAATATAAATACACATTATGTAAAAATATAAATTTAAAAATATGTAAGCCTGGCTAGAGTCCCTGCCAAGGCCTGGAGAAAAGGCTAAACTGATAGGTCATGGAGCTCAAACTAAGTAACTGCATGATACATCCACTCATGGCTGTGATAAAGATCCCATCTATCTGAGTGACGTCGTTTCGTAAAACATGTATGAATGTTCATCCTTATGTTTAAGGTAGGAACTGTGCCCTTAATGACTGATAACATTGACAAATATAAGAAGATTCTGTTGTGTGTTCAACAAATGGTGAATCAGATCTACGTCACCAGAATGATTTTATGAAAAAGTATCATCAGGTTAGGTTCAAAGAGATTCCTGACACTAAAGTGGTGTTTCAAACAAAACAAGTCATATGGCTTTCCATCTGTCTCTCTGGATCTCCACCTAAACCATTCTACATTTACTACATTAAAATTTGCATGTTAAAATTTTAATTCATCATATTTTTAAACAAACTCATTTGGTTTCCTTTTCTGTATCTCCTAAAAGCAAAATTAATGTGGGGGATTTTTTTCAATAGGTGATTTATGCCTAGGGTAACAATGCCCTATTATTCTTTTTCTCTGGAGACCTCTGTGATAGAAATGTTGGAGAAAGGGATTTTAAAGGGAGATTCTGAAATCCTTGGGAAATTCCATAAATGGACTTGGCTTTATAGCTGTGCCAATAAATGACATTGTCCAGAAATCCATGAGTCATGCGTTAAGCATGCAATGTCAGAATGGGGTCACCAGAAGGAAACTGGCCTCAGACATAGAACTTTTGGCCGCAGAACCAGAATAACTATGAAATATTTCCTCTTTTCAGAAGATTTGTCTTGACTGTTTACTCTGTGTGAGATGCTTGGGATTTGAATCTAGCTCCTGTTGATAAAGGGAAAAAACCCCAAGAAGTCACTCAGGAAATGGTACAGTCAGCTCAAGGAATACTCACAGACAAGAAAGAGAAGACCTTGAGGTCTTACCCACTATGCTGGAGTCGAGGTTGAAAGAACTTCCAGGAAGTTTCCAAGAAGTGGTGCTTTTCTGGGTTGAATTTTAAAGGATACATAGGTTTTGTCATACAAAGAAATGGAAAAGGTATCCCAGAGAGAAGAGTATGAGAAGTGTCTCTCTCTCTCAAATATGAATAAACATTAAAAAAATAAAGAATGTAAAAGAACAAAGCTGAGGCAGGGAGGAGAGATCTGAAGAGGAGTCTGGAGAGGCCGGAAGGGGCCAAGCAGGAAACACTTTCATCAGTGTGAGAAAATAAACTGTGTTCCAAAGACCATGGCAAGGGGGTGGACACTTGGGACTAAAGTTGGGAAAAGACACACCCAGAGTCATATTTTAGAAAGTTTGTTTGGCAGAAGCGAGTGGGTTGGAGATGGAAAAGCTTGAGGTTAGACCACTTCGGGAATTTCTGTGGTGATCTGGGTGAGAGAAAGGACTCAGTCTAGGGCAATAGGGCCAGGGAGGGAGAAGAGATTCACTGTGAAATTAAAAAAAAAAGAATCAGGCAAGGTTACAAGTTGGAATACATCATAGATGCAAGTGGAAGTAGAAGAAGAAGTACAGACAGGATAAGCACTAAGTAGAAGCACTGACTGATGTTAAGAGGCGCTGACAACACAGCAGAAGGTGATGTAAGCAGGACATAAAATTGTAACATATGTATAGCACACAGGATTGAAATGGAATCCTTCAAGACCTTAGCAGCCTTAATCTCTGGATAGTGAGATGAAAGAGAATTTTTACTTTCTTTTTGATGCTTTCCGATACTCAAAAGGAGTCATATTTGTAATGCAGAAATATGTCAAATGCTAAGAAGGAAAGGATGGAAGGAAGGGGGAAAAGGAGGAAGGAGGGATGGAAGGAAGAAAGGAGGCAGATTTCAGAGCTGTGAAGATATGCTCAATGGTGTATGAGAAGTAAGAATGGTTCCATAAAGAGCAATAGAGATGTCACGATTCCTACAGGAGCTGCTGCTGTTGCTTCTGCTGCTTCTGCTGCTGCTGCTGCTTCTTCTTCTTCTTCCTCTTCTTCTTCGTCGTCGTCTTCTTCTTCTTCTTCTTCTTCTTCTTCTTTAAACATGTTTATTTATTTTCGAGGGAGATAAAGCATGCACAAGGCGAACATTGTAAGGTTTGGCACTCAGCAGGCGGGGTAGTAAACACGAGATGGCTCCTGGGTAATCAGGTTGGGTCCTCCTGACGGTCCGTTGGCTTAGCTGTGACTGCTGGGGAGGCTAGCGGGATGGGAGCCGAGGAAAGCCGTGGTCTTTGAGGTTGATTTCTTAGAGAGGGGCTGTCCTGCTGAGGTCCGATCTGTGACTGGGTACCCAGTCTGCCCAGTCCCGGTCCAGCCCTTCCCTGACTCGGAGCTCTGGTTGTTTAGATGTGCTGAGAATTTGAATATGTTATAACAGAACATTATGGTGAATATTCATTCATTAACTGTCTCGGCAGCTGCTTATTCTTTTCTGAGCTCTTAGAAAATGAATCATAATACCCATAATGATATTAATAATAACAGTGACAGTGATGATAAAAAATGGGCAATACAATATATCTACCAGAGGTTTACAGCTTCATTGAGTGTTCAAAGGTTCAAATTTGGGGGGTTGTTTCTCTTTAAGAAGAGTCGGTAAGTGGCCTGCAATTTTCTGCCTTAACTTCCCTTATGAGAGCTGCCTCTCAGTGGGCATAGGGCCTGCAGGGGAGAGAGCATGTGTGCAGAAGCCCTCTCCTCTCTCTAGCGTTGACCCTTCTCCTCTCCACGTCATGTTTGCCTTAAGAACTCCACACTTGGGGGCGCCTGGCTGGCCTAGTTGGTTGCATGTCTGACTTCGGCTTAGGTCATGATCTCGGGGTTTGTGAGTTTGAGCCCCACATCGGGCTCTGTGCTGACAGTGCACCGCTCACTTGGGATCCTCTGTCCCCTCTCTGCCTTTCCCCTGCTTGTACGTGTGCACGCTCTCTCTCTCTCTTTCTCTCTCTCTCTTTCTCTCTCTCTCTCTCTAAAATAAAAGTACCATAAAAAAGAACTTCACACTCAGTTCCTCCAGGATGGTTGAAAGATCCCGCTCATGTGGCCCCAGGGCCTCTGTGCTTCCTTGTTGCAACCCTACCCGCTGCATTTTTCTGGTCCGTCCTCTTACTAGACTGTAAGGTCTAGAGAGTAGGAAAGGAGGTGTTACTCCTGCCGTGGTCCTAGCATCTACCATAATAATGGCTGGCTCGAGGAATGCTGGAAAAGTACTTACTGAATAATTAGCACTGATTTTGTTAAGTGATATTGTTAAATTAATAAACAAATGACTAAATTCAGACAAAATAAGAAAGTTAAAAACACGAGAAACCAAATCCTTGTAACATTTGCCCTGCTTCATTAGTGAGCACTTTTATATTTATTTCACCTCTCCTCCCCCAAACACACACACACACACACACACACACACACTGGTTCTTTTTTTTTAAATAATTTTTTAACGTTCATTTATTTTTGAGAGAGAGACAGACTGAGAGTGAGGGAGGGGCCGAGAGAGGAAGACACAGAATCTGAAGCAGGCTCCAGGCTCTGAGCTGTCAGCACAGAGCCCAGTGCGAGGCTTGAACCCACAAACTGTGAGATCATGACCTGAGCCGGAGTTGGTCGCTTAACCAACTGAGCCACCCACACGCCCCAACACACACACACACACACACACACACACACATACACACACACACACGGCTTCTGTGAGCAGCTGCCTGCTGCTGTGTTGAGATCTGGAAAAGAGGAAAGGTACCATCAAAATAAAGTATTTATTTAACTACTACTACTGCAATGGCATTTGGACAGTGCTTATTATACCCAGATACTGATATTTCTTATAAAACAAGATGAGCAGCAGTGGGAACAGATCAATGGAGTTTCATTCAACAAGTACATTTCTTCTAGGGCATAAATTGATACTTTAATGTCCCGTTTGCTAGGATGCAAAATCCTTTTAGCTATTATTTGTGCAATAAGGGTATTTGGGTATTATTTGGAAATAAGGGTATATTCTTAGAAGAAGCACTGAGAAGCACACATCACGTGGAAATATTGCTGAACAAAATGAATCTAATCATGAAGAACCATCAGACAAATCCACACTGAGGAAATTCTATTCCAGAATAAAGGAGTCTAGATAGATATTAGATATGACAACTAAATGCAATAGGTGATCTTCGGTTTAAATCCCTTATAAATGCAGATCACCAAATTGAGAGGTAGGTTCTGTTATGAGCTGAATGTGTGTGCCCCTCCCCCAATCATTTGTTGAACCTAATCCCCAGTGTGATGGTAATTGGAGCTGTGGCTTTTGGAAAGTGATTAATTAGGTCATAAGGGTGGAGTTACCATGGATAAGGTTTTTTTTTTGTTATAAGTGCCCTTACAAAAATGGATGAGTTTTTTTTTAAATAGGTGCCCTTTCATAAGTGCCCCAGAGAGCTCTCTCGAGCCTTCTGTCACTGAGGACACAGCAAAAGGATGCCATCTATAACCAGGAAGGGGTGTCTTATCAGACACACAATCTATTGGCACCTTAATCTTGGACTTCTCAGTCTCTAGAATTCTGAGAAATAAATATTTGTTGTTCACGCTACCCAGTCTGATGTTTTTGGCATAACAGCCCAAACAGAACAAGGCCTGCATATTACACAAAATCGTTTTTATACTAAATCAGGTTAATATTTAAGTGTGCTGAAAATTTGTTAAAGGACCTAAGTGTTTGTTTCTCTTAACATTAGTTTCAAAGGGCAGGGGGTCATATTGGATTTTGTGCAGCTTCCAGTAACACAGTGCAAGGAGGAGGGTCCGCACACAGTAGTGTTGCAATAATATAAAAAGCTGTTTCAGCCAGCACATGTCCTCAGAGGCAGCTGGGCATGCCTGTGTCTGGGGGCCGTGGGGGGCTGGAAAGATGGGATCCAGTGCAAACATAACTTCCAAGCTGACCATTGCTCTATTGCTCTCTTGGCAGTTTCTTGCTTTCTGTTGCATCGTTTGAAGGTAGGCACACCCCCTGATCAATAGAGCTTTATTTTGCCTAATGCTTTGACAACAAACATTTTTTTTATTCGACCAAAAAAAATCTGTTTATGGGGGCCCTGGGTGGCTCAGTTCTTTATGTGTCCTACTCTTGATTTTGGCTCACCTCATGATGTCGCTGTCCTGGGATTGAGCTCTGTGCCAGCCTGCTTGATATTCTCTCTCTCTCTCTCTCTCTCTCTCTAATAAAAAAATAAACTTAGGGACACCTGGGTGGCTCTGACTTCAGCTTAAATCATGATCTCACGGTTTGTGGGTTCGAGCCCAGAGTCTGGCTCTTTACCAACAGCTCAGAGCCTGGAGTCTGTTTCTGATTCTTTGTCTCCCTCTCTCTCTCTGCCCCTCCCCACTTGAACTCTGTCTCCCTCTGTTTCAAAAATAAATAAACATTAAAAGTAAATAAATAAACTTAAAAACAGTCTCTCTTTGCATTCCTCAGTGTTGACGGGGCTGTAAAATGACTCTCATGGGCCCTACCCGCTTTTACCTCCATGGGGCTCTCCCACCATAATTATACCAATATTAAAAATTATTTTTGATATACCTTTAAATACTTCACCTTTTTTTCCTATTTTAGGCAAAATTTAGTAGATGTTTGAGGGGCCCCCCCATTCATTTTTTTTCCTTTGTGAGAAAATAGATAAGTCTACTCTAAAGTTTCAGGTTTTTATTTTGACTTTAAAAGAAATTGGAATATTTTCATGGGTCCCTAAAATTATTGTGGGTGCGAGGCATTGTGTCCTGATGCATAAGTCAGCCAGCCTGGATTTGAATTAGACTTTCAATTTTTTAGTCTCTATCTCTATGCCTCTAAGTGTAATATTTGAACTAATGTAAACATCTGGTTCTTAAAAATCAGATCTTGTTCTATAACAAATACATTTATACATCTGAATATTAGTTGAATTTTATAGACCTATAGTATTGCTATGTATATCTATACCCACTCGTAAGTTATGTTCCATAGGGAGTCACAGTTGATAAAAATTGTCTATGAATGTTGAATCTGATATTGAACCCAAGAATTTTTCCTCAGCTTTCTGTTTACAAAGGCTCAGACAATTACCATTTCCTGCTTGTCTGATGACCCTGTAATGGCTTCTAGACCCTCCTGAGATCCTGCTCTACAACAAACAATATTGTGTTTTTACCATGTGATTTTTGCACTTGCTTTTTTTCTTTGATGTCTCTTAATTTTTAAAAAAATACATATCCATGTGAAATAGTTGTATGTTTCCATTAATTTTTCTGAAGGTGATTTCTTTAATGATGAGATCATAGCTTACCTCCTATAAATAGTGTTAGGATATCACAGAAGATTCTACAAAATTAAATAAAAGAAAAAATGCCAAAATGAGGTTCAATGTTAATTTTTTAAACTACAAGTATTAGTCTTTATACACAAAGTTTTCAAGGAGTACCTGGGTGGCTTGGTTGGGTAAGCATCTGACTTCAGTTCAGGTCATGATCATGGTTGTGAGTTCGAGCCCCATGTTGAGCTCCACGCTGACAGCTCAGAGCCTAGAGCTGCTTCAGATTCTGTGTTTCCCTCTCTCTGGCCTTCTCCCGCTTAAGCTCTGTCTTTCTCTGTCTCTCAAAAATAAATAAACATTAAAAAATTTTTTAAAATAAAAATTAAAAAAGAAGAATATTCAAGATACTCAGTGAGAATCACTTTTAAAAAAAGGATATTTAAAAATCCTTTTTACAAAAAGGAAATTGATATCAAGAGCTGGTCAAAGACTAGGTCTCTATTTGTTGCAAACTCTTTCTTAAAATTAATACCTTTTCCACAGTCTTCAAAATCATCAGATTAGATTTTGAAAGGGAGCTAATAGAGTTGTGCCCTTTGATGAAATCAGTCGCTGCCCGTCATACTGTTTTCACTCCTTCCAATGTGCCAAGTATTAGTGTAGTACTTCAATGCCAGTGCATGAGGACACAGCCTACTCCATTCTGTCCCCAAATTGTCAAAAACCTAAGAACGGTTCAGGATAGATCACACTATGAAAATTGAGAAGTCATATAAATTTATTTTGGGGGTACCTGGTTGGCTCAGTGGGTTACGCATCCAACTTCAGCTCAAGTCATGATCCCTCAGCTGCTAAATTTGAGCCCCAGGTTGGGCTCTGTGCTGACAACTCAGAGCCTGGAGCCCGCTTGGGATTCTGTCTCCTTCTCTCTGATTCTGTTTCTTCCTCTCTGTCTCTTTGCTCTTCCACTGCTTATGCTCTGTCTCTGTCTCTCAAAAATAAACAAACATTTAAAAAATATTTTAAAAACCTTATTTTTGGTGAAATTGTAGGATGTCTAGGTGCTGGGTGTTCATGGTAAACAAAAGAGCAAGAAGACAAAAATCTCTGCATGAAACTTAACATGCTACAGATGTCTGTTTAGCATTAGCTACTGTGTCCCACTACTTCTGAATTCCAGGGCGACGGTTTCATTTATTTGACATAAACAAATTCCAGAACACAGTCTGGAGAGCTGGCTGACCTCCATTCTGCAGAGTTAAAGTAATTGGAGGATCAGGAGAAAGTTTCTAAAATAACAGCTGAATTTGAATTGGAACTAATGTGATTGAAGGGACTCTCTGTGCATGTGGGCTGGCCCTCGCAATCTGACTCTGCGTCACCTGGGGATTCCTTTCACCATGACCACTGGGTCCAATGGTCTTTGGCAGGATAAGTGGAGTGCCTGTGGCTTCTGGAAAATTGTGAAGAAATCCTGTTGGGATCATTTCAGTTCACCAGAGAACCTCAAAGGACCATGATTATTTCAATGGCAAAGGAATACCTAAAATCAGATAAATAATTCATCTCAAAAAATCTCATTGTTTTTTTAGTGTGAAGTTATTCATGAAGAGACCTCTGCCTGTGCCTGCCTGAGGAGGTGAGTTGATTTTTCTCCATTATAATTCTTCATTTCCCATGCAACAAATAAAGAAGATTCAGAAGTCAGCTCAATCACCTGATGGAATTGTACTTTTTTTTTGTCTGCCTTTGCTTCTTCAGTAATAGAAAACAATAGCATCAATAGCAGTTTTGATAACTTTTTTGATAACTGAAAACATAGAGCACAAACAGTAAACCAAAGAGTGTTACTTTCTCCAAAAACGAAAACATGACAACAAAGCTTCCTTTACTCTTTCTTAACGCATTGTTTGTTTTTAATAGCTTTGAGGGAGGAGAAAAATGAATGATATGAAAAGTAAAAGATAATTATTGTCCCAACATTTCTCAGAGAACATGCTAAGGAAATTTCAAATAAATAAAATTAGAGCTCTAGCCAATGCCGTTGGGTCACCACCCATATTGTCCCATCTTCACCACCGCAGCCCACACTGTATTTAGTCTTCAGGGGCTTTCTCCAGCCGTCAGAATCCATTACAGAGACAGAGCCACAGGCTGGAAATACTGGGAAATGAATGCCTCTGGATGCAGCCTTTAACTAATGACCCACGAAGTAGTGTACATAGTTCAGCTTCCTCCCCCTGAGGTGGGATAACCCCCTCGAAACACATGGTTTACATGGTTTCAGTGAAACTCCAATTAACCCACAGTAGTAACTTGTTGGATAATTAACACTTTCTTGATTACTCTCTCTGTCCTTCAGTCCTATCTCCTTTTCCCTCCCATGTTTATAGGGATCACTTTCAAACTAAATTATTTACCCTTGAATCCGTATCTGAGTGACTGCTCTTAGGAAGAACCTAAGACAATAACTGTGAGTACTCTGAGGGGCTGAAAAGGAACTATTGTGTTTAATGTGTCTCGAATTTCCGAAGTGGGGTAAAAATACCCACTTTGTATAACATAGAATTGTGAGAACATGTAAAATGCTTGAAGCTTTGAAGCAGTCATATAAAATTCATTTTCCAATGGAATTTAGTTCAGATATAATATACACATATATTAGGCAGTGCAGAGATTAACCAGATGTTAAATACAGCCAGATTATAAAAACACAATCTGGCGGATCAGTCATATTGACTTTAGACTCACTGATGTTATATTGTGGAGCTCCTGATGCTACTGCTCCCAACTTCGCTGGTACTCTGCTTATCCTGCTTTTCATTTCCACTCAGTTATGGCCCCAACCGTGAGGCTTTTGTGCTAGAGAAGCATCCCCGTGATGGCTTTATTATATTTGAAAAGCAAAACAGCAAGAAGTCACTTGACAGTGTCATCGTCTGTTGACCACGGTTATTTATTATGTACCAAAGGTCGTCATTATTTAAAATTTTTTAAATGTTTTTATTTATTTGAAAGAGAGAGAGGGAGAGACAGAGCACAAGCAGGGGAGAAGCAGAGAGACGGGGAGACACAGAACCTGAAGCAGGCTCCAGGCTCTAAGCTGTCAGCAGAAAGTCCGATGCAGTGACAGAGCCCACAAACCCAGGAGATCATGACCTAAGCCGAAGACAGATGCCTAACTGAACCACCCAGGTGCCCAGTTATCATTATTTCATATAAATGAAAGTGTTTTGTCACATCAGGTTTTATTTATTCAACTTGTAAAAAGATGTTTATTCATATGCTCCAAAGACAGATTCTTTTCTTTCTACCATTTTGGCAGTTTGAAAATATACTTGTTTGTTCCCTTCTCTCTTTTTCCTTCCTCCTTCCTTCCCTTCCTTTCCTCCTCCCTTGTTCCTGTCTTTCTTCCTTCTTTCTTTTTTTTCTTAATATGTAAATGTAAACTTTTCTAGAAAGCTTTTTATTTTACTAATCACTTTTTGGCTTAGAACATTTTAAATTTGGGGGGCTCCTCGGGGGTTCAGTCGGTTAAGCTTCAACTCTTGATTTAGGCTTAGGTCATGATCCCAGGGTTTGCAAGATCAAACTCTGTGTGGTTGTTGGCTCTAGCACTTGGGATCTTCTCTCTTTCTTTCTCTCTCTCTCCCCCTACCCTGCTCATGTGCTTTCTCTCTCTCTCAAAATAAATAAATGAGCTTTGAAAAAAAAATTAAAAATAGAAAATTTAAAATTTTCTATGAAAACTTTTATACTTTTATACCTTCATTTTTCAAAATACAGAACAGAACCAATTTTTGGAAGGATTTATAGATTTTAGTCTCTTAGTTTAGGAACTTTTTCTCAAGTCCTCTTCATCAGGCATTACAAAAAGTGCTTCCCAGTTTAGGTACTTGTTCCCAAGGCTGACTTTGTTCCCAAGGCAAACCCGTGGTTGTGCACAGGAAGGCTAGCCTTCTTAGGCTGTCAGAAGGAGGGAGGGAGGGAGAAACTACAATTGATGATGAATTGATCAGTTGAATAAGGAAGTGAAAGTTACATACATGAAGCAAAGAAAAGCCTCTGACTATATGAACCTATATACATTTGCCAGCTTTTAGTGTGTGTCTAATTTGTGTCATATTGTTTACATCTTATCAACTCTTCACAATAATGGTATCTTCATCTTCTCAAGGAGGAAACTGAGGCTCAAAGTAGTTTAATAACTTGCTAAAGTTTATCTGAGTAGTAACAGGGTAGTAAAGCCATGCATAGGCTCAAATAAAAGAAAATCTCCTGGAATCTAGGCAGGATGTTTAGTTCCAGCTACCTGAGAGTGATCTTGGCTCCAAATGACTGAATGAAAAAATGAACGACCTAAGGAAACAGTCTCTCTGGTTTAAGACTCAAAGCATACTACGGAGAAGATGAAATTCCTTGAATAAATTATAGAATTAAAGAAAGAGGTGGGCCTGGTTATTCTAGTCCTATGGACTAACACTTATGGCAGGAAGCAAGAACATTAGCCAGGAACTATTTTTATTCTCTTTTACGTCCTGGCACATTAGTGCCAAAGCAGACCAGTAAGAATTAATTATCTCAATCGAAGATAGAGAAAGGGAACAAAGAAACTAAGTCATACACTTTCTCTCCTGGGCATCATTACAGAGTTGGATTTAAACCGCTTTTATCTAGGGGGAAGCTTAAGTGCCTGGGAAATAGAAGGACAGATTGGAGGGGAAGATTTGTGCTAGAGTCAAGGTATATTTTCTGGATAAAAAGGATTCTTGATACGCAAGAAACCATAACATTGAGTAACTCAAGGCTATTTTTTCTTAAATTTATTTATCGAGAGAGAGAGAGAGAGAGAGAGAGAGAGAGAGAGAGAGAGAGAGAGAGAGAGCATGAGCTGAGGAAGGGTAGAGAGAGAAGTTCCCAAGCAGCCTCCATGCTGCCAACACAGGTTTTACGAACCTGAGCTGAAGCCACGAGTCAGATGCCTAACCAACTGAGCCACCCAGGTGCCACCCAGGTGTAACTCAAGGCTATTAAACAATCTCAGAGAATTGTTTTGTTAGAGACCAGTGGTCTAAGGACATCTATTAAAGAACCCTGGCCAATACAATTATTGTGGAATCTTATTATCGGAGTGCCTTTCAAATTGTCATCGTGCCAAAATCTTGAAAAAAAAACGTGACTGACTTTGGGTTTCCATACTTTCATTGGTCAATTAAGGCTGACAAATAATGGGGCACCTGGGTGGCTCAGCTGGTTAAGCATCCAACTTCAGCTCAGGACATGATCTCACGGTTCGTGGGTTCAAGCCCCGTGTCAGGCTCTGTGCTGACAGCTAGCTCAGAGCCTGGAGCCTGTCTTCAGATTCTGTCTCTCCCTCTCTCTCTGATCCTCCCCTGCTCATGCTGTCTCTCTCTCTCTCTCAAAAACAAATAAAACATTAAAAAATAAAAAAATATATTTACTTGTCATGGCCTTGTCATGAATGGTTCAACCAGGATTTCGTGGTTAGCTTGTGAGATGGTAATGCCAGGTACTGAGAGCTATTGAAGATAAAAAGAAAATCACTGTTGCTTGCCCAATGGAATTTTTAGGAATGTAAGTCAGATGCTTCTGGGCTTATGTAGGCAGTCCCAGTAGGGTTCAGTATCTAGAAACAAGATGGGCTATGATGAAACTCACCTGGAAGAGCTATATTAACCTGGCAGAGGCAGCAAATGCCTCCCTTGTCAGATGCAGGACGAGAAGCAATCACTTTCATAAAAGCAATCACTTTCCAGGAGTCCAGGGGTCAATGATGCAATCTGTGGTGTCTCTCTCCAGTGAGGGACAGTTGCCTTGTTTTGGTCAGCCTAATTCTACTGTGAAATTCAGATGACTTATTTTCAGCTATAGATCCCTTGGGTCTAGCTTTCTGGTTCCTAGGGAAATTCTCTGAGCTAACCAATATCTCTCTCAGTTTATAGCTTTATCGAGGCATAATTTCCCCACAATCACCTCACATGTTTAAAATTGATAATTTGATGAGTTTTGATATATATATATATACATCCATGAAATCATCATCAGATTCAAGATAATGAATAAAATCATTATCCCACCCAGAAGTTTTCTCCTGACGCTTTGTAATTCCTCCCTTCTAACCCTGCTGCTTGGGTCCCCAGGAAAACACTGGTCTGTGCAGAGGCTCCCATGAAAGAAGGTCCTGGAGATCAAAGTGAAGTCTAAGGTTTTGTCTGGTCTAGCTCGAAAGTCATGCCACATCTTTTATGCCATATCCTATTTGTTAAGCAAGTCAGTAACATCAACTCAAGAAGAAGGGAATTTGATTCCCCTCTCAATGGAAGGAATAGCAAAAAAGTTTCCATCATCTTTAAATTACTACAATGTAACTGAAATGAGGTTATAATTGTCTAACCTCCCCATTTTACAGATGCAGATACGCACACATGGCGTTTTAATGTAACATCAATTTTGAGTAAATATAGTTAATTCTAAAAGCTCAAATATGATGCCCAAGACATCAGGAAAGATTTGTCAAAAACTCTGGTAGATACCTGCCACATTGCTTTTGGTCTCTCTCTAATAATACTAACAATAATAATAATAATAATAATAAATAATAATAATAAAATACCTTTAGCGGTCTGCTTAAAACTTCCCAGGCAAAAGCCTTCTGATTCCCATCTTTTTATGAGGGGTACGAAAAGAAAAACTCCAATCTTCAAGTTGCACGGAGAATTCACAGATGCCACAGACGGGGGTGTGATCATTGCAAAGACTGCATTATGTGCTGCCCACCACGTTCTCGTCATTACAGTTTCATACGGCACGCCCGCTGGGATATGACGGAGAAGGGACAGCAGCACCTCAAAACATCTGAAGAGGAGTTAGATCATTCAAGTGTTGTCACAGATTGGCTTCTCAAGAAGCAGACTCTGACAAAAACATTCTAGAATTCTCTTGTACCACAATGTGCATGGAGTTAACACTACTCTGCTGTCCACTTAAACACGATTAAGGTGGTAAATTTGACCACCCCTCCCGCCCCCCCCCCCACAGGAAGCAGACTGTGAAATGATTTTGAACCTAAACAATTTTTAAGAGATCCAAACCTAAGAAGCGAGGAGGGGGAGCGAGGAGGATTGGGCAGAAGAGAACAGTTGCAGTGTGATGCAAACCCTACACAGACTTAGACAACCCAGCATGGAAATCCCTAACGCAAATACTGTTGTTGAGCCTAGAGCTGTAGTGACCCGGCTGTACACATTCCCTGAACCACTGGCTGCAGTGTGCCTCCAGGAAGGACATGGCTTTGGTCAAGACACTGTCTGCAGCTGAAACAGTAAGTTCTTCCTTGAAGGGGAATCTGGCCAGGGGAACTCGTGTCTACCGCCATCATTGGATAGGAATGGAAATACAGATGACAACATAGGGAAAAAGTAATGACTTTACTTTTGAAGATGTCATCTGAAATCCCTAAAGGAATAATATAGAGCACATGATTTCACTAATAATCCCAGTACACTGAAAATAGACTCCATGGGTATTTACCTAGAATTTTAGCTAGAAAATATCTGCTCCTTTGTTTTCACACACACACACACACACACACACACACACACACACACACACACACACCCTCTTTTAACATAACATAGTTAAGGTCAAGAATAATATCATAGGGTGGAGGATGTAATATACTTATGATTTTTAATTTCTACCCGATTGAGTTTATTCATAAGAGCATTAGCTCATGTCTTTTCCCCCACATTTTTGATCCTATTAATCTGTGTTTTTATAAAAACAGAGTCTCTAATCCAAAATAGGCTAATAAGATGCAATTTGAAGCCTTAAATATTACAAAAGGGTAAATATGTTGATTTATTTCTTAATATTTCATGTAATTTTGTACTCTCATAGACAGCATTTCAGCCAGAATATTTTGAGGCTTCCTAAGATCTCATTTGTTTTCTTCATGAACTTAAACGAATTACTTATTTCCTCTAAATCTCAGTTGCCTCATCTGTGTAAAGGAGATATGACGGCACTTACTTAATAGAATCTTTCCGAGCAGTAGATGATACAGTATGTGCAGATGGGTTATGGCAGTGGCTGGAACATAGAAACAACTCAATAGTGCAGCGGACTGTATTGTGATACAGGGAACCGTCCCTTCATTAGTAAAAATTGGCTACTACCATATGATGCCCTTTTGCAAAAGGTATTTGTTGAAAAGTAATGATTTAGAAATGGAAACTAAAATTTGAATCCCAGGGCTTGGGCTCCAGGATTTTTCTACATCCGTCACCAGGTGGCCCCACATCCATATCCTTCATGGTTGCTCTGATGGAAAATGAACCAAACAGCAAGAAGCTACTGCAGCAAAATTCCATGGTGAGGATAATCCAAAGTGTGGATGGTCCGTTTAATAATCAGCGGTGCCTTTGGCTAGAAGAGAGAAAAGCAAGCCTCATAGGTTTGAAATGGGCAAGAAGGCTGTTAAATGTATCTGGACAGTTTTCTTTAAGACTCATCTCAATAAAAGTGGTAAATAAATCATCCTACTGATGTCAAACACTTCAACTAGTACATGGCCTAGCATGCTTGGTTGAGAAAAATTTCTAATCTTTACCTGTTCCATCTTTTATACATTGGTTACTTAATAATTACTCATTTTTTGGCTTTACCTGAGCATTTACAAAACAGTTTCAGAATCATTTCCTCTTTATCTTCCACTGAAACACAGAGGAAAACTGTAGATTTTACAATATCTAATATCCTCAGATTAAAGCCTCAGATTAAAGCTTTTATCATACCATGACTAATTCCTTCTTTCTTCCTCTCATTTCAGAATCTTTCAAGTCTTAAGACGGATGCTCAAAGATAATCTTTCAGACAATGAAAAATTATTTTCAGCCTAGGTAATATAATGCTACAGGAAACCCTTGGCAGTTCATTACAACTGATAGGTAATATTTGAATGAATGGGAAGAGAATTAATATAGTGGAGCTGAGCATATAAGAACTACCATATCATAGTATTAGCAGTTAAGTGTCTTAGCACTAGGGTCTGAGGTGTGTTATTCTAGTTTAACATTATAGGAGAGTAGCTTGGATAAGTTACTTCAAGATGATCATACTTCCTTCATGAAAGTTTTTGTGAAGATTAAATGATATCACATGTAAAGTGCTGAACATTTTGCCTGGAACATGGTAAGGACGTAATAGTGCCTTTTATGACCATCACTGCATTGGCCCACAATGCCATGGGATGATGAAAAGAGTTAATTTGATCTTCTAGAAAAATCCAAACAGATCCCTGATGATTTTTCCCAACTCGTCCTGAATTGAGCCTCCAAAGCCAGCTCTAAATAGTGCAATATCTTCCATGTCTGTTTGTGTGTTTGTTTTTGCAGAGGGACAGGTGGTCAGAAGTGTAGACAGCTCAACATTGCTTGAAAGAGTGCAGTCTAGAATTCAACTGGATGGTCTGAGTAGATGTGTTTTTTCTACTTTTTTAATGTTTATTTTTTGTTTTGAGAGAGAGAGAGAGATTTTGCCAAAATAGAGAAAATTACATTTTTGAGGGACTTCATAGACTTTTCAAATTAAATGAGAGAGACTTGATTTGATTGTGTACACTTTATTACATATTTGATTTTTATCTCCGGGAAAAGATGCAGAAATATGACAGAATTGTAGAACTTATTCTAGCAAAGTGTTTCCTGCATCTGTCTTGTAAGTAAGAAGATAATATTAGACAGTCTAATTGTGGTGTAGATAAATCACAATTCCAATCAAATGTGACTCATCTTACGTCCAGAATTTCCAGCTTCATGTGTTACATGAATTGTTAACATTATATCGTCAGTTAATTTGTAGCAAGGACTTTTGCAGCTAGCCCTTGGGACACTATTTGCGACACTGGATGGAGGGCATAGTTTGATATTCTCTGTGCATTTTTGAGAAAGTCATTCAGTGATTATTTTCTAAGATAAATGTGTTATTAAGATTGCCACTTTCATCAAGAATGTATTTGTATGCTTAAAACATTTCAAGATGGATTCAAATGCAATATTTATTATACAAGATGTTTTAAAACTTACCAAAAACTAAAAATTGAAACAAACAGTAGCATAAATAGTCACTTATATACATATATACACAGAGTTAATAATAGATATGTATATGCCAGGCACTGTGTTGCATATTTTCATATATTATTTCATCTAATTTTAAAAATAATTTTATGAGGATTATTACCCCCATTTGACAATATGAGAAATCCAAAGGCTTAAAATACTAGATTAGTAGTTTTCAAAATGCTGACTATATACTATTTTATTATATGATAATTAATACATGCAAAACAAAAACATTTACCAAAGATATAAAGTTTAGGGGTTCCTGGGTGGCTCAGTTGGTTAAGCATCAGACTCTTGATCTGTACTGACAAAGCAGAGCCAGCTTGCAATTCTCTTACCCTCTCTTTGCCCTGCTTGCACTTGCATTCTGTCTTCCTCAAAAACAAATAAATATTTTAAAAATATATGTATAACTTCAAAAAAGATATAAATTTCAAAGCATAATGAAAAGCACAATCAAAATGAACACTCATGAATGCACTCCATGAACATCAGAACTAGACTTCATCCCTATTATCAAGTGTATGTATATGTCCCTCCACTATTCTGTTCCTTTACTTCCAGAGTAAATTACAATCCTAAACTTTGATTTATTCTTACAGTTAGAACTGTGGCTATTTTCCAAAGCCAGCCCACATATTAATTTATTTTGACTTTTTTTTTTAGTTTGTATAAAACTACACCAATGTTTTGGCAATCATTGACTGGATATAAACACTGTAAGCATAGTTCTCAGATTTTATACTTCCTGCTCAGAATTCATCAGTCAGTTTTGTGGTTTTAATTTCATATTTACACATGGTTTCTTGACAATCACTTCCTTTGTACTGACTTAGTGAGGAAAATTCAATTTAGCATTACACTTCAAAATAGTTTTCTTGAAACTGTACAAAATTTGAGACTGTCCAGAATGACATGAAATATGCTGTCTCATAATTTTTTTACCAGTTTATTTTGTTATCAGTGGAAATACTGAAAATATAATAAACCACACAAAAAAATTCTGCTACTTATATCTCAGAACTAACAGGTTACAGAAATCTCTTCAGCTTTTTACTTTGGTTACTCTTACAATACACCTGCTATTTGCCAGGCACTGGCTATGGGATTTATGCAATGTCTATCATTTCGCATTTTTCATCTGCATTGTCGACGGAATTGATAAGATGACTCTTCCTTCCTTTCCTTGATCAAATATTTATTAAACACCCAATAAGTGCTGGAAACTATACTCAAATCTGGAGCTTCGATTATGAAAGGGTACAATCCAAGATGTCAGGAGACCACACAATATTAAGAGGATACAAATGAGTGGGTTTATTTTTTAATTAGCCTAATAAAACATGTGCAACAACAAGTGGAATCCATTATGTAATGGAGTCTTAAAGCGTTTATGTAGGTGCTGTGGGTATCTGGAATTCTGGATTATGACACTTTTGTGACAGGCAGCTGCTGCCTTGAGCACATGTCTGTGGAAGGGTGAATGCTGGGTGTCTCTTCCCTCCCATGCTGTCCCTTATGGCCACACACCCAATTACACAGACAAACAGCACTTTAAGGAAGGCTTGAGAACAGCTGCAGGGAAAGTATGCAGGAGCCTGGAATAGCTTCTTCCATGAGAAAGTGAGGAAGTGCTTAAAAACTGAGATGGATTTGTTGAAATGACAAAGGAGCCAACTTGAAGAAGTTGTCCTCCTGGGGAAGGGAAGGTGTGAGCAAAGATCTCAAGGAAGTGAGGAATTTAGCCAAGTAGATATTGGGTGGAAGAGAATTTCAGGCAGAATAAATACTCCTAAATGGAAGTATGGCAGATGTATTGTTTAAGGAAGTGGGGAGCCTTGTGTGGCTGGAGTAAGTGAGCAAGGGGGAAAACACTGTTAAAAATGCTGTCAGAGAAAGAACAGGAGACACAGAATGTAAAATTCCCTGATTCATATCTAGGGACTCTGAGAGTCAATGAAGGATTTAAACAGAGGGGAGTCCTGGTCTGGCATATTTTGAAAGGACTTTATTGGAAGGGTGTCAAGAGTAGACAAGGGTCCGCTTACAGATGCCAGTTAAGAGGTGACTGAAATCATTCAGGTGGCTGAAGATGGCAGCCCAGACCAGGAGGGTAGCAGTGCACGTGGTTAAACTTTGAAGGTGAACCAAGATATCCTGCGGTATTGGATGTGAGATGGGTGAGGAAAAAGAACAGTTGAGGATAACTTCTAAGCTGGCTTATAATCATATTCCAAGTGACAGATCTATGGGTAGGGACAATGCAACCGGGGTGGCCGGCCTGGAACCAAAAGATATTGAGGTGAGGGATTTATAAGAATTGGTGATTGAATCATCCTTTTAATGTACGTATCAGTATAGGGTATATTTTACAGCATTGTACTTTATATCAAAGGCTCCCTAATAATTAATCCTATCCTGCATATAACTCTGAACTAGCTGACTCATTTCTTCTACTCTGAACCATCAACTTTTTCTATGCATTTCTTGGTATTGCATGATAATTAGAAAAGATAAATATTTGGGAATATAAGTCCTAAGTTTTAAAACACACTGGTAATTAAGAATGAGGGGGAAATGTATTTAAACATTTATGTGTGTGTGGGCGGGGTGTAGAAATATATACATTTCTCTCCTTCACAACTCTTTGACATGAACCCCTCTCTCTTCCCAGTTGGGGACCACACATGGCTGGGAGAACTGGGATGAATTGATAGAAGTTTTACCATCATTGTACTAGCCTGGATGTATTATTATGAGTTCACCAGGCAAAACTGCAAAGTCACAATTGTTCAATAATTTTTCTTTTTCTCACCTTCCACTTTCATTCTCAAGTCTTTTGGCTTCCCCCTATTCCTTGCATCTCGGGTACCCTAAGGTTTGTCACTGTTCTCTGGCAGGCCAGATCCTGCCTTCCATAGACTCTATTTCTTCTTCCAAATAAAAATTATCCCCAGCCCTCATGCCCTATCCCCACCCCCACATCAGTGCTACAGATAAAATAAGTCATTAATCTGATTATAGTATTTGATGCTACAGTGAATGAATAATCCAAAGCTCCTAGTGATGAACTTTAAAAAGAATTTGCCAAGGGTGCCTAGGTGGCTCAGTTGGTTAACTGTCTGACTGGATTTTGGCTCAGGTCATGATCTCGTGGTTCATGGGATGAGCCCCATATCAGGCTCCACACTGACAGTGTAGAGGCTGCTTTGAATTCTCACTCTCCTTCTCTCTCTGCCCTGTCCAGCCCACTTTCTCTCAAAAACAAAGAAATAAACATTAAAAAAGAAGAATTTGCAGAACTAAAAGCCATCTCTAATAGGAAAATATGTGGGGGTTATATTTCATTGCATATTACTTCTTAAATTTTTTTCATGTTTATTTATTCAGAGAGAGAGAGAGAAAGAGAGAGAGGGAGAGAGAGGGAGATCACAAGCAGGGGAGGGGCACAGAGAGAGGGATAGAGAAAATCCCAAGCAGTCTCCATGCTATCAGTATAGAGCCCGACATGGGGCTGGATCTCAAGAATTGGAAGATCGTGACCTGAGCTGAAATCATGAGCAGAATCTTAATGGACTGAGCCACCCAGGCACCCTTCATTGCAGACTTCCTCTTAACAACACCCTAACAATGCACAAACAGAAGCTGAAACACACTCACTCACACACACACTGGTGCCAAAAGTAAAATATCAAGAAATGAGCTTTGCAGCCACATGTAACCCTTTCTGACCATATTTCTCCTCCTCCCAACTTATATTTTCATACCCAGAGGCTTAGCACAAGAAGGGTTTATGTGTCTGTTCTAATGGTGTGGTCCTAAATGCCATTCTTCACTCCCTGGAAGTGTCCTGTAGATTCATTCATTGTTTTACCCAAAGCCATGTATCCTTGCTATTAGAAGCAATGTAGTATTGATTGAACAAATGAAGTTCAGAAAGAGACGTGAAGAACTAATATGCCATTCGGTATTTTAATGATTTTGTTTTTCTCACTTGTACATAGTTTAATTTCCTTGTATCAGAATTCAATTATTAAACTAAAGTGTGAAAGGTTGTTTTTTCTTCTTTTGTCATTAAAGCATATTTCCAACTACATTGAAACAAAACAACTAATAGAAATACGTTAGATAATAAACACAAGAAAGTGCAGCAGAATTAGGCCCACTCCTCATGTCAGTATCCAAAAGGTCCTCAGGGCTATTAACTCTGCTCCTTTTAATCTGGGATATAGTTAAGTGCTGGGTGGCCCATGGGAAGACCACCTAGAGAGGGCAGGAGATTTGTCAACATATTGAGTAGAATCATAAAAACGATTCAAGGGAGTCTGACTCAGTCCAGTGGCAGACCACATGTAGATGTTTATAGTAAAAAGTCTCCGACACAACTAATCATGGGGACTGCAAGGAAATCAGGCCCCTTGGGAAAACATATAAGAGCTGTAAACTCTTGAGCAAGTGTTAAACATATCCCAGAATTACACAATATCGTAACTTTGTTTACTGTAACAGAGCACCAAGGAAAATGAGGGGTGGAGCATCAGGCGCTGCACTACCACCATCATCAGGTTGGACTAAGACAAGTTCAAGGGTTTGGGGGTCAACTTGCTATTTCCAAAAAGAGAAGACAAGGTGGGACCAAGAAATGCAAACCAAAGAACTTGAAAGTGAGCCAGTGGATAACAGAAAGAAAACTGGTTTTATAATCTATATCATACTTTGCAAGAAATGTATTTCTGTAGACCAAAGAATTTTTGGCACCCTCCCTCTTTTAAAAAATTGCTGTCATCTTCACTCTCCTGAAGTCGGAACCTGAGACAAAGTCTTGGGTGCTGGTCGTTTCTTATATGAAGGGATCCAGGATCCCAGAGCACGTTGTCAGAACTTAGCATCATGAGTTCCAGAAGCACACAATGTGCAAGTGGGTAGCTGGACATGGTGGAGTGAGACGTCAGGACTACCTCTACTCCTAATTTCCCCCATCCATGTATGTTTTCTAACACCATATAATGACCACTGTTCGAATACATATACCATGTCCTGAAGGACATGTGCTCCAATCTTTGAATGTTATCCCTGAGCTGGCACATTCCTGCTGGAAAATAGTGTTAGTACTTAACTAAAACCCCTCAATAATGTCACAGGGGAGAATCACATGGTTTGGGTCAGAGCAAAACCTAAACATTTACTCCACTCAGGTATGTCCTTAAATCCCTCCTTATAGTCCCTTTCCTCAAATCTCTTCTCTCTGCCAGTCCCTAAAGCCTTATTAAAAAATGTTTAGAGCTGGCTCCCTTAGCTTTCCTCTCAATTCTTTTATCCCTTTAGCTTCTGAGTTTCAATGGATTTTTGGGGGGATAAGTTCACTGCTCTTTTTAATGACAATAAATCTAGGTTTTATTACCTTCCAAGCCCCCAAGTGCTTCTCCCTCTAACCAACAGAACAAAAATCCTGGAACATGCTAGCTCCACCCTTAGATGAAAGAGGAAGAAACACAGAGAGTACTGATACACGGATACACTTGTCATAATTGTTTACATTGTACAAACTCTCAAGTATACAATGAATTCTTATATTGTTCCTCTCCCTGCCTCAGGAAATGATGCTAATAGTTTATCAGAGTGTCTATGGAAAACAGTATCTATGCTTTTTCTGATCCTTTTCTTTCTTTCTTCCTTTATTTATTTTAATATAGTTTATTGTCAAGTTGGTTTCTATATAACACCCAGTGCTCATCCCAACAAGTGCCCTCCTCCATGTCCATCACCCATTTTCCCTTCTTCTCCAACCCCCATTAACCCTCAGTTTGTTCTCAGTATTTAAGAGTCTCTTGTGGTTTGTCTCCTTCTCTCTCCTTAACTATTTCTACCCCTTTCCTTCCACTATGGTCCTCTGTTAAGTGTCTCTTTTTCCACATATGAGTGAAAATATATGGTATCTGTTCTTCTCTGCCTGACTTATTTCGCTTAGCATGACGCCCTCGAGTTCCATCCACATTGTTACAAATGGCCAGATTTCATTCTTTCTCATTGCCATGTAGTATTCCATTGTATAGATAAACCACATCTTCTTGATCCACTCATCAGTTGATGGACATTTAGGTTGTTGCCATGATTTGGCTATTGTTGGAAGTGCTGCTATGAACATAGGGGTACATGTTCCCCTATGCATGTTCTGATCCTTTTCTGAATGTTCCATGCTGCTTCTGCCACACCCATGCCCATTTCCTGACTCGGGACCCATGTTATAAATCCCTGATAATTCTTATTCTACTGTTATGCATTAATTTACAAAGAGTTTATCAATAATATTGGGAGAATGGGACTGAGGTTGATTGGTATCTTAAAAAGACATTTAATTATTTGAATGTTGAACAATTATTTCTGTTTTATCAGAACATTAGCAGAGTTCTCATTCTGAAGAAGTTAAAGCTCATTCTTTCTAAACATTTTTGATTTTGAAAGTTTCTACTGCCAAAAGATTTAAAAAACATTGAATATTGGGGTAGCTGTACAGATTTCCATGTTTGGTTAGCAAGGAGAACTTCTATGCAGTTGTAAAGATTTCATCGTCAACTTAAAATAGGGGCTACCTCTGGGGATACAATTAAGGAAAGTTCATGGGGCCTTCAACTGCAGTGGAGACATTTTTGTTCCTAAAGTAGATGGGGATAAACAGCTACTTATTAGATTATTTTTATACTCTTTTGAATTTCTAAAATATTTTATAACAATGTAATTTGTAGACTACTTAAAAATTAAAGAATTATGTATTTCTGCATGTTTATTTATCTGTCACTGTTCAGGTTGTCTTATTTGTTCTCTATCCACTTACAAATGGTAATCAGTTAAACAGTATGGTAGCTCTTGCAGATTTCATGCAAGCTCTTTTATTCATTTATTCAAGAGGAAGGATTACATGATCAAGAACAGGATTTATTATGAAAGGATTTTTATTTATTTTTTAAATTTATAATAGTTTATTGTCAAATTGGTTTCCATATAACATCCAGTGCTTCTCCCCACAAGTGCCCCCCCCATGGCCATCACCCCCTGCCCTCCCTCTCTCTCCCCCTTCAGTCCATGGTTTGTTTTAAATAGTCTCTCAGGTTTTGCGTCCCTCTCTCTCCCCAACTCTC
>NC_043700.1:137448701-137492093 GCF_006229205.1 Suricata suricatta
ATATATATATATATATTACATCTTCTTGACTCATTCATCAGGTGATGGACATTTAGGCTCTTTCCATGATTTGACCATTGTAGAAAGTGCTACTGTGAACATCAGGGTACATGTGCTCCTATGCATCAGCACTTCTGTATCCTGTGGGTAAATCCCTAGCAGTGGTATTGAAAGGATTTTTAAAATATGCTACTTTTCTTTTCATACATTGTTTCCCTGGTCCCAGTCCTGATGTGATAGGATAAACCTGCAGGGCATTTCGAGGATTTAAAGATTAGACAAAATCCTTAAAATAATTGAGATTTAAAAAGAGTAAGGGTTCCCACGGGTGTGATTTTGCCCATGGGGAACATTTGGCAAAGTCCAGACACATTTTTTCTTATCTTGATTTGGAAAAGCGTGTGTTGTCGGTACCTATGGGGGAGAGGCCAAGAATGCTGCTAAATATCCTACAATGCACAAGACAGCTTCTAACAACAACATGTTGTCTGAAATGTGAATAGTGCTTAGGTTGAGAAAATCCATTCTAAAGACAAGAAAAGTTTTCACTGGTGTGGAGGTGATGTGGATTGAAGGGGTGGGGAGTTCATGACTGTAGATACTGGTGAATTCGAGAGAGAGGGACCCTGGAATATCTCTCCTGAGGAGGTTTGGAGAAGTGGTAAAACCCACAATGGATTTGATAAAAAGTGGTTTACTAGAGAAATATGGGCGAAGGAGGCCTTAGATGGCCTCCCAGAATATAGGAATATACCCTAGTAATGGCATGAAAGAAACAGTGATTTACCTCCTCTTGATCCCATCCCTGAAGTTGTGAAGACAGCCATATACCTAACAAATTCAGGCAGATGGAAAATGTATACAGAACTGTGGATGCCAAGTAGACAAATGACATTGATATGCAGAGGGATTCCTTTTTGACATGTGCTGGTCCCAGCCCACCAATAACTAATGTGGGTGCACTGGCCCTGTGGTTCTTAGTAGGATTGCAAGATGCCCTCGGTGATAACCATCAGGAAACTTTGGGGAAAAAAAATAAAAGGTCTATTACTTACAAGTCCTCGAAATGACATGGAGCCCTTGGGGCCTCACAACATACTGCCAGTCCCTTGGAAGATACTTGGCAGGTAAGGTAACTCAATTACACCTGAACAATCCAAAAAACAGAATTTGGTCTCCAGCACTTATAACATAAATCTTATCATGCATAATAATATTAGCTTTTTAACATCTTTTAGGTAGATGGCAAACATCTGGCAAGCATTTGGCATGAACAATGTCTTGTTACAACCACACACACACATTAGGTGTGGGCCTTGGGTTCTGCTTTTATTGAGGTCAAGGATAGGGGCTTAGCGTTTTGCAGCCTTACTCTGTATTGGTGAATTTAAGCTTGAGGGCAGGAATTTAAAGCACAAGAAGAGAAGAAATGAGTGGGCCAAACGGCCAGTTATTGAAACCAACCAACATATCTAAAACTAGGGAGCCTCAAACTGGGGATGTGCCTGGCTATCTACTCCTGTGGCTGGCAGTGTATTTACTCGAAACAGCCATCCTTGAAGTGAATGCCTCTCTGAAGTGGGTGCTTGGCAATCAAAGCTTAAGTCAGACACTTGCATTACAAAAAATAAAAACCAGCTGTTAGGGTTTACACTACACCCTATAATCTCAGTTTCATATTTATCTCCTCATTTATAAACAAGCCTCAGAAAAGGAAAGAACCAAATATCAGGTGAGATTGTGTGTCCACCACCTGGGCAGAATAAGATTACAAGTAGGAATTGATCTGAATTACAGAAAAATAGAGAGACGCATTTCTTATTTTCTATATACCTGTGATTATGGACTAAAGTTTTTTATACATTCACTATAAATTGTATTACTAATTGATATTTTAATTGAAATATTTTAAAGGTTAATTTATTTTTGAGAGAGAGAGAGACAGAGCATGAGAGGGGGAGGGGCAGAGAGAGGCAGAGAATCTGAAGCAGGCTGCAGGCTCTGAGCTGTCAGCACAGAGTCTGATACAGGACATGAACCCATGAGCTGTGAGATCATGACATGAGCTGAAGTTGGACGCTTAACCGACTGAGCCACCCAGGTGCCCCATATTTTAATTGAAAATGTAAACAAAGTTAATAAATGATATGCATTCCCTCAAACATTACATATGCTTCTTTGGTGCTCCATAGACCCTAGGTCTTAGCATTCTCTGCCTATGAAGTACGCACACCTCAGGTAATGAGTGGAGGGAAAAAGGTCTGCAGCTACCAGTGGTTAGGTCTTCATGTGGAGTCCTTCTTTGGAGAAATTCTATTTTTCTTGACTCTTATATTACCTGATTTCATCTGACCTTGGTACCAAGTGCACTCGTTTTTACAAAATCCATGATGACTGCCCAGAAGTCTAAACGAATGATCTGATTACCTCCAGGCTAAGGTTGAGACCCATGTTTGAAAGTCCCAGGAAGCCATAGGTCACCCTTGGCTTTAGGAAGCTCAAGTTTATCCCTCAGGTTGCTGATGAATATTTTCCAAAAGAGGTCTTTGCAGAATACATGACTTCTCCTTAAGCTTCTGTCTGGCTGAGACTCTACATCACTTTTTAAAATTCATTGTGTAGATATAGGCACTTCCCCTTCCAAAGTGGCTCATCAGCCTACCTTTGGCTGACCTCTCAGTATTTTATTTACTATTAGTTGGACAGGTATCTTTAGATTGTCAGAAAACTGTATTTATAGTCAAGATAATCATCTTTGTTTATATATTTACATCCTTACCAGTCAGCTTGACTTGTCTAGAGTCATGTCCCATAAATCATAATCCTTTATTAATATGTGCAGGACTATCTACATTCCATTATCTCTGACCATTTAATTTAGAATGTGAAATTGGTGGTCTGTAATGAATAATATTCTACCTACACATCATCTTCTTTTGAAGTTCTCAGGAGAGTGATACATTATGAAACATTTTAACATGAAATGTGTAATATATTTTATACAGACTCACTCTCCCTGTCCTCTCTTTCTGTTACAGTATCAGAATGAATAGTTGGCTAACATTTATTTCAAAGTTATGTAAGACCCCTAAAACAGTTTGGAAGAAAGAAAGTGATATAAACATTAACAGTTCTTGTAAATAACTCTCTGAAAGAAAACACTCTCTAAAAAAAAGGTTGAATGTTTACTTCAAAGGAATGTTTCCTGGCTACCATTAGCATAGGTAGCTGCATCTCTAAATAAGGATCGTTTTGTATTACTGAAGAGCAAAAGTCTAAAGGAAATTAAAGGCTTTTCTAACAACTTCATGTCCCTGTTGGAATATAAAAACACATACCGAACAACCACAGCAATTCCATGAGCCAATAAAATGATGACTCCGAACATTAAATACCGAGGCCACAAACCACTTGCATATGAGTTTTCAAGTTTTGTAAAGTCCTATTTCTTAAATATTCATATTATTAGAAAATAAATGTATTGTGCAAGAGTCATTTAATGCCTGATTCTTCCCTGAAATGTCTCAAGGACATTTCAAGAAATGCTGTTCTGAAGGAGATTTTTAGAGTTCCAACAGATTTATTATAATGACAAAAAACATTCTTTGCCATTTGCTTTCTTTGATATCCTGATGCAGAAGAGAATTTAGAGGACTTTTTGTTAGTACACATTCCACGGCTTGCAATTCAGAGATGTGCAAATCCCAGTGTGTTCGACTTCAGCCATATCTGTGGCCATTGAACCAGATTCCTCAGATTGTGGCTTGTGTCCCCAGTTATTTCTATCGCCATTAGGCTGGTTCAAATCGCTACACGTGTGAGTTAATTAACTGTGTGCAGACACTGGCCTTGAGCAAAACCAGATGAAAGGAATGAACTATGTTGTGGTTGATTCCGTGTGCTCATGGAAATAGCAAAAAGTGCCAGAAACACAACGTGTAGCAAAGAGCCACAGTAGCAGTATAATCTCTGACACCCAGAACACCATCTCTATTGAACTGTTACTTGATGCAAACTGATGAATGATCTCGATAATTACTATAAACCTTTGGTCTCAAATATGTATTGTCATTGAAGAAGATACAATTACCCTGTTTCTTTTAGCCACTGAAATGTTAAATGAGATGAACTTCTGAACTGGGTGTAGAAGTAATTTCCATCCTTGCAGGCCAAGAGGTTCTCTTTAAAATATATTTATTGTATATTTTCCATAAGCCAAGCAAATCTGGGAATATAATGATCTGGTTTTTGTCATTGAAGACAGAGTTCAGAGTCAAGAGCGAGAAAGGAGTTTTATAATGTAGATGTTAATACAGCTGCAAGGAACTCCAAAGTATCTCTAAACTACATTTCATATTCAGTAGCCCCATGATATATAAAAGAGAGGAAATTAATTTGTGCAAATCAATGTTGAATAGATTAATAATATTACCCAGTCTTAAGGCTGTTGTGAAGATTAACTACATTATTATAGGTAAAATGCTCAGACTAGTGCTTAACACATATGAAATGTTGGCAATTATTAGCCCTCATCATCATTATGGTAACTCTACACTTCCCTCTGTTCTTTAGTTTCTGAAGTAGTAGCTGCTGTTGAGTGGATGCCTGTTACATACCACATACACTCTGGCTCTATCTACATCATTGCAAATGGCAAGATTTCAAGCTTTTTATGGCTGAGTAATGTTCCATTGTACATATACATATATCTACTTTATCCATTCATCAGTCAACAGACACTTGGGATCTTTCCATAATTTGGCAATTGTTGATCATGCTGCTATAAACACTGGGATGCATTTGTCCCTCTAAGTCAATATTTTTGTATCCTTTAGTAAATACCTACTAGTTCTATTTTTAACTTTTTGAGGAATCTCCATCCTGTTTTTCTGAGTTGCTCCACACCTTTGCATTTCTACCAACAGCGTAAGAGGAATCCTCTTCTCCACATCCTCACCCAACCCCACCTTGTTAATATTAGTCATTCTGACAGGTGTGAGGTAGTATCTCATTGTGGTTTTGATTTGTGTTTCCCTGAGGATCAGTGAAGTTGAGCATCTTTTCATGTGTCTCTTAGCTGTCTGGATGTCTTCTTTGGAAAAATGTCTATTTAGGTCTTCTGCCCATATTTTAGATGGATTATTTGATATTTGAGTATTGAGGGTTTTCTTAATGTTTAATTTATTAGAGAGAGAGCACGCACACCAGCAGGAACAAGGGAGGGGCAGAGAGAGGGAGAAAGAGGGTCTGAAGTGGGCCTTGCACTGGCAGCAGAGACCTCTATGTGGGGCTCAAGTCAGAAGCTTAAATGAGCCACCCAGGTGACCCTGGGTATTGGGTTTTATAAATTCTTTATATATTTTGGATACTAACCCTTATCAGAGATGTCATTTGCAAATACCTTCTTTTATTCTGAAGATTTTCTTTTAGTTTCCTTTAGTTTTGTTGATTGTTTCCTTTGCGGTGCAGAAGTTTTTATCTTGATGAGGTCCTAATAATTCATTTTTTTGTTTTGTTTCCATTGCCTCCACTGATGTGTCTAATAAAAAGTTGCTGAGGCTGAGGCCAGAGAGTTTTTCATAATATTCTCTTATAATTGTTTGTATTTCTGTGGAGTTTGTTGTGATCTCTCCTCTCTCATTTGTGATTTATTTATTTGGATCCTTTCTTATTTTGATAAGTCTGGCTGGGGTGTTATAAATTTTACTAATTCTTTCAAAGAACCGCTCCTAGTTTCCTTTATCTGTTCTATTTTTGTTTTGTTTTGTTTCTATGTAACAATAATCTTTATTATTTCCCTTCTGCTGGCTTTAGGCTTCATTTATTGTTCTTTTTCTAGCTCTTTGTGGTATAAGGTTAGGTTGTGTATTTGAGATTTTTCTTGCTTCTTCAGGTAGGCCTGTATTGCTATATACTTCCCTCTTTTGACCACTTTTGCTTCATCCCAAAAGTTTTAGACTGTTGTGTTTTTATTTTAATTGGTTTCCATGAACTTTTTAATTTCTTCTTTAATTTTCTGGTTAATTCATTTATTCCTTAGTAAGATGGTCTTTAATCTCCGTATAGTTGTAGACTTTCCAATTTTTTTCTTGTGGTTAAATTCAAGTTTCATAGTCTTGTGGCCTGAAATTTGCATGGTATGATCTCAGTCTTTTTGTGCTTGTTGAGGTCTGATTTATGACTCAATATGTGATCTATTCTGGAGAATGTTCCATATGCACTAAAAAAAATGTGTATTCTGCTGATGTAGGATGAAATGTTCTGAATATATCAGTTAAGTCCATCTGGTCCAGTGTGTCATTCAAAGTTATTATTTCCTTGTTAATTTTCTGTTTAAAGGATCTGTCCATTGTTGCAAGTAGGGTGTTAAAATCCTCTAATATTATTGTATTATTATTGATGAGTTCCTTTTTGTTTATTATTTTATATATTTGGGTTCTTTCTAGTTGAGGGTATAAATATTTACAATTGTTAGATCTTATTGTTTGACAGACCCTTAATTATGATATAGTGCCCTTTGTTATCTCTTGTTACAGTCTTGTTTTAAAATCTAGTTTGTCTGAAAGTAGTATGGATACTCCAGCTTTCTTTTGACATCCATTAGCATGATCAATGGTTCTCCATCCCCTCACTTTCAGTCTACAGGTGTCTGTAGGTCTAAAATGAGTCTCTTATAGGTCTTATAGGTCTATATGAGTCTCTATACCCATATATATGGGTATAGTTTTGTTGTTGTTGTTTTTATCCATTCTTACACCCCATGTCTTTTGACTGGAGTATTAGGTCCATTAATATTCAAAGTGATTATTGATAGATACAAATTTAGTGCCATTGTATTACTTGTTACATCATTGTTTTTGCAGATTTTCTCTGTTCCTTTCTAGTCTTTGTTGCTTTAGTCTTTCCCACTTAAAGAGTCCCCTTTAATGTTTCTTGCAAGGTGGTTTAGAGGTCACAACCTCCCTTAGTTTTTGTCTGGGAAACTCTTTAGTTCTCCTTCTATTCTGAATGACAGCCTTGCTGGATAAAGTATTCTTGGCTGCATATTTTTTTTCATTTAGCACATTGAATATATCATGTCACTCCCTTCTGGCCTGCCAAGTTTCTGTGGAGAGATCTGCAGTGAAATTTATTTGTCTTTCCTTGTGAGCTAGGGGTTTCTTTTCCCTCGTTGCTTTTAGGATTTTTTAATCTCTATATTTTGCAAATTTTACTACAATATGTCATGGTGTTGGTTTTGATTGGAGTTCTCTGTGTCTCTTGGATTTGAATGTCTGTTTCCCCCCCATATTAGGAAAGTTTTCAGCTATAATTTCATCAAATAAACATTCTGTCCTTTTTTTTCTCCTCTTTTTCTTAGACTACTATGATACGAATGTTATTATATTTTATGGAGTTACTGAGTTCCCTATGTCTACCTTCATGTCCAGTATTTTTCTTTTCCTGTTCTTTTCAGCTTCATTATTTTCCAAATTTTATCTCTCTATCAATTATTCATTCCCTGCTTCTTCCTTCCGTTTTGGTCATTGCTACAATTTGTTTCATATCTTGGTTAGAGCATTTCTTTATTTCAACCTGGCTAGAGTTTAGGTCTTTTATCTCTGTGGTAAGGAATACCCTGGTGTCTTTTATGTTTTTCTCAAGCCCAGCTAATATCATTATTATTGTAGTTTTAAATTCTGAATCAGGCATATTACTAATATCTGTTCTGATTAGATCCTTGGCTGTGACTGTCTCTTGTTCTTTCTATTGGGATGAATTCCTCTGTCTTGGATTTTGTCCAGGTCTCTGTCTTCTTCTGTTATTAGAAAAACCTGCTGTGTTCCTTGCTTTTGCTTTATTAAGAAGAAAGAGTTCATATGCTATCCAAAGCCTGGCACTTCAGGAAGTATTTCTGGTGTATGTACTTTACTGCTGTGTTTCGGCTGCCTTTTCGCTCAGGTCAGTCCTCTGCAGAGTTTCTCCCTGCCTGCAGTGGGGAGTGTTTGGACCTTGGGCAGAGTGTGGAAAGTTTTAACTAGGGGTGCTCTGGTCTGCTTGTTAAAAGAGACCCTATGCTACTTCCACTAGAGCTGAAGCTTTGCAGAACTCTAGGGTCAGTAGAGTTGAAGCATGTGAGGGATTTGTACTGGCCTTCTGGGGGAGAGGCTCTCTGCTGCTCTGGTTCTTAGGCTGACTTCCCTAGTAAATGAGCACCTGCAGAGCACAGGGGGTGGGGCTTAGCAGAAGTGACTTAGGCAGCCACCCTTAGCATTTAAACTAACTACAGTGCTCTTTACTATGGTTAGTTTAAGCTGAAGGATGGGGGAGGAAAATGGCACCAGCCCTGTCCCTTGTACCTAGAGAGGGGTACCCACCAATGTGCTCACCATTGTCTAGGAAGAACGCACAGAAAGTGAAAAATCTCCCCTCATGTGTCCCAGGCACTCCTCAGACCCCTACCTGCCTTTACCTTGTCTGTGTCCCAGCCATTTGCCTGCCTGGCAGTGTAGTGCACCTGTGTTTTATTCCAGGAAGGCCAAGTGAGGTTTTTTCTTTTATTTATTTATTTGTTTGTTTGTTTGTTAGTTTGTTTGTTTGAGAGAAAGAGAGAGAGAACAAGCATGAGCATAATAGGAGAAGGAGAGGAAGAGAAAGAATCCCAAGCAGACCCCCATGCACAGCATGGAGCCTGACTTGTAGCTCCATTTTATAATAGTGAGATCATGACCTGAGGCAAAATCAAGAGTCAGATGATTAACTGACTGAGCCACCCAGGTGACTCCTGATTGACTTTTAAAACTCCAAACTTTAGAGGCGCCTGGATGGACTGAGTTAGTTAAGCATCCTGCTCTTGATTTTAGTTCAGGTCATGATCTTATGGTTTGTGAGGTTAAGCCCTGTGACAGGCTCTGTGCTGATAGTGTGGAGCCTGCTTGGGATTCTCTCTCTCTCTTTCTCTCTCCGTCTGTCTCTCTCTCTCTGCACACCCCCATCAAAATAAATAAATAAACATAGAAATTCCAAACTTTAGGGACCTAATGTGTCATGGACCCATGCTGGACCTCTGGAGGAGGGTCTTGCCATGCTGGGGCAGGTTTATCCCAAAAAAGGCAGTCCCACCAACAGCCAGGAGCTTGGAGTTTGGCACAAAGAGCAGCAAAAACCTGGTGTCCATGGTAGCCACCCTCTGCCTGTGTCGCTGTGTCTATACCTATTGTTGTAGAGGGTTGTGTAATGGCACCCATCACTCTTTTGTCCCCAGACAGGCAATGCCACCTTTCTGAGATGCATTCTAAGAAGGATGAACTATCCAGTGCATTGCAGGGACTTCATGGATCACACTGTCCATACCTAGGTCTCTGCCCTTGCTCTCCACAGGAACACTGCAGTGCCTGCCAGGCTCAACATCAGCCAGGGTGTGGAATTCTAAAACCCCAGTCTGCACTCCACTTGTTGTAAAAACTCATGAAAATTATCCCCTCTCATTTTCCCAGGCAAGGGCTTTGGGAAAGTGCTTTCCTTGTGTGATGTTCTATTTGCTCCCTGCACCCCTTTCTCTTCTTCTCCTCTTTCCACAGACAGAGCTTCCTGCCCTCCACAGCACCTGGGATCAGTTTCTCCCAAATCATGTCTCTGGACCCCTACCTCCATGACGTGGTCTCTTCTCTTGCTCTATTTGTGTGGTTTGTCCTGTTAGTCCTGTTAGTCATCAGATCGATTCCTTGGATGTTCAGGATAGTTTGATATTTATCTGGCTGTGTTCAAAGGATGAAGCAAGTCTAGGATCCTCCGGCTCTTTGCCATGTTAGTTCCTCTCCAAATTTCTAGTCATTTAGAAGACAAGTTATTTACCAAATGGGAGCCAGCTATTTACTTCAGCTGATAATAGTTTCATAAGTTAAAGTAGTGTTTGCAGCTCCTGTACTGAGGTTTCTCCCAAGTCCACAGTTTTAGTTCTTAAACACAGGCTTTGGATTCTTTAGTGCTTTCTAGATCCAGAGTTCTGTCCTGCTGCCCCTTACCCTAGAAAGTCCAGCTCTTCTTGGAATCTTTCCAGTCTCTCTCTTCCAGCCTCTCATATCCTCACTGTCTCACAATATCATTCAAATGCAGCTCCACTTTCTCATTCAAGCTAGATCTATTGCCTTCCTAGTTTCTGTGGTGGCCGGCAGCGTTTTGTGTTCTTTTGAGAACCAGATCTTGCATTTGAGAACAGCTGCATGTCCTCCCATGACTTCTGGGAGCCAGGCCCTGTGTCCATGCTTTTACCTGTGATTGTGTAAAATGTCTCTAGGCAGGAGGGAAAGGGAAAATCTTCCAACCTACACAATGTCTCTCAGGCATCACCTGAGAAGAATTCAAGATTCTGGAGATAAGTAGAACTGTGATTATTTTCAACACTATAAGTCAACACTTAACACATTCTCTGTAAAGAAATAAGCTCCACTTTTCAATTGCACACTTGGGCCTAAATCCACACTGCAAACAAAAGGGAGGTTAGCACAAGTTAGTTCGCTGGCAAACAAATCTTACCTTTCTAATGGAGAGACCAAAAAAGTGCTCAATTTGTTGCAAAGATGACCATGGGAGTCTGCAGGAGACCATTAAAGACTCACCATATTGTCCATGACAGCTTCCTGTTTAGATGAGATACTGGTGTTGCCCTTATGGAAATGGAGAACAGAGGGAATAGAATCCTTTAGAGATAGGCTGAGGACTAGGAGATAGAAATCAGAAAATTCAGGGTCTAATCCCAGTCATGACGATGATTTTACATATTTGGACAAGTTATTTTAACTTTTGTTTCTCAATAATAAGTGATAATTTAAGAAAAATATAATTACCATACCAAGTGCCAACTGTGAGCAAAATTACAAAGCAATCCATCAAGGTCAAGTTCATCATCTGCAGGGAGGTAGGAGTAGAAGGAAGTCACCGTTCAACTTGCAAGTCATGTCATCTTTTAAGTGTGTGCTTCAACATTAATATTCACAAGATTTTTTAAATAATAAAATAATAGTTACTGTATTATAGAATTTAACAGTTGAAATCATTCTAAAACATTGGCCAAAACATTCAAAATTGGCAGTAAGAGAGAACAAAACTTTGTAAAAATATTAACTGGTGATTTGTATCTCTTAGATTTTTTATTTCCCAAAAGAAGAAAAAATGCAGGCTCTTTCTGTCAACTACATGTTGACAGATTTTTGGAAACATGGACAAAAGAGTAGCTAGCATTTTCAAAACCCTTTTTAACATTTATCTCTAGTCACTAGTGAAATTTCTTAGTAAAGAAAGTATTTTAGCTGGGGCACAAGGGGTCAGGGAGGTGATGGAATATTTTAGGGACAGACAGTCAAAAGCTTGGAAAACTTAAGAATCACTGAAATAAATATAGGTTGATTGTCTAGGTCCAAACACTTGATCTTAGATAAGAAAAACTAGACTATAACATGGAATTAAGTGTGGAATATATTTTGATTTGAAGTCAAACAAATTAAGTAAAATATAAACACCACTTTGTAATGAGATATATAACAGAAAGTTCCCGAGACACTAATGCTCTAGATAGCTTACCAAAGAAGCATGTCATTATTGACAGAGGGAATCCTCTTATTTTTAGCATGCCAAGTAATTGTTATTCTAATGTGAAAAACAGGTCTATGTCAGTAGATTTCCAAAGGTCTAGTAAATCAGTATATGAATAAAATATACTGAAAAGAAAATTTATATCTTTTTGCTTAACAGAGAAATAGGTATTGAAACATTACGGCATTTTGTCCAGGTTTGCATTTGATGTCATCAGTTTTTAACTTATATGCAGATTATATTCTAAAACTTTTGAACCAATTTAGTTTGCTAGTATTTGAAATATTTTTTCTCTAGAAATATTCGAATGTTGGATTACTTCACAGAACAACCCCTGTCCCAGAATGCCCAAATACACAGTACAAGTCCCCCCTTACCCCTGCCACACACATCCACAGTTTCAAATGTAAGGCAACATGATGTAGCACAGTCTTAGGTTAATGGAGAATGGTAATAACCCACCAGCAGCAATTATGGGCTAAATTAGTGGCCTCAGAAAACTTGCTTAATTTCTATTCATTTCATTTTACTCATTTGAATGTAAAATAATTATAATTCCCTCATAAGGTGATTGGTTTGAGCATGAAGTAAGGCAAGGTAAACAAATGTTCTTTTTACCTTGCAATACCCTGCAAAATGTTGGTTATTAACGTACTCTAGTGTTCTCTGGTCCAGCAGCAACTCATGGGATTAAATCGCCTTTGTAAACAATATGGGAAACAAATGCTACTTAAAATGTCTCTATAGTGGAAAAGTGCTTTGTATGTCAAGATAAGCTGCAGTGGGAGTGAACGTAATGCCCCCCAGCTGTGGTGTTGCTAGCCAGCCATCTGGCCAACAGAAATATTTCTTCACTGCCTCCCCTCCCTTTCCCAGCTGTAGTGATCACTGCTTCCCAGAAAGCAATGCCTGGCAGTTCTCACTCCTCTGGTGGGAGAGGAGTTTGTCCTGTGTTTACCATATTATCCTCTTTGTTTTCATAACTGCCATGAAAGTATCATAACTTCCTACACTTTAGTTATTTTATGCATATGAGATTTCTTTATTCTGTTAGGTTCTAAACCACTGGGAGGCAAGACTCCCTTTTGCCTCCGTAGATCAGATGCCCACACAACTCTAGACACAAAATTGATGCTTGGCAAATGCCAAGTGAAGAACAGAAGGGCATTTCCCAGGGAACAAGAATACTATCATAAAGCCAGAAGGTGAAATGGCCTTGTTGCCTTTAGTGAGTATTATCTAGATTATAATGACCACATTGACAAGGAAGGAAAGGCAGAAAGATCCAAAACACAGGGAGGAGTGGTAATAATTGGATAAGATCTATGAGGAATTATCAAGTCTTAAAAGACTTGAGAAGCTAGACACTTTATATAAAAATTTTTTAATATGAGTAGTTTCTTAAGGAATAAAGAAGTTTCATATATTAGAAACTTAGAAACTTAGAAAATAAAAATCTTTTTTTAATGTTTATTAATTTATTTTTGAGAGAGAGAGCACAAGCGGTGAAGAGACAGAAAGAGAAAGACAGACAGAGAATCCCAAGCAAGCTCCAGGCTCTGAGCTGTCAGCACAGAGCCTGATTCGGGGCAAGAACCCACGAACTGTGATATCGTGACCTGAGCTAGTCAGTCGTCCAACCGACTGAGCAATCCAGGTGTCCCAAAAAAGAAAATCTTTTTTAAAAAGGGAAAAGAGATGAAATCTAGTGGGAAAATTATTTTTAGGAGAGTAATTTTAGGTCAATTCTATACCAAATCTACAGAACTAGATGGTGCAGGCTGCCAAGTAGGTGTCTAACTCATCTTGTTGTTTGCACCACCTGCAGTAGATAGATAATTCTTCTACTTTCCTTATTTTGAATTGTGTTGCCTCTGCTAAAAGACTAAATCATTACTACAAATGATAAATATTTTTAAAGTATATTTTGAGAGAGAGAGAGATAGAGAAAAAGAGTGGGAGTGTGTGTAGGCATGTGTGAGCATGGGAGGGGCAGAGAGAGAGGGAGAGAGAATCCCAAGTGGGGAATCAACATGGAGCTCAAACCCACAAACTGTGAGATTATGACTTGAGACAAAATCAAGAGTTGGACACTCAACTGACTGAGCCACTCAGAGACCCCAACAGCAAATATTTTTTAACATATCCTATGTGCCAGTCTGTTTCACCAGCTTTATATAGATAATAATATTTAATGATTGCATTAATGTAATGACTTATAATTACTGGGGAAACCTCCACTCAGAAAGGTTAAATAACTTGCCCAATGCTTATACCACTGACAAGTGGTGGGTCCATGGTTTAAACTTAGTAGTCACTCTTCCTAAAGCAGCTTTCTTAACCGCTGTCCCATGACACCTCCAAAATATGAAGAAATCTTATGCACTTTCAGTAGTTTAATTCTATCTTTTGATGTGACAAAAAGAACAAAAAAATACCCTTTTCTCTACACTAATGTATATGCTGTCCTCTGACCCAAACTCATAATCATCCCTTATACTTTCAATCCCCAACTGTCTGTTGGCCCTTCCTTTTTTCCCAAATTTCCAGACTGTGTTCAGTTGAAAACGTTGCACAATGGTTTACCCGCCTATTAGCGGTCTGTGGTTAATTTTGGTTAAACATCAGTGCGAGTCAGATAACAAGAGGTCTGGCAAGAGGAGGGTTTGGGATAGTTTGGTTCTATTTTTTTCTCTGAGACCCATAATTCATGATGCAAAACAGTGCCTAATCTTCTGTCTGGCTTCTCGCCATGATAGTCCTTGAGTCTGGACATGATGCTGAGAGGTCAGAGTGTGGCTTTTCCTCCGTAAGAGCAGATGTGAGAAGGAGCTCAAAAAAGACGGGAGAAGGCAACATCTGGCCTGTGCTTAGTGTGCACCAGTCTAGCTACTTTACATAAGTTATTTATGAGCTTCACAACAACGTTTTGAGACGGAAAGTATTCTAATTATCCTAGGAGAACACAGGGTGGCCTTAGTCTTAGAAAATGGCCACATTCACATTTAAATGACAGAAAAAGAATTCATTTTTGGTTCACCTGATTCCCAAATTTGTGCTCTCTGCACTACATCAGTCAGTTGCATCCCAAGGGCTGGGAGTTATCAGGGTAAGGAGTTACGGGATTATGAGCTCCTTGCACAAATATATTTTTAATAACAAAACTAGCCTTTTGTTATCTGATCTCTAAGTGCAGAGACCTTTGCTGTTCATTTTGCATGTGTTATCTACATTAATTCCTCACAATTCTATGAAATAGGTACTGTTGTTCTGTTTAATTTACAGAGAAGAAAAAAGAGTCTTAAAAAGATTGGGAAGAAATTTACCTGGGATTGGACATCAGGTAATTTGTTCCCAGACCTCTTGCTTCCATCCCTTTGAGTGCCCTTTAAGGATCTAGCTCAAATTAGGTGTTTTTGTTTATGATCTTGTTACCATTTCTTTCTGAGACATATGTTGTTGTGTGCTGTAAACATTTATGTGGTGCTTCTTAAATGTCAGCACTGTCCTAAACCCTCGTCATGAATTCCTTAATTTAATCCTTACAACAATCCTATGAAGTGCTCATCATGATCATCCTTGTTTCATAGATGAGGAAAATAAGGCACAGTGTGGGTAAATCATTTGCCCAATGTCACATAGCTGTCAAGTGTCAGGATTCTCTACAGAGATCATGCTTTCATGCTCACTGAGCTCAGCTGCCTGTTATCATTCACGTTAATGCTAGAGCTCTGTTCCTAAACCTTGGATGAGGTCTTGTCCATCCTTGTCTTAATGACCTGCAACGTCCCATTATTAATGACACAAAATCAAAAGTATTTTGCTCAGCATTCAAGGCTCTTCACAATTTGGCTCCCTCTTGCCATTCTACCTTCATTTCTCCTTTTGATTAGCTGCTCCTTCTACTGTAGATCAGTTGCCAACCTGAAACTAGCCAATCAGATTCAGCTACTCATGATTTTCTTCTCAGACTGGACAATTGTTCTTTGCCTTTCAAAATCCAAATCAATTTTCAAATTATCTTAAATAACTCTCTTCCCACAGAGCTTTCCTTGTTTCTTCTTCACAGAGCAATATTCATCGCCTTCTGCACTTATTTATACCTACATAATATCATGTCTTTCACTCTGCCTTAGGATTATACTGTGATGTTTATTCTTCTCCCATTCAGATAGGAGCCTGGATCTCTGTCCCCTCACAGTGTCTGGTATTTAGTGCGGATCATTGGCTTTCATGAATGTTGCTGAATGAATGAGTGTATGTATAAGTGAATGAAAGTGTTGAACGTATTTGAAGCTTTGAGGGAAAAACAGTCGAACTTCTAAGCTGTGGAACTAAATGAACTTTCAGAGTTAATAAAATTATTTCTGTGTTGCATGCATTTTCAGAGGAGAGTACGGCAATATCTTCTGCTTTTGATATTCCTGGCATATCAGTCATAAACTTGTTCAACAATACTTTGATGCAGAAGAGGTGTTCTTTAGCTGGAAGGATGACTAGCTTTGGCCCTCTGATGGTGGGTGGGGATAGAGAACATTGTTTTTCAAACTTTTTAAAAATAAAACTCAAGAAATTGATATTATATTTTAACCCCATGATTTTTTTTTGTTATATCGCCTTTCTAGCTGTAGTACTAACAGTAGAGGATTTATTTTCGGAGGGCTATTTAAGAATAGCAGAGGAAAGCTCTCTTTCTGATAACGCCATATTCTTACCACACTTAGGAAACACCCTGTATATCTCCTGGCCCTTTGCCTTTGCTCTTGCCCTTTGCTTTGTCCAAATACTCTTTATCTTCCTCGCCAAGCCTCCACCCATCCCCTCATACCCAAATTCTTAGTCACATAGCCCACATAATCTTCCTTCTCCACAATCTTTCTAGGGAAAAATTAATCTACTCCTATTCTCTCCTACCAAGCATGTTTTGTAGGTTTTGGATTTGCTTGTTTTGCAATTATAATAACATTAATTATGTTTGCTTACTTCTCTACCTCTCCTTGTAACTTGTGGGCTGATTGTAGATTGGAATCCTAGTCTTTAGCCTCATGTCAGACCACTTTTTCCAAGCCATCCTACCCTCCATTCAGCTCCTTTAACATGCTAAATTCTTACCAATGTTAGGGTTTTAGAGTTTTGGTATTCTGTATGTGATACACACCAGGGAGGAAACCACAATATTTTTTCCCCTTTTACTGTGAATATAATTGCCTAGTAAGAGACTACATTTTCTAGTTGGCCTTTCATCCAGATGAAGCCATGTTACAGAGCCATAGGACACCAAGAATTTATGAGTGTAAGTAATTATCTCTGACGTATAGAGAAAGCATTAACATCATTATCCCACTTCACAGGGGGATATATAGGCTTACAGAGGTTCAGTAACTCAGTTATTTCAAAGTTTATACTTTCAAGTTGAGACTTTTCTACGGTCCAATATCAATTGTGAATTTAGTTTGCAAGAGGCAGATACACAAAATCCAGACAGTTGTGAGATATCTGTCATTGAGATTCAGGTCCTAGTGAATGATGACCACACTGAGGCAGCCCAGGTAGTTACATGGTAGCCTCTCTGAACATCTGAACATGGAGCCAACCTTCCTGTACAGGTGCAACGTTCCAGCCATCTGTTTTAAGAAGTTCTACCCAGATGGTCATCTCCCTTTCCTTTCCGCCAGTTAAAAATAGTGATGGCAGATCAGCTGTAGAAGGCACAGTGGAGAATGATAGCCTGTCCTCAGCTCGGGTCCTTTGATGGCCTTCCAGGGCAGAGCTTGACTAATGACCCTGGACTGTTAAGTAAAAGTGAAACTTTTGTTGTGTTTTGTCATTAAATTTTATTTTATTTTTTAAATTTTTTATTGTTTAAAATAATAGTTTATTGTCAAATTGGTTTCCATACAACACCCAATGTTTCTCCCCACAAGTGCCTCCCTCCATGACCATCACTCCCTTCTCCCCTCCCCTTCCCCCTTCAGCCCTCAGTTCCGTTTTCAGTATTCAATAGTCTCTCATGATTTGCGTCCCTCTCTCTCCCCAACTCTTTCCCCCTTCCCCTCCCCCTGGTCCTTTGTTAGATTTGTCCTGTTAGACCTATGAGTGTAAACATATGGTATCTGTCCTTCTCCACCTGACTTATTTCACTTAGCATGACACCCTCGAGGTCCATCCACTTTGCTACAAATGGCCATATTTCATTCTTCCTCATTGCCATGTGGTCCAGGTTCATTCTTCTGCATGCCACTTTCCAGTTTTCCCAGCACCATTTGCTGAAGATACTGTCTTTATTACATTGGATATTCTTTCCTGCTTTGTCAAAAGTCAGTTGGCCACATGTTTGTGGTTCCATTTCTTAGTTTTCTCTTCTGTTCCATTGATCTGAGTGTCTGTTTTTGTGCCAGTACCATACTGTCTTGATGATTACAGCTTTATAATACATCTTGAAGTCTGGGATTGTGATGCCTTCAGCTTTGGTTTTCTTTTTCAAGATTGATTTGGCTATTTGGGATCTTTTCTGGTTCCATACAAATTTTAGGATTGTTTGTCCTAGCTCTGTGAAGAATGCTGGTGTTATTTTGATAGGGATTGCATTGAATATGTAGATTGCTTTGGATAGTATTGCATTAGCTACATTTTAGATGCTCAAAGGTCACATAGGTCTAGTGTCATAAAAGTTCCAGGGTACAAAACAAGAGACATGCTATGTAGCTAGGGCCAAGTGCCATCAGGTTATATCTGCTTAGAGCTGTTTACTCTATGAACATCAAGGTACAGAGTGGGCCCAGAGGATGTGAGGCAGGCACAATCAAATAAAATAACTACAAATAATAGTAAGTAAAACAAAAGTCTATGGACTGTATGAGAATGTTTTCTCTTGGTGTAGAAAACAAAACTAAGTATTCTGGCTGAATTTTTCTGGCAAAAAATGTAATTTATTTGTTTTGATACAGAATGTGTCCAAGGAAATAAAATGAGTATCCAGTTGGCCAAGATTCCTCCAGTCCAATGTTCTGACTGTTCTCACATCCCGCTTCTTGGTATCCCCTCTACAGCTGCCTTTGTGCTCAATTTGTTGGTCTCTGAGAATGTGGCCAAGCAAAGTTGGTTGTGGTTTTACTGATAAAGATTCTTATTCTCCTAATTTTATGGCTCACAATGAGTCAATATGTGGTTTTTGCTGGGACTTTAGTTAACGCAACTGTCATTCCAATAGACTGCAGCTGCCTGTACTTTGGTTGGTTTGGATCGGTGCCTGGGTTGCTTCTCTGATGGCTAATGGTAAAGGGAGGTCAGCCAAGTCCATCACGGATCAGAGATAAAACTTCATACAGCATTGTGGAAGGGAGGAAGCTAAGAGAAATCAGAGAAAGGGGAGAAAGAAAGCAATGGTCTTTCTTGGCAGATAGGAAAAAGCACGCTCAGATGTAGTCTGGGGTTCTAATCACGACTGTGTCTAACAGGATGAGGAAGGGTGGTTACATAAAGCATTGCATCCCCTAGTGGCACCTTGACGGGGCAACCTCTAGCATGGTTCTTGTGTTCTAATACAGAGGTCTGCCTGCTCATCAGAGCCAATGTCAGGTATGCTAGTTGTTCTTTTAAGGAACCTACAGAGTGCTCCTTACGACTTGATCCAATTAAGAGACAAAAAAGTAAGTTAGATCAAAAACCAAAATACCAACCTTCCTACTAATAAATCTGATATTAAAGGTTGCAATTTGTATCTATAGGTAGGTGCACTCCTTAATACTGAATGCCAGAATTAGTCAGACTTACCTACCTAGTCACAAGCTGAATTGGAAATTCTCAGACATCCCCTAATGGGGTAAGCTGCTTTCACATACAATGGAGAACAGAGCAAATCACTTGCTTTCTGTGGGCAGGTGGCTGCCATGGGAAAGATAAGAGGAAGATGTTATGTTGTGCAAACCCACTTGGTTTATTACAAACTTGTCCGTCTAAATAATCGGTAGTCTTCCTCTCAGAAGAAGAGGGACCAATTAAATTAACTTTTCAATATACCTCTTTTCCGTAGGCAGATATATCATGAGGAGGAGAAGCAAGTTTATAGGTAAAACACCAGTTTTTTTCTGAGAAGTATATGCTGCTCAACTTGTACAACCCCCCACTATTTCCTCTTGGTGGATAGGCTTGCTGCCAGATCCTGTACCTTCATGTTACAACTCATTTTATTGCTGTAGATTTTAAAAAATGTTTTTAAAGTTATTTTTGAGATAGTGCAAGTGGGGCAGCAGCAGAAAAGAGGGGAATAGAGGATCTGACAGGCTCTGTGCAGTCAGCAGCGAGCCAGTGTAGGGCTTGAAATCACAACCCCCATATCATGATCTGGACAGAAGTCTGATACTCAACTGACTGAGCCACCCAGTGTTCCAGTTGCTGTAGATTTTGGCTCCTCTGGGTTAGTACTGAGACTGATAAAGAAAGGATGACAAGGAAACTAAAATTTATGAAGAAATATGTCTATACCCATTCATTTACTGATCGGAAAAATAAAGGTATTAATATTAATAAGTATATTAAGATACATACTCTATTTCAATGATTCTGAGAATCTTATTTGACCATACTTTAACATCTCTGAAGTCATGATATGCTTACCACTAATGGGGAACATAGATTTTTTTAACTGGTATTTCTCTTTCTAAATGTTATGTAAAATAATGATGACTTACAAACTATCGGGTCTTAGAATCTGTAAGTATCTAGTAAACGAGGAGCCTAAAATTTGTCACCTGGGTTGTCTGACTTCAAACTTCAGAATATTTTTTGCCCACAACACTTTCCCCCTGAAATATGCAGGCTAGTAAGGCGTGTTTTATGTTTTATGCAAATGATTTCCTCCCTTCCCCACAACACTTCACATACGGTCATGCAACTTGGCATTCAGTCTTGCTTGACTACATCTCCACAGAATTTTGCTCCCGGGGAGCCAAATTCCTTCTTTTGTGAAGCAAAGCTTCTCATTGAGTTCTGTGAAGTGGACTGATGACATGTTCATTATCACAAGTCGAACTAATGGTGATTGAATGTTCCAGCATCTGTGCCTTGTTAGAAGAATAAACTGCAGCTGACGCTTTATGTCAACTCAAGTGGAATGTGAGGGAAAAGGCTAGGGAACTTTTCTTATTGCTCAAGACTATTCCCTTTTGCAATCAAGAAATGTGGGAAATAACTGAAGTGATTATTTCATAGTTGATTTCTCAAGGAATACTTTGAAATTTTTTAATTAAATAAATCTTAAGTGTCTCCTTCACGCAAAGTGTGAACTAAAGTATGCCACCTGCCATTGAGAATCTAACATGACATAAAAAAGGAACCACTGAATGCATTCTTGACTAATAGAATAAGAGAGGTGAGATGGGGGTTTGAAGAAGGAAGAAGTCACATACCTATGAGAGAATTTCTCCCAAGCAGAGATGGGATTGAGACTTCTGGTTTCCTGTAATGTCAGTCTAGGGTATTTGGAGATGCTCTCATGGAAAACAAATAAAATGGTAGAGAAAATATTTTTATAAACACTTTTAAAAGTTGAATATCCAAAAAAATAAAGAATTATTAGATCAAGATTTGAAGAAATCGGGAACTCAGATAAATAAGTGGAGTATAAAGGCCCATTTGTCCCTAAAGCAATGTACTAATTCCCCTAATCTGCACTTTAATTTTGATGACCCACATACAAGGGCCAGTCTAATAGAAGACTGTTTTCAATAAGTTCATAATCCAGGAGACTGAACAGACAGGATAAAGAAGAACCAGGTATAAACCAGCCCTCAACCATATTTCACATTGAATAGCTAAGTCCAGGTAATATTAAACTTCAAACTTTAAGATTTAAGGTGTCCCTGGATTGATAGAGATTTGGAACACAAATCAACTTGGAGAAAGGCAATGTACAGCATATGGACATACACCATGTTCAATATATTTTGCTGCCACTAAGGATATGACTACATCCATGCAGACACTGACATTGTGTAAGGGTGTGTGTGTGTGTGTGTGTGTGTGTGTGTGTGTGTGTGTGTTGATGACATTATAAATTGACACTTGTAGCTATTACCATGTTTTAAAACTGGTATCTTTAATGACAAAGAATCTGCCTACATTTATGATTTTCTCAAATTAAGATACTGGCTGAGAATTTACATCAATAATGTCCAGTTCAATATTTTACCTGTATTACATATCTTTCTTGCCATAAAATAGTTTCTCTTATTCTAATAGTACTAAGTATTGAGTAGTGAGTTCTTTCAAAGAATTTCTATCCTCAAAATATGCTAATCATGGATCAATGTCCTTTGAGAATTTGTAATTTAAAAAAGCAATTTTTCCCAAAGCATATGATAGACATTTTCCTTTAATAATTTGAGTTATTATAAGGTGTCACATATCTGGTGCATGTATGCTATAGTCAGCATCATTAGTTATTTGAAATATGAATATAAAATACAAAGGATTTTTTTCCTTTCAGTCTCCATTGTTGGACCACCTTCAACTTTCTGACTCTCACATGCTGGCCTGTCCCTGAGACCATCCAGAGACCTCTTCTCAAATTAGATCTACAATCCAGACCAAGGTTAACTTACTTAGGTCCATGACTTTTTTTTTTAATTTTTTTTATTAAAAAAAATTTTTTTACTTTATAAAGTTTCATATTTTTTAACATATGCAATTATTTTCCATCATTTACAATACAGTAGTTGCAATGACACTCCAAAAAGAAAAGCAAAGTAAAAAATCAAAACACCAACTTCTGTTTCATGTAATTAGACTTATACAGAAATTAGAAGGTTAAGTAACAACTAGTTAGGTCCATGACTTTTATTGTCACTTGTATGTTGAGGATGCTTCCACTGATGTCTCCACCTCTCCTCTTTCCTCTGAGCATCAGGACAGATGATGCAACTATTCAATGTCTCCACTTCGATGTGTAACAGGCATCTCAAATTTGGCAAGTGCAGAAGAGAACTCTAACTAACCCTCCAATACAAACTTACTTATCCCTCGTCTTTACTTAATAAAAGGCACCACCATTCACAGACCAAACCTGTGTTGCCTGCCTTAATTTTTCATTCTCTTTTTTTCACACCCTGCCTCAAATCTATCAGCAAATCTGTCGACTTTACCTTCAGCATTTATCACTCATTCAATATTTCTTGCTTTCCTGACTGTTACCTCCTTAGTCCAAACCACCATCACTGTCTCATAGAACCAGTATGATAGCCGCCAAACTTGCTTCTTCGCCTTTTTTCTTGTCCCACATCCTCACTTTCCATTTTCTACACTGTAGACAGGGTGATATTTTATTTTATTTTATTTTATTTTGTTTTATTTTTAATGTTTATTTTTGAGAGACAGAGAGACAGAGCACAAGCAAGGGAGAGGCAGAGAGTGGAGACACAAATTCAGAAGCAGGCTCCAGGCTCCGAGCTGTCAGCACAGAGCCCGACGCGGAGCTCAGACCCAAGAACCTTGAGATCATGACCTGACCCATAGTCGGACGCTTAACCAATTGAGCCACCCAGGCGTCCCAACCAGGGTGATATTTTAAAATGAACCCAAACATTTCACTTTTGCTCTCAGCCCTTCAGTGGCTTCTCATTACACCAAGAATAAAATCTAAAATCTTCTTCATGGCTGCACAGTCCTTTATCACAGTTCCTGTCTCCCTCTTCAGCTTCATTTTTGAGGCCCTCCTTCTCACTTATTCCACTATGTCAGCCTTCCCACCCCACTTATTCCTTCAGAATGAGCCATTCCCAATTTTACTTCAGAAACTTTGCTCTGCTTTTCCATCTGCCAGGAGTGTTCTTCTACTAGCCATTCATATCACTTGCTCCCACATTTTATTTGGTGTTCTGTTCAAATGTCCTCTCCTCAGAAAATTCTTTTCAGAATATCCTATTTTCTTGGCCATTTATTTTTCTTCCTTGCCCTACTTAATTTTTTTGATGTAAATATCAGAACATATATTTGTTTATTTGTTATTGTCTTGTGTCCCACATTATGATACACAGCTTTACTGTATCCTCAGTTTCTGGAAATAAACCAGGAAATGGAAGTATTCAACACGTATCTGTTGAATTATTAAGTGAATGAATGGATGAATGCCAGTAAGCCAGTCTCTCAGATTACCTGGAAAGGAGGTTTCATTCACTAATAGGCCTAAAACTGATTTGGTCCAAGACCATGAAAGATTCTCTTTACTCTTCACTATCTAGAATCTGGCCTTGAAACAAATAAAATGGTTTTTTGTTTATTCTACATAACGAGACTATTAAGTCTGTCCATCACATTGTACCTGCTTGGGGGGATAATAACAGTGCTTACACCATAAGATTGTTGTGGAAATTAGAGAACGTAAAGTAAAAAAGCGTTTTAAGGTACCTGGTGTATAGTAAGTGCTCAGTAAGTACTTTTGCCATTAATGTTATCATTGTTATTTTAAATTTAGAGTTTCCTTCTTTTTTTTTATGGTGGAAAAAAAAGGATATTTAGATTTAGCCAGCTGGACGCGTTTAGATGATCCCAGTTTTGTTGGCAGCATCCAAAGCATCGTAGTCAGGAGCCAGTTGAACATATGCTTCCTTTTCTCCATCGGGCCTGATCAGAGTGTTGACCTTAGCCACGTCAATGTCATAGAGCTTCTTCACAGCCTGTTTGATCTGGTGCTTGTTGGCCTTGACATCCACAATGAACACAAGAGTGTTGTCTTCTATTTTCTTCATGGCTGACTCGGTTGTCAGCGGGAACTTGATGATGGCACAGTGGTCACGCTTGTTTCTCCTGGGGGCGCTCTTTCGAGGATATTTGGGCTGCCTTAGGAGACGCAGTGTCTTGGGCCATCGGAATGTAGGTGACCTGCGGATCTTCTTCTTTTTTTTTTTTTTTTTAATGACTATGGACGCCTTTCAGTACTGCTTTCTTGGCCTTCAAAGCCTTTGCTTTGGCTTTGGCTTTGGGAGGGGCAGGGGCTTCCTTCTTTGTCTTCGGCACCATCTTCGTGAAAGGTAGAGTTTCCTTCTTAACCAGCAATGGGTTACTGTCCCTCTCCCTGTCTTGCATAGAGGAGCATTCATTAAATGTTACTATAATATTTTCTCTATCTTATGTAAGTTTTCCATCCTCACTTTGCACAAAGGTTTAGGGCCACAAAAATGGTCATTTAAGAAATGAGTGCATACTGGAACCAGAATCATGCAAAGCAGGGGCTGCCAGTATGTTGGGCTAATTCTTGTGATAGCTTTTTTTTTTCCCAGAACTGTGAGTCACCAGAATATATTCCTGTGCTGTACTCACTTCATTCTTCATTGCACTTGCCTTTGCATCAGTCTAACTGTGAAAGATCTTTTTACAGTGGCTGCTTTTATGGCCTTTGCCATATTGCATATAAATAAAATGGTCTTGGTCCTTCTCTTCTTTCATTTCTGATTTGATTTATTTGGCTTTTTCTCTTTTTTTCTTAAATTTTTAAAAAAATATTTATTTATTTTTGAGAAAGAGAGACAAGCAGGGGAGGGGCAGAGAGAGAGAGGGAGACACAGAATCTGAAGCAGGCTCTAGGCTTTGAGCTGTCAGCACAGAGCCAGACGCGGGGCTCAAACCCATGAGTCATGAGATCATGACCTGACACTTAACCAACTTAGCCACCCAGATGCCTCTCTCCTTTCATCTGGAAGAGTCAGGTTAAAGGGTTTATCAATTTTGCTTATTTTTTAAAGAATGAGTTCTTGGTTTCATTAAACAATCCCACATTGGAGCTTTAGAGAGGCAACTCACTTGTCCCATTTCTCTGTGAAGCTGTCTAGTCTTCTATGAACCCTTTGAGAATACGTCTCACCAGTATGGAATATATTTTATATACATGAAAATTAGGCATATCAGCTTTTTCCCAGTCTGCATACAAGCAGTATAGTTTTCTGCCACATTCACTGCCCTCACCTTACCACTCCCTCTCCATTTCTGAGATGAGGTATTTGTTTAAAACTGGTTTATGTAATTTTCTTAGAAATTCTTTCAAAGGATGATGTAAAAAGCAAGTCCCCAGAAAGATGACAATTCATAATAGGTCAACCCTGAACCAACTCTTCATTCTTAATCTTGAACACAACTATTTTTTGTGCCATTTTTGTCAAACTTCTTACAACAAAATTTGTCATACAATGAAATTGTCATTCTCCAAATGAATCATGTCAATACGAGTTCATATAACCTTTTCTTTTGTTTTTAACCTGATAGATAAATTCATTAAGCTCTGCTTGTACTAGTCTTGCCAGGTATCTGAGGCTGTGTTTTCTGGCTCTATCACCTGTTCTCCATTAAGGTTCCAAAGAACTTAACAAGCAAAAGAAAGAGGACATCAATTCTTCCCTGCTGACATTATTCTTTGCATTCCTTACTTATCACCTCTTCTAGGCTGTCCCCTCCTGCCACCCAAAAACTATATCCATAGTCATTTAATACAAAGGGAAAGTTGTCAGCCTAATAGCTATGCAAATAGCCTCACAGACTTTAAAATCCAGCCTGGCCTTGATTAGAACACCTTGCTAGCTACTGAATAGATGGAAGAGGTACTTTTCCTAGAAACATGATGACATTGCTCATATACATATGAAAACAGAATCCTAAATATAAGAAATAATTGCCTAGAGTGTTGACAGTCACCAATTTTGAGTGTAAGTTAAAGATGGAGAAGAAATGCTGTCCGTGAACGAACTTGACTTGCCTCGGGGTGACCATGGTTTGAATAGACAGTACTTACTTCTCAAATGTATAGCAAGCTGATCATTTTCTAGATCTCACTTGAATTAAATAGTGTATCACCTCATTTATCCATCAGAAAGATGGGATATCTGGCCATAAAAACCTGTTCAGAGTTGTTAAAATATAGATATTTGGGAATATATTTCTTAAGACAATCCCCACAGATAGGAGAGAAGTTATCAATAGCAAAGCCAAATGGGGTGACACCCTATTATTTAAACTAACAAGCTGGGAACAAACCTTCATGAAATACAGTCCCCTAGGGGCACCTGGGTGGCTCATTTGGTTAAGTGCCTGACTTCAGCTCAGGTTATGATCTAGCGGTTTGTGGGTTTGAGCCCCATGCTGGGCTCTGTGCTGACAGCTAGCTCAGAGCCTGGAGCCTGTCTTCAGATTTCTTGTCTCCCACTCTCTGACCCTCCCCTGCTCACACTGTCTCTTTCTTTCTCTCAAAAATAAAAATTAAAACAAAATTAAAAAAAAAAAAAGATATGCAGTCCCCTAGCCAGCCAGAATCCTATCGGTCCAAATAGAGTAAGGCTAACTTTTTCCCTATTTCTTCCCCTTAATTATTTACCTGCCCCTAAATTACTTCCTCATTGCTCTGTTGTAACGTTAGAGATTCCACTATTGCAATCATTTTGGGGGAGGAGGCTAAGGTTTATTTAGTTTTCAAAGCCCTCTTACTACTAAATGCCAACTTCATCAAGCTCCCACTTACCTGTCAAATCTCAGCTCCCATATGACCTCTTCTCTGGATTCCACCCACCCAGCCTGTCTGCTGGTTTTCTTGGGCAATTGGAGCCACTCTGACCAGGCCCTCATTGCCCCTTTTCTGTGTGTCTGAGTTCCCACTATATGAACAGCTCTTTCTAAAGTGTCTTAGAAGGTTTGATAAAATGACCCCAGGGTGCTGGTGAGGGTAGGTAGCAATTATAAATAAGTTGATTGGAGTAGACTTAATTGAGAAACTAACATTTGAACAAAGACTTGAAGAAGTGAGAGGGTTATCCACTGAGATATCTGGAAATAATATTTTCCAGGCAGATAAAACAACCAGATGTAACAAACATTCAGGGAATAAAACCTCACCTCCTGCTAGGTTCCTCTTGCCTAAGCCACTTACTATGCTAACCTTCACCCCCAGCAGATGCTGCTTTAGTAGGTAGGGCAAATCTGCCTAAGAACTAGAGCGGCAGAGAGCTCCTCCCCCAGAAGATCAGCACAAATGCCTCACATGCTCCAAGTCATAGAGTTCTGCAAAGCTTCAGCTCTTGTGGAAGTAGCATAGGGTCTCTTTTAACAAGCAGACCAGAGCACTCTTATTATAACTCTGCACACTCTGGCCAAGGTCCAAACACTCCCCACTGCAGGCACATTGACTTGCTTAATGACTAATTGAAAGGCTAAAATTGCTATCAACAATAATGGAGACTTGCAGGTAGACCAGATTTTGAGGGGTGACCAAGAGTTCCATTTTGGATATATTAATTTCAAGACGTCTGTTAGACCCTGAAGTGGAGCTGTTCAGTAGGAAGTGTGATGCACAAGTCTGGACTTAAGGAGAGGGTTCAAGGGTAGAGTTCTACGTCTGGGAGTCATTGGCACATAAATGTGGTTATCTCTTTCTATATTTTGACATTCTTTTTCTCCTTCCCTACTCATTGTATTCTTTCTGCATTAATTTTTTTTCATGATTATTTATTTGAGAGAGAGAGACAGCGCACATGAAAGCAGGGGAGAGGCAGAAAGAGGGAGAGAGAATTCTAAGCAGGTTCTGTGCTATCAGCACGGAACCTGTCTTGGTGCTCGAACCACAAACTGAGACCATAACCTGAGCTGAAATCAAGAGTCAGATGCTGAACTGTCAACACAGAATCTTACACAGGGCTCAAACTCACCAATTATGAGATCATGACCGGAGTGAAGTCAGACACTTAACTGACTGAGCCACCCAGGCACCCCCAGAAGTTCCTATTCTATAAACTTATACTATAACTTGTAAACTTGCATAACTGCACCAAGGTGCCCTTCTTAAACTGTTTAAATTTTTACCATGTACATGTTTTCTTTCAAAAAATATAACACATGTATCTATTTGCTGATGTAAGTTCAGGCCCAGAAATAGCAAGTTAAATAAAATGAAGTGACAGTAGGAATATGGGTCCCTTTTTTGACCGGATGGCCTCAGGGGTATCAAAATGTGAATGACACCAAGAAAAATGTGTCACAACTGGGTCCATCCAATGTGTTTTGACACAAATCTTACCAACAATGGAGAGTTTTCAGAAAAGATCTGATTAGTGGTCATTCTTAATTATTGGCCTATCTTATAGATGAGAGATTCATCTATATGAAGGTGGGAAAGAGCAGAGATGAGGGAGGACCTGGAGTCTGACTGAATGTGGGGCAGGAAAAGGTCAGCCTATGATGACACCTAAATCCTTCACTTAGGCAGCTGAATGACCTGTAGTGTAATAAAATAGAAAAACAGAGGAACAGGGGGCCTGGGGGGAAATAACAAATGCCTTTCCTTCACCTTGAGCTCTTTGGCCCATAGGATAGGGCACAGTCATGAGTAATCATGTTTCAGAGTAGGATGAGGGTGTAAGGTATGGGGACAATTCTTTGCAGTGGGGACAATAATTGAATCTCAAAAGAAGAGAAAAATCCCTGTGTGGATGATGAGTTCTGGAAAGAGGTTTGGCTAAATTAAAATGATATCATATTAGTATTGGCACCAAGAAGAAACTAGGCACACAGGCAGCAGTCCAGACCAAGATTATAGCGTGTGACGACCTGGTGGGAAAGACTGGCACTGCTGGCACGGAGTAGCGGTCAGGATGTCTTAAACAGCCTGATGAACCACCATGTCATGAGGAAGAAATGCACCTCACCCAGAAACACACAGAGGGTCTCTTTCTGGAGGTTTTATGTCTCAGCATCCCACAGTCTGGGTGTAACCAGGGTGGAGCTGGTTCTGTTAGCTAAAGCGGAAGTAATGGAGATAATGGTGTAATGGAGGATAAAAATCAGGACTCATGCCTTGGCTCTGCCACTACTCGGTTTTATAATATCTGGCAAGTCAGTGGTTTGTGTTGATTTAAAAGTTTCCTCTGTGAGAGGTGATCAAATATGAAGCAATTGTTATTTTGACAGTTTATATAGTTGAAGAGCAAATAACCCAGACTCGGGTATGGGAAGGCTCCCTGGAGGAGGTGATATACAAACTGAGATCATTCCTTTAGATGTTAGGTCAGGTTTAGGGTAAGGAGGCAGGGCAAGGGGAACCAATTTAAGTGGAAGCAGCAGTATGAACATGAGCTTCAAGCCAAGAAATGGAGAGTACCTTCGCAACAACTGTGAGCAATGTGATGCGGCTCCTAGAGCATAAAGAGATGAGAGGCATTCACCTCTTCAGTTCTTTTCATTTGCTTTCTAAAATAAATATTAGTGTTGACATTTTATAGAAGAAGACACTGAAATTCAGAAGCGTTACTTGCCTGAAATCACTTAACCTGTAAATGGTAGAACTAATAGGATCCGTCTGCCTCAAATCCTGTTTTAACTACTAATTTTTACCACTTCCCCAGATTGACACATGAATGGGGCAGGGCAGTGGGGGTGGAGAAGTAATGAAGGTACACTTTTCTCAATACATCCAAGCAGGTTCCTTTTGAAAAACTCTTTGAACCTAAAGAGAAAAATCATAGTGAAAAAAATGTGCAATGTGTGAGACAGTTTCAAACCACAAACATAAGGAAGTAAAAGATTTCTAGTAAAATTAGTCAGATAAATAAATGAATCACTAACCCTTGTTTCTTCTTAGTATTTCACTGTATCCTTTAGAAACTATCTCACATTTAGGCATAATTAATACAAGCCAAATATGGTGACCTTGATTCTTCATCATAAATATGCATAAAAAGCCATAGCAATTTGATATTCTTTTACAACTAATTCATCCACAGCAATTCCATTTTATTTTTTCTGAGTTTATTTATTTATTTTGAAGGAGACAGATATAGAGCAAGTGGAAGAGGAGCAGAGAGAGAGAAATAGAGAGAGAGGGAGAGAAAGGGAGGCTCAAATCCACAAAAACTGTGAGATCATGACTTGAGCCAAAACCAAGAGTGGACTGAGGCACCCAGGAACCCCCCAGCAATTCCATTTTTAAAAAACCATGTATGTATTCCAGAGACTGACCGCAGGTGTGACCTTTCCTTGAGTCCTCCTCCTGGAAACGCTTGCCGCCGGTATAGGTCATGCTTATGCATTCTAAGGTCTTTTCTTTGTATTCTGCATCTTGCAGGTTCATTACAATGTAGTTAGGTGTGAATTTTATGTTTCTATCATGCTTAGAATTTGTTGGGCTTCTAAATATGAAAATTTCATCTGTCTATAAAATTCTTAATCATTATTGTCTCAAATATTACTTTTCATCTATTCTCCTCCCCTCATTGTCTAGAATTCCTTTCAGAAATAAGTTAGATATTCTCAATATAATTCTTGAAGACTCAGTCTTCTTTTTTATATTCTGTATTTGCATCTTTCTAGTGAATATTAGATTCATCTAAAATAATGGTCTTGCTAGTTGAATATAAGCTATTGCTTAAGTTCACCGAGTTGTCTACCAGCTACTCCACAAATGGCCTTCCTCATCCTGGGGTGACTCCTGGCCATGTCTCTGTGGTGTGTTTCCACTCTTCTGTCCTAGGGTGCTAGACCCTGAGTGGATTCCTGACATAAACCTTGCTGATTAGATCCTTTTCTCTTTAAATCTTTAAATTTGGAATTTTATGTTCTAAAACACCCAGTCTTGTCTTTGTGGTCCTGAGGTAGTTCTTGCATCAAGCCCAAATTGAGAGCTAACTGTTAGTGTTTAATACTTTATGATTTTTCACACTTACTTTCAAAGCAATTTTGTTTTAGTATTTCCTCTTAACAATCCTGGGAAGAATGAAGAAACTTTGTTTTTGCTTTCTTTGCTATGTTTTCACAGTTACAACAGAGTGTAGAGAAGTTAAGATACCTGCTCAGAATTGCAGACCTTGGACCTTTTGCTTGGGGCTCTTCTAATGCATGCATATCACCTCTTGAAGGCACAATAGTCTCTCCGGAGGAAATGTGTTTTCTCAGTTGGCTTTGTTTTTCCTTCTCACACATGAAGACACACATGGAGTGATCAAATCCTTTGAAGGATTCAATTCATAAAAACTCCCACCTCCCTGAGAACCATTTCTTCATTCTACAGTGGTAAGTCCCAGATGGCCATGTTCAAACCATGTAACCACTGTCCCTTGATCACAGTTTATTGGAGCTGTGTGGACACCTGAATCAATATAGCCAATAATATCTTTTCTTTCAGGAATTGGAAATTGAATCTTAAGGAAAGTAAGACCCAAAAAATCAGAGAAAACAAAGAAACTCCAGTCCAGCAGAGAGAGGCAAAGACATGACAATGAAAAGAGAAAGTCCTGAGGACTTCAGTGTCTGTGGCTTGAATTCCTTTCTGCTATGGACTGAATGTTTGTGTCCCTCCAAAATTCATATGTCTAAATCCAAATCTCAATGTGGTGGTGTTTGGAGGTGGGGTCCTTGGGAAGTAACTGGGTCATGAGAGTAGAACCCTCATGTATGGTATTAGTGTATTATGTATGCATGTAGTGTTTTATACATGTATATATGTATGTAGTGTATTAGTAATTTATGTATGGTATTAGTGCCCTTATAAAAAAAAATGGTCTGAGAGCCAGCTCTCTTTTTCCTCCATGTGAAAACACAGCAAGGAAATGGTTATTTGTAAGCCAGAAAGAAAACTTTCTCAAGTATTTCAACCATGCTGGCACCCTGACCTTGAACTCCTGACTCCCAGAACTATGAGAAATAAATGTTTGTTGTTTAAGCCACCCAATCTATGGTAATTTGTTAGCAGCCCTAATTGAGAACATCAGTCATCTGTCAACATATTTTTATCTTCAGAAATGGTTAAAAAAAAAAGATGTTTATTCTCTCAGTATGGTGTTACATATGCAGAAATTCTACCTAGAAGAAGGCAAATGATTAGAACACAGGTTTAGTTCTGTATATTCCATTTCATCTTTCTGATTCAGCATCCTCATAATCTTTTCTGGGTCTCAATGGTCTTAAGTTTCCTCTCCTTCCTCTTCCAACATGATGACCTTACAGTTTCCTAGAGTGGGTAGCTTCTACCCTGGACTGATGTTATCTATCAGCCTTGCTTTATTTAAGGGTAAATTCTTAAAACTTAAGACCACTCTATTGTGTAAGTGTATGAACCCCCCCATTTTCATATGATCAAATGCATACATCTTATGATGAATGAAAAGTTCCTCTAAAAGAGTATTGCAATTTTCAAGAATGTAGATAAATAACCTTACTTTATACTGAGAGCCAAGGTTATGGGTGACTAAAATGGGGAGCAAGTTAAAGCCTTTGGAACTCAAAAGTTCAAGCAATCAAAAGGCCAGTGTGCTGATAAGTTAATCAAGAGATATGCTAATGTCAAGTGAAAAGCAGTGATCAAACGCCAGAGTCCATTGGAGAGTTAACTGGTAGGGCACAGCAAGGAAGAGGTGGATCTGCTAAGATATACTGAGCCTAACCGAGAAACTTCTCACCTACTGTAAGAGTCTGAGAGGTTATTCTTCCAACATAATGGAAATTTCATTACCTTTCCTTCCATTATTCCCTCACAAGTAGCCAATCACCTGCTTGAAAATACTGTTTAGGTTGTCAGAATAAGTAAATAAGGTTATTCATTTTAGTCATAAATTAACATAACTCAGGGCTACTTAAAATTTTTTTTAATGTTTATTTTTGAGAGAGAGAGAGAGAGAGAGAGAGAGCAAGTGGGGGAGGGGCAGACAGGGAGAAATAGAATCCAAAGCAGTCTCCAGGCTCTGAGCTGTCAGCACAGAGCCTGAGGTGGGGCTCAAACTCATGGACAGGGAGATCATAACCTTAACTGAAGTCAGATGCTCAACTCAGGCACCCCATCGGTGCTACTCTCAAAAAAAACTCTGGAGGATGTCCAAGCTCACGATGATAGCAAGGGCTTCTGATACCCATAGGATGTGATGTTCCTTGTGTGACCATCAGTTAGGAGCACTACAATACAAGCAGAGTTACATGTAACTATACAGATACTAGGATTACCCATGTGTGGCCCCTTGTAAGAAAACAAGAAAAAACCTGGAAGAATAAAGAAAAAAGCCCATGTATTTGGTAAGCAGAAAACTAATAGCAGCCATAATTAAGCCCTTTATGTGTATTATCCCATGATAGAACAAAGTAGGAACAAATGAAAGCATGTAAATCTCAATGTTAAGTGAGTTATCCAAAATGACATAAATTATAGCTGTAGATCTGGAACACTAACCCATAGCTCTATGAGTCACAAACCTGCCCTCTTCCCACTACATTATACTACTCAACTGCCAAGGTGATCCCCTGGTGAATCATAGCCCCACATACTCTTAATTTGTTTTCCTTTTTTTGTTTAAATTAATGTTAATTTCTTTTTATTTTAGAGAGAAAGTGCAAGAGGGGGAAAGGGGCAAAAGGAGAGGGAGAGAGAGAATCTTAGGCAGGCTCCATGCTCGGCGAGAAGCCTGAGGATGGTTGATCCCATACCCCTGCGATCATGAACTGAGCCGAAATCAGGAGCAGGACACTCAACTGACTGAGCTGCCCAGGCCTTTCCATTTTTTAATTTAAAAACCCCACAAAATTTAGTTTTTCTAGTATGAGTCATAATCTCTCTCTTCTTACACACTGTGATGGCTTAAAAACCCTACCCTGACTTTTTCTTCTCCACAGGTTAATCAAATACACTCCCATTATCACTTGCCTGTCCTTGCCATATCTTCTCCATTAACCAGTTTGCAAATTCCATTTGGAGTCTATGTTCTAGAAATGTTGTGCTGGGAGTAATTTTTTTTTTCTGAAGGGGAATTTATTTTCCTTAAAACTTCTTTCAGCAAATGTGTCTATTGCCTGTCTATGTTGTCTGCATAATATAGGTTCTAGCAATATTAGATTATTTTTATATTCAATGGGGATATTTGTAACACAGGTCAACTTGGATATCATGTTACACAGAAGGTAAGGACCAATGATTCTCAAATTTGGTCATGCATCAGAATCTCCTGGAAGGCTTGTGAAAACACAGGTGTTTGGGCCCACCCCCAGTGCTGATTTCAGTAAGTCTAAGCTGAGGCCTAAGAATGTGAATTTCTAACAAGTTGCCAGGTGATGGTAATTCAGTTGGGACCACACTTTTGGATTCTCTGGTGTAGAATCATTCTAATTTTATTCTAATCTATGGCAGAGTCTGTATATATTCAGACTTTATCTGAATTAAATATCTTTAATTAGAAGAAAAGAGAGGGAGTTTGGTTATGAAAATCCTTGGCATTCATTATACCTGTTGATAATCTTTTTGATAATAATCATCACCCATTCAGCCTCAGGATCCAAACAAATTAACTTCCCATCTTCCAATGTGACTCTGGGGGTAAAAAAAAAAAGAGCATTCTAGTTAAGTAATAAGTGTACATAATTCAATAATGCTTTAAATTTATTGATTAAAATTTAACAACATGAAATTTTACACTTAAAATAAACATATGGATTTCTCAAACTACATTAATTATATGATTGGAATATGATTTTCAGTCATACCAGTGTACATAATAAAATTTAAAAAATCAACTAAAGATCAAATTTTTTCTTGAAGGTTTTGAGATATCAACTATGCAGCAAACATTTAGTAGACTTCTGCTACATAATTGTCAGACTCTGGAAAATCTACATAATGGTAATATCTTCTGGGATGCCAGTTATCAACCACTTACTGTATATTCTTTATCATTATACCTGTGCCAATCATGTTAGTTTTTAGGACCTCATTAAAAACTCATTTATTTCTGGGGGAGAGGAGAACATAATTGCTTGTTTAAATTAATTCTGTAGTTTAAGTTGTTTCTATAGTTTTCTATAGTTTTTTAAAGTTTATTTAGTTATTTTGAGAGAGAGCATGAGTGGGAGAGAGTTAAACACAGAAGGACAGAGAAAGAATCCCAAGCAAGCTTTGCACTGTCAGCACAGAGCCTGATGCAGGGCCGCACTCACGAAGCCATGAGATCATGATCCCAGCCAAAATCAGGAGCAGATGCCTAACTGCTTGAGCCACTGGGACACTATGCTTCTATGGTTTTCAACTGTACTTCACAGAACCACAAATCTCTACCTCTGTGAAGTTCATTGCATGAATGGAAGGGGTAGATCATAATAACATCTATAATAAAAATAATAATGTAATAACAACACTTTAGCAAATTTCCAATACACAGATAGCCACAAAACATGATACATAATAGTAAAGCCTCAAAAGTATTCCTTTTGAGAGCAGAAACAAGATAAGGGGAGGTGCTATTACCACAGCCATTTCCACAAAGCTAGAAAGACAAAAGGCATAAAGTTCCAAAGGAGAAAAGTAAACTGCCATTATTGCCAGATAACCTGCCTACTCGAGTAAAGTGTTGGTGGTTATAAAATTAATATAAAATTTTGTCTAAATGCTAATACTAACTAGAATAAAATTTTATAAAGTTATTCTTTCCAGTAGCATCAAAAAATATATAATGACTAGAAATGTGTGTTTTTTAATAAAAAAGAAATGGAAGACTTTTATGGAGAAAACTATAAAACTTTGGTTCAAGACATTTAAAGTAGCCCTTGATAAAGTGGAAGCCATTCTATGTTCTTGAAATAACTGAGAATCATAAGAACATCCGCAATTCACAAATTAATCTATAATTTCAAAGAAATTCACTAAAAATTATAATTAAATTAGTGCAAATTTGCAAGCTGCATCTAATATTTATACGGAAGAGCAAAAATCTAAGAAAATGTTCTCTGAAGACAATGGGAAGAATTTTTCTTTCTTGAATTTAAGAATTATTATAAAATGTTAATGATAGCTCACAGTATAGACAAATTGATTAATCGGACAGAGTTAAGAATTGAGGGGAACTCAATTTATGGTAGAAGTAGCACTGTGTATCAGTGGGGCAATGATGATGTTTTAATAAGTAGTGCTGGAATAATTGATGAACCATTTAGAAAAATAAAATAAAATTAGACAAGTCTCTCACATCACATACTAAAATCAGTTCCAGGTGACTTAAAGTCTTAAATGCAAAGGAAAAAATTATAAAAGTTTTAGAGGACAATATAGAAGAATATTTCTGACAAGTCTGTGAAGAAAAGTTTTTTGAAATAAGACTAAATGCACTAATCAGAAAATAGCATGTTGTTTAACTTGATGTATAAAAAAATACAAACTTACATTAATTGAAAGGACACCATAAAAAGAAGGAAAATATGAGCCACAAATTGGAAAATGAGCTTTGCTATCCATAAATCTGACATTAATCTGGATTAATATCCAGAATATGCAAAAATACCTGTGAGTCAATGGGGAAAAGATAATATCCAAGTAGGAAAAGAAGCAAAGAAATGAAGAGCAATTTCACAGAAAAAGGGAACACAATGCTTAGGAATACATGAGAAAAATACTCAACATCATTAATAATAGAGAAATGCAAATTAAAAGAACAGTAATAGGTACTGTTATATACCCATCAGGTTAACAACACCAAGTATTGGCCAATATGTGAAACAACAAATGGTTTTAAGTAGGAAGGAGTGTTCTTTGGTACTGTTACTTTGTAATACACTGTTGCGTAACCTAGTAAGGTCAAAGATGTGCAAACCTTAAACTAGGAAGTAATTCCTAGAGAAACTCTAATATAGGTGAACCAAATATGGAGAATGTTGATAATAGCAAAAACCTGGGAAGAACCCAAATATGCACCAACCGTGAATTGATTAGGCAAATTTGGTATTTGTTGACTTAGTATTCCTACAACAGGATACTAAGTGTCATTTAAATTGAACAAACTATAGCTAAACATACCTGAATGCATGTGTTGCAGAATGAAATGTTGAGTAATAGAAGCAAGTCAAACAAGAGTATATTCAGCATGATATCCTGACTTTCAAAAGCAGGCTGTCTTAGTCCATTTTGGCTGCTATTTATATTAAAAAAAATACCACAGACTGGGTGGCTTAACACATATCGTTTCTCACAGTTTGGGAGGTTGGGAAGTTCATGATCAAAGTGCCATGGATTTGGTGTCTGGTGGGAACCTCTTTCCTGGTTCATACAAGGCCATGTTCTTACTCTGTCCTCACATGTTGGAAGGTTAGGGAGCTCTCTGTGGTCTCTTTTGTAAGGGCACTAATCCCATTGATGAGTGATGAGGGCCTCACCCTCATGAGCTAATCACCTCCCAAAGTTTCCACCTCCTAATAACTGTAACACAGCAGCTTAGGATTTCAACATATAAATTTTGGGGGTGGGGGTGGGGACACACATTCAATCCACAATACAGGCAAAGTAGTAATTGATTTAGATTTCATACATAGATCCTAAAACAATTTTTTAAAAGCAGGAAACAGCAGCTCAATTAGTAGTTATTTCTTAGCTTAGATTTGGAAGTTGTATTAGTTTGCTAGGACTGCAACTGTATACCACAGGCTGGGTGGCCTAAACAACAGAAACTTATTCTCTCAGGCATGGGGCTTTAAGGTCAAGATCAAGGTCCTGGCGGGGTTAGCTTCTTCTGAGGCTTCTCCCCCGAGCTTGCAGATGGCCATCTTCTTGCTGTGTCCTTCCTCACAGGCCTTTTCTGTGTGTGTGTGTGTGTGTGTGTGTGTGTGTGTGTGTGTGTGTGTTCCTGGTATCTCTCTCTCTTATAAGGACACCAGTCATATTGAATTAGGGCCCAGACTTATGACCTCACTTCACCTGATTACCACTTTAATGATCTTATCTCCAAATACAGTCACACTCTGAGCTTTTGGGTGTTAAGAATTCAACATATAAATTTAGAGAGGACACAATTCAGCCCAAACACAAAATAGGTATTTCACATGTGTAGTCTTCTGATGTACTAATTATATACTAATTATATTCTAGATTTTGGCCAGGTGGCAAGTGAACAGATTTTGTTTTATTATTGATCTTTAAACTGCATATATATATATATATATATATATATATATATATATATATATACTCTTTTGTATGCACGTTAGATAGAATCCCAAGAAGACTCACGAAGCTTTCCTCCCTATTCTCCAGGGGCACAATGAGATATTACAACCCACAATTATGTCATGTTAGGTGGCAAAGGGATTTAGCAGATGCAATTAAGGTTACTGAGGAGTTGACTAAATTAATCCAAAGAAAGAATTCACATGTAATCACATGGGCCTTAAAAGCAGAGAGTTATCTCTGGCTAGTAAGAGAAGACAGATATTTGAAGCATGAGATTGGATGAGTGTGGGACAGATTCTCAGTCGCTGATTTGGAAGAAGCTATGTGGAAGAAACTGTAAGAAGCCTCTAGGAGCTTTGAGTGACCATGAGCCAATGGCCAGAAAGAATGTGGATATCTCAGTCCTATGACTACAAAGAACTGAATTCAGCCAACAACTTAAGTCATCTTGGAAGTGGATTCCTCCCAGATCCTTCAGACAAGACTTCAGCCAGCTGACATCTTAATTTAAGCCTACGAAACCCTAAACAAAGAACCATTGGTCAATCCATTGGCCTACTGAGTTACAGAACTTTGAGATAATAAATGGGTTTTTTTCTATGGCACTAAGTTGTGATAACTTATTACTTAGCAATGAACCAAAACACCATGTATGATATAATTCAAAAATTTTTAAAGTTTCAATAAAATGCAGAAGTGTTCTCCACAGCCTCTAAGTTCTGTATTTGTAGACTGATGCTTCAGAAAGATTGTCACACTGGCTTTGAGAGCCACTAGACCATATGGAACTCACTATGTTGCCCAAGTGTATATTAGAGAGATCTCTAGACAACCAAGAATTATATATTATTATTATTATTATTATATATTATTATACATGTATTCTTACTGAGGACCATGGAACTTTGCTCTTGCACATGTTCATTGACTTCAAAGGCCACTCAAAAGAGTTCACACACTAAACATGTTCCTATTTGAGAGCCTTTTATGTTTTTGGAGAAGGTACATGATGTTTCCAGAGAGCATAACCACTGGACAATTATCTTTCCACACTGTACACGAATCATGCTCAGGGCCCTGGTCTCTGGTACTCCCAAGGTAGCACATTTTTAATGCAAATGCCAGCTTTGAAAAGCCTAATCCTAGAGGCTTCCATCCTCCCCCACATCTTTACTACTTACATGATTTCTTTCCTGCCGCAGTGAGCACCTTCAGGTATCAACTGGACATGTTTAATGAATTCAGGAGAAATAAAATCAGAATATGTCTGAATACACTGACATCGCAACTCTTGCCCTTCACAGGGATCGGCTGTGTAAGAAAAGAATGGCAAACCCCGAGTAAGAACAAAGATAGCTGTTATGCTTATCCTTCATCCATGCAGCAGGACACCCAGTTCACAAAATAAGTATTGGCAGGCTAATTTAGAGAGACAAGCACACAAATCTAACCATCTGCTATTTTTATGATCAACAAACACTAAGAATCTACAATGTTTGAGGAATGGATAAGTGCACTAGACCAAGAATTCATTGTTTAAAAGTTTGCAGAGTCAATAAAATAACTTATTTAGTGATGAAATCAACTTGATTTCCTTCTAAGAAAAGTTGTCAACATAAAAATTTTATGTGAATCCTATTGGTTGAAAGAGGCACTTTCTAGCTGCCCACCATCATTGAAATAATGATTTGCAGTAATACTCCTACTGTTGTCTCGAATAAGGCCAGCACAGACCCTTCCAGTTCAATATTTCCAGGAAGTTAAACAGATTTTTAAAATTAATCCAACAAGAAATTCTTTGACACCTCATCATCTAAATAGATGTTCTGCCTAGGTTTTAATTTTAGAGTTTCTACATTTTGCCCAATGCTAAATACAATCCCATTGGCTCTCCAATCTTTTATAAATGTTTGCAATGCCTAGAAGGAAAATACAAAAGCTGTAGCTGCTTTACCCAAGATGCCCAGAGCAAGGATAGCCAGCAGGGGGAACATCTGTGAGCTCTCAGCAGCCATGTCCGTGCTGGAGCTCCAGCCTTGCTGAATGGCGGAATCAACACCGCAGCCCTCTTTTATGTGCTTTCTGTAGCCCTGGGAGATTTTTGTTGTTCACACACTCCCTCTCCATTGAAGGGTGAATGAAGCAGCTTATTAAGTAGTGTGTTTGCCACAAGCCAACAAGGAAACTGTGTTTGTTTTTCTAGCTTTGTTTTAGTAAGGGGAAGGGGAGCTGAGGTTTGGGGGCAGGATGTGAATTTGTTGAAAGGAGAAATGTACTTATTATTTCCTGGGGAGGGAAACTGCATAATCATCAAGAGTTCAGTGCCAGTCAGTTAACAGTGTCTTACACAGTGGAGTTGTAAGAATGTCAATACATTTTTAAAGGTCATGTTTGCACAAAGTAAGTAACTAAGATGTTTTTCCTCAACATGGTATTTGCTTTTGGCTTTTATGCCTATTTGCATAATCCTACTTAAGGTGATAATAAAATCTGCCAAATTCTAAGTGCACTAATAGCATAAGTAACCAACAGAAAACTGAAGTTCAGACTACAATAACCTGTAGTCAGAAATAGCAAACTACAGTTTTGTGATATGAAGGCAGCAGTTTCACTGGGCTTGAAGCTGAAATATGGAAGAGTGAACTATGAACTCCCATTTTTTTCCTTAAGCAGTTTTATAAGTGACCTTCATTATTATTCCACACTGATCACGCTGTTATGTGGTTTTTGTTTTTTTATTTTGTTTGTTTTTGTTTGTATTTGAATTAACAAATCAAATATCAAAGCATTGGCATTACTCTCCTCACTCTGTCATGACCAAGAACCACAGAATGGGTGGCTTAAACAAGAACCATTTTTTTTGTCTTGGAGTTCTGGAGGCCAGAAGCCCAAAATCATGGTGCACAAAAAGTTGGTTCTTTCTGAGGGCCTTTCTCTTTGGCTTAGAGATGGTTGTCTTCATTTTCACACAGTGTTCTCTCTGTGTGATTGTCTGCCTCCGAATTTCCCCTTTGTATAGAGACATCAGTCATCCTGGATTAGGGCCACTTCCTGACTTCACTTTAATTTGGTTACCTCTCTAGAGACCTTGTCTCCCAATGAGATACTGCAAGTTAGGACTTTAACCTGTGAATCTGGGGAGTGGCCATGAGGGGAAACAATTCAACCCACAGCAGCATTTAGCTGAAGAATCAGTGATTACTGAAGGGCTGATGTGGCCTGAAGGTACACCTAGCCTAAATCATAAGAAGGTGTTTTCATTTGACAATCATCAGTGAGCATGTATTATCTGCCAAGGCCTCTGCGAGACATTAAATATTCAAAGAATGAAAATGGGGTGTCTGCTCATGAGGAATTCAGAGGCTGTTTGGAGATAGACATGTAAATAGACTAAACTAGAGGGTGATCTGTGTTAAACTAGATATATACCTGAGGCACTCCACAGGCGGAGGAGGGAGGACTTGGAAGGAGGAACAGGGGGAGAGAAGACTTCACTTGGGAAGTAACATTGGAGTTGCTGAAGATGAAAGGATGTTTGTCATAAAAAAGGCTGACAGAACATTCTGGACAGAAATGCATACAGGGACACAGATTCACAAAGGCTTATTCACAATGTTTGTGTCTCCTCAAAATTTACATGTTTGAATCCTAAGCCCCAAGGTGATGGTGTTAGAAGGTACGGTTGTTAGGTCATGAGGATGGAACCCTCATGAATGAGATTAGTGGCCTTATAAAAGACACCCCAGAACTCCCCTGTGCCTCCTGCCATGTGAGACAAGACCAGTCTAAGATCCAAAGAGGCCCTTGCTCAAACCGTGTGGTACCTTAATCTTAGACTTTCAGCTTCCAGAACTGTAAGAAATAAGTTTCTGTTGTGTATAAGCCACAAATACATTGTATTTTGTTACACAGCTGGGGCAGACTAAGACAGCAGTCTTGGCATGTTAAGAAAGAGAAAATAGTTATTCCAATCTCCAGATGAGGTAAGCTTTAATATCTTGACAATATTCAAGTGACTGATCATATATTGGCCTTTATAGAAACCAAAAAGCTGTAGAGTAGTTAGAAACATTATTTAGATACAACCTTGATTTGTTTGTGTCTTATTCCATCCATAACAAGTGAAGTGTCATGTTATCCACATGTCTAGATATTATGATGATAACAAGGGTGTATACAAAGATAAGATAATCAACTATGGAAAGATTCATAATAATTTAGTTTAAATTGAGGTAAGATGGTGGGCTCACCATGAGTGGCTGTCAGGGATGAAAATAGGTATGCCTGGAAGCAGATTTTAAAAGCAGTTTTTCAGAACTCTCTTCTAAAGAAATTCCAAGAAGTGACAGCTAAAGAATTAGTCAAAACAAATATAAGCAACATAACTGACCAAGAATTTAGAACAAGGTCATAAAATTAATCATTGGGCTTGAAAAAGACATGGAAGCCACCAGAAAAGCGATTGCTACAAAGATTATGGACCTTAAACATAGTTTTGATGAATTAAAAAATGTTATAAATGAGGTGCATAATAAAATGGAGGTGGCCACTGCACAGATTGAAGAGGCAGAGAGGAGAATAAGTGAATTAGAAGACACAATTATAGAAAAAGAGGAAGCCAAGAAAAAGAGAGATAAATTGATCCAGGAGCACAAAAGGAGAATTCGAGAACTGAGTGATGCAATCAAACAGAACAATATCCATATCATAGGAAATCCATAAGAAGAAGAGGAAGAGAGAGAAAGGGGATAAAGGGGATAAAGGGGTACTTGAACAAATTATAGCTGAGAATTTCACCAATCTGAGGAAGGAAACAGACATTGAAATCCAACAGGCACAGAAAACTCCCTCAGACATAACTTGAATCGATCTTCTGCATGACATATTATAGT
>NC_043700.1:137492193-137507005 GCF_006229205.1 Suricata suricatta
ATATATACAGCCAAGAATCCTTTATTTAGCAAGCCTGTCATTCACAATAGAAAGAGAGATAAATATTTTCCCAAACAAACAAAAATTGAAAGAATTTATCACCCCTAAATCAGCCCTACAAGAAATCCTAAGAGTGACTCTATGAGGGAAGTGTTGCAAGGAATACAAGGTGCCAGAGACACCACTACAAGCATGGACGCTACAGAGAACACAATGACTCTAAACACATATTTTTCAATAATAACATGAATGTAAATGGACTAAATGCTCCAATCAAAAGACATAAGGTAGCAGAATGGATTAAAAAAAAAACCAAAATCCATCTATTTGCTGTCTATAAGAGATGTATTTTAGACCTGAGGACACCTTCAGATTGAAAGTAAGGGGATGGAGAAATATCTATCATGCTGCTGGAAGTCAAAAGAAAGCTGGAATAGCCATATTTATACTGGACAAACTAGAGTTTAAAGTAAAGGCAGTAACAAGTGATGAAGAAGGACATTATATAATAATTTACAGGGTCTATCCATCAGGAAGAGCTAACAATTATAAATGTCTATGTACCGAATTCAGGAGCACCTAAATACATAAAACAATTAGTCACAAACCTAAGCAATCATATTGATAAGAATGTGCTAATAGCAGGAGACTTTAATATTCCACTTACAGCAATGGATAGATCAACTAGACAGAAAGTCACTAAAGAAACAATGGACCTAACAACACATCTGGTCCCTGGACCAGATGGATTTGACAGACAAATTTAGAACTCTAAATCCTGAGGCCATGGAATTCACTTTCTTCTTGAGTGTGCATGGCACATTCTCCAAGATAGATCACATATTGGGTTATAAAGCAGCCCTCAATATATATAAAAGAATTGAGATCATACCATGCACACACTCAGATCACAATGCTATGAAACTTGAAATAAATCACAGGAAAAAGTCTGGAAAACCTTCAAAAACGTGAAGGTTAAAGTATCCCCTACTAAAGAACAAATGGGCCAATCAGGCAATTAGAGAAGAAATTTAAAAATGGATGGAAAGAAATGAAAATGAAAATACAACAATCCAAACTCTTTGAGATGCAGCAAAGCCAGTCCTAAGAGGAAGTACACTGCAATCCAGGCCTATTTCAGGAAACTAGAAAAAGTGCAAATACAAAATCTAACAGCACACCTAAAGGAACTAGAAGCAGAGCAGCAAAAGCACCCCAAATTTGGCAGAAGAAGAGAAATAATAAAGATCAGGACAGAAATAAACAATATAGAATCCAAACAACAACAACAGCAACAACAGTTGAACAGATCAATGAAACCAAGAGTTGGTTTTAAAAAAAATAAACAAAAGCAATAAACCTCTAGCCAGCCTTCTCAAAAAGAAAAGAGAGCGCCCAAATAGACAAAATCATGAATCAAAATGGATTTATTACAAGTAATCCCTCAGAAATACAAGCAATTATCAGGGAATACTATGAAAAATTATATGCCAACAAGGACAACATAGAAGAAATGGGCAAATTCTTAAACATGCACTACCAAAATTCAGATGAGAAGAGATAGAAAATATGAACAGACCCATAACTAGTGACAAAATTGAATAAGTTATCAAAAAATCTCCCAACAAATAAGAGCACTGGGCCAGATGGCTTCCCTGGGGAATTCTACCAGACATTTTTTTTTCATTTTAAGGTTTATTTATTTATTTTTGAGAGAGAGACAGAGCGTGAGTGGGAATGGGCAGAGAGAGAGGGAGACACAGAATCTGAAACAGGCTCCAGGCTCAGAGTTGGCAGCACAGACCCTGATGTGGGGCTCGAACCCGTGAACTGTGAGATCATGACCTGAGCCGGAGTCAGAAGCTAAACCAACTGAGCCACTCAAGTGCTCCTCTACCAGACATTTAAATCTGAGTTAATACCCATTCTTCTCAAGCAATTTTAAAAAATAGAAATGAAAGGAAAACTTCTGGACTCATCCTACGAAGCCAGCATCACTTTGATTCCCAAACCAGAGACCCAGCAAAAAAAGAGAACTATAGGTCAATATCCTTGATGAATACTGATGCAAAAATCCTCAACAAGATACTTGTAAATCAAATTAAACAGCATATAAAAAGAATTATCCACCATGATCAAGTGGGATTCATTCCTGGGTTACAGAGATGGTTCAATATTTGCAAATCAATCAATGGGATATATCAAACTAACAAAAGAAAACAAGAAAAGATAAAAACCATGTGTCCTTTCAAAGATGCAGAAAAAGCATTTGACAAAATACAGCATCCTTTCTTAATAAAGACCCTCGAGAAAATCAGGACAGAAGGAATTTACTTAAACATCACAAAAGCCATTTATGAAAAGCCTACAGCTAATATCATCCTCAATGAGGAAAAACTGAGAGCTTTTCCTCTAAGATCAGGAACACGACAGAGATGTCCACTCTCACCAATACTGTTTAACATAGTGCTGGAAGTCCTAGCATCAGCAACCAGACAACAAAAGGAAATAAAAAAATATCAGAATTGGCAAAGATGAAGTCAAACTTTCACTTTTTGCAGATGACATGATCCTTTTCATGGAAAACCTGATTGACTCCCTCAGAAGCCTCCTAGAACTGATTCATGAATTCAACAAAGTCGCAGGGTACAAAATCAATATACAGAAATCAGTTACATTTTTATACACCAATAATGAAGCAACGGAAAGGGAAATCAAAAAACTTATACCATTCACAATTGCACCAAAAACCATAAAATACCTAAGAATAAACCTACCAAACATGTAAAAGACTTGTACAATGAAAGCTATAGAAAGCTTATGAAGGAAATTGAAGAAGACCCAAAGAAATGGAAAAACATTCTGTGCTTGTGATTTGGAAGAATAAACACTGTCAAAATGTCATTACTACCCAAAGCAATCTACACATTCGATGCAATCCCAACCAAAATTGCACCAGCATTCTTCTCCAAGATAGAACAAACTATCCTAAAATTTGTATGGAACCACAAAAGACCCCGAATAGCCAAAGTAATATTGAAGAAGAACACCAAAACAGAAGGCATCACACTCCCAGACTTTAGCCTCTACTACAAAGCTGTAAGCATCAACACAATATGGTATTGGCACAAAAACAGACACATAGACCAATGGAATAGAATAGAGAATCCAGAGCTGGACCCACAAAGGTATGGCCAATTAATCTTTGACAAGGCAGGAAAGAGTATCTAACAGATGGTTCTGGGAGAACTGGACAGCAACATGCAAAAGAATGAAACTAGATCATTTTCTTATACCATATACAAAAATAAACTCAAAATGGATGAAGGACCTGAATGTGAGATAGAAAAGAAAACAACAAACATCAAAACCTGAGAGGAGAAAGCAGGAAACAACCTCTTTTATCTCAACTGCAACAATTTCTTGACACATCCCCAAAGGCAAGGGAATCAAAAGCAAAACATGAACGATTGGGACCTCATCAAGATAAAAAGCTTCTGCACGGCAAAGGAAACAATTAATAAAACTGATAGACAACCGATGGAATGGGAATAGATGGTTGCAAATGACATATCTGATAAAGGGCTAGTATCCAAAATCTATAAGGAGCTCACCAAACTTCACACCTGAAAAACAAATAATCCAGTGAAGAAATGGGCAAGAGACATGAATAGACACTTCTCCAAAGAGGACATCCAGATGGCCAACAGACACATGAAACAATGCTCAGCATCACTTATCATCAGGGAAATACAAATCAAAACCACACTGAGATACCACCTTGTGCCGGTCAGAGTGACTAAAATGAACAAATCAGAACACTGTAGATGCTGGCCAGAATGTGGAGAAACAGGCACCCTCCTGCACTGTTGGTGGGTATGTAAACTGGTGCTGCTCCTCTGGAAAAGAAAAAGTAAAAATAAAATAAAAGCAGTTTCTCTTCAGATAGCTTCTTTCACATCACCTGATAAGCATCTTGAGTCACCCTGGTATTATAAGCAGCAGTAAAATGGGTGACATCAAACAGAACAATCTAGAAACATTTATTTCTGATTCAAAATGGGGTTTTATACTATGTTTGTCACAAATCTACATATTCTCCTCTTCCAGAAGACTATCGTTGCAAAGCAGAGTTTTCTTTGACATCTGATGGCAGGATGATGATATGCTACCACCCTTCTGAGGACGTTCCAAACGAACATACAAAACCTATCCCACGGTCATACCATGCACACAATAATGAAGAAACATATGATCAGGTGCTGAAAAACAAGATTTGAAAAAAAAATGAACACTTTGAGCAAGGACCTATGATCAAACAACTTAGCAAAATGTTGTTTACTGCTGAGCACCATTGGTGTCTTCATGGGCAGGGTCACAGAAGTCGTAGGAAACTGGGTCTTCTAAATGACAGATAATATTGAGGTTTTCAGGAATCAAGGAGATGTTCTCTTGTGTCTTATTTGCCATTTGAGAAAACAAAATAAACTGTCTTTTCATGTATTTGAATGTTTATTTCTTTATGTATTTTAGGTAACTGTGGATTTGACATTCTTATATGTAGAAACCTACTTTGTCTCTTCTTGCCTTTGAGATATTAAAGTCTACCATTTACTTTTATGTTTCTAGTTGTGGTTAAGTATTTTTATGTTATTGACCAAATATTGTTAGTAGCATAAATATGATTAATAAAATGTGCATGGTTCTCCTGCACAAGATTTTTTAATTGTCTTTGAAAAGAAACTCAAGAGGTCCACCAGAAATTAAATGTTACAATGTTTTCTTTCTTGTGGCTTCTAGGAAATAATTAAGTTATAGTTGGCCCTTGAACTACATGAGTTTGAACAGGTCTAGTTATACACAGAATTTTTTTGATAAATATAGTACAGTGCTGTAAATGTATTTTCTTTTAAGATTTCCTTAGCAACATTTTGTTTTCCTTAGCTTTATTGTAACAATATAATATAAAATACATATAATATGCAAAATACATGTTAATCAATTGTTAATCAGTGAGGCTGCCAGTCAACATAGGCTATTGGTAATTAAAATTTGGGGGAGTCAAAACTATACACGGATTTTTGACTGCAATGGGGATTGGTACCCCTAACCCCCTTGTTCAAGGGCTAACTGTAGTTATATTTTAATTAGTTTCTACTGCTTGCTAAGGTCCTTTATGTGTATATACATTATTATTAAATTCCCACAATAATCCTTTGAAGAAGATCATCAACTCCACTTTACAGGTAAGGTCAAGTGACTTTGAACCCCACCTACCTAACAAGTGGAGTGGGAGAGCCAGGATCCAAATGGTCTGGTTCCAGAATCTTTTTACAATGCATTATAGTGACAAAGGGATATTTTCTTTTACCCAAGAATGTGCTTTCCTAGAAAGCATATTATATAATTTGTTCTAATTCCTTTTCTGGCTGTTTAGAAATTATGCTAGATTCAGAACACATGCAACTCTGTGGTTAAAATGTTAATATCACTAAACTAGTGTGATGAGAATGTTAATTAATTATCTTGCTGTTGATTGTCACTACCACCTTATATGTGATCCTTAATGGCACTGCTGCCCCTGTGATTTCTGTTTAGGATGTGAGGAATCTTTTAAGAAGGTGGAAGGGTGCTGCATTTAAACTTGTAAAAAAGTATTTGTAGTATTTTAAAATTTTATGTGGAAAATGATTTCATTGAAGAGAAATTGAAATGAAATTCATTGAAATGAAAACGTCATTTATAGTCTGTTGTTTTGAGACACCTGGGTGGCTTGGTTAGTTAAATGTCTGAATCTGGATTTTGACTCAGGTCTTGATCAGTTCATGAGTCTGAGCCCCACATCAGGCTTTGCACTGACAACATGGAGCCTGCTTGGGATTTTAGGTCTCCTTCTCTCTCTGCCCCTCCAGACATGTGCATATGTGGTCTTTTTCTCTCAAAATAAATAAATAAAAACTTTTAAAAAATAAAAAATAAAATAAAATATTTTTTCCCCAAAACTTCAAAAACAGGCTTAGGACATCATGGCTGTTAAGGAGTTTGTTAAAGAGATGATGATAAAAGATCTGGAAAGCTTCCTTATCAAATAGGAGTCTCTTGTTCTGGACCTACTAAAATCCATGCCAGATCTGGAGCAAAACTACAGTTGCATCTCGATTGAAAATGCTCAGATTGTCAGCATCTTATATTTTACAATCTATTCTATTAGTTGAATTTTCACACAAGCCTGAGACCTGTACACCCATGCAAGTCAAACACATACACAATATCTGATTTTTAACTTTAATCTTATGTTCCTTTCTTCAAAATATTTACCTACTGTAACAGAGCTACAGTGTAATTTAATGGTAGTAACAACCACTTATTGAGTCCTGCTTTGTGTCAACACAACTCTACAAACTTTATATGTATTAGCTGGAAACTTCACAAGGATGTTTTTATCTTACAGATGAGAAAATCAAATATCCCAGAGAGGTTAAATAATTATGAGAGATTAAAATAGCCACAAATGTTTAATAGCACCTCACTTCGAGAAGTGGAATCTACTTCCTAACCCCCTTGACTCCGTGCTGATATGCTTTGAGCCATAGAATGTGGTAGAGGTGATGTGGACATTTTAAAGCAAAAATTCCAGAACCCCTGAGAGTAGGTGGGTGCAGGTGAGGGTGAAATACATAAAGGGGATTAAGAATACACTTACTATGATGAGCACTAAGGATTGTATGGACTTGTTGAATCACTATATTGTACACCTAAAACTAACATAATACTCTATGAAATTTACACTTGAATAAATAAATAAGTAGCATAAAAAATGCTTCCACTTCTGCCATCTTGAAGTGCTGCTGCCACCATAAGAAGATGGTAGAGCTCATCTTCTGGAGACACAAAGCCCAGCCAACAGTTGGCACCACGCACCAGACAAGTGAGCAAGGCAGACCTGCTCAGGCCATAGGCAGACCTGCTCAAGCCACAGATGACTGTAGCCACATGAATGACCCAGGAGAGACCTTCAGAAGAACCATCCAGCTGAGCCCAGCCCAACTGTGCATCACTTAGCCCAATCTAATGACCTACAGGGTCAAGAGCCAGGATTTAATTGTTGATGCTTTAAGCCACTACCTTTTGGGAAGGTGATAGATAACTGAGAAAGTAACTCAGTAGATCACTCAATGTGATCTGCACCCACTTTTTATCTCAAATTGGCCATAATAATTATCATATTTCCTTTAGAATACCCTAAAAAAGCTTGTGATGTAAATGGGTTCTTAGTTATTAATTAGTGCCCTGATACTGGTTCTACAATTTTAGAAAGCCAACCCCGGAACCCAAACTAAAGACATTTAATAATGATCTAGTAAAAGAAAAGAGTCCTAGACTACATATCAGAAAGCTGGGTCCTCGTTCATCTTGAAATAGGACAGTCTGTGACATTTGGTAATTCCTTAGTGGTCTCTGAGCCTCCATAGTCCCATCTGTAAAATGAGAGAACTAATTTTTTGGTGTGTGATCTCCCAGGTTTTGAACTAAACTCCTATCTGGCTGCTAAAACCCAGTTTTTGATTTTAATTTGTGACTTGTTTATTCCTCTCCGAACTATATGGGTTTTTCTTTTCAGGAAACTTCTGAAATCTAAAGAAATAATTTCAACTACTTCTTACTTTAGAAAGAAAATATTTATTATTTTAATTCTGAGGACAAAATGTCAATAGGCATACTGTCCTCTTCACAGGGGAAGATAAGGTGCTGGATGTGGGTTTGGTAGATTCTACTCCCACCCTCCCCCAGCCCCAAACACACCATTTTAGGGCCTTATGGATCCAACCTCCAGGTTTTGACTTTTTCCTTGCCCTACTTTACATTTTCCTTCCACCTGATTCTCCGACATTATACTCCTTAATATAATAGTTAGTTGTACATGAGTCTTAGCACTGGGTTATAACTTCTGGGAAATCCAAGTGACCATGTTCCCCTGAAAGCAGATTCTGATACAAACACATGTGTGCAGTAGTTTATCTTGGAAAGAATCATACGAAGAGCAAGTGAGGGAATGGGGGAGTGTAGGGTAAGGAAGAGAAAAATACTAATAAGGTCTATGTAATAAATGAGGTATCACTCACTGTTAAGTAACTAGAGACTAATCTTGCTATGGAGCCTCTGAGAAATCTTGTAAAATGTTCCTCAGAATTGTGCCACCAAAACTTCATTTCCAGCCATCTGAAAGGAAACAGTCCTAACATCCTGTCATACACAACTAGAAAACTCAGCAGAACACATTGAATATCTGGTTTTGGACATTGAACAATAAGCAACAGAAAACTAGGATCCCGAGAAAAGGAAACAAAGAAGGTCAGTTTCATGATCATCCTGGTTTTTTTGCTGGAGCAATTCTGGACCACGGTTCCGGTTCCCAAGCAGAACACAGTGGTTGCTGAGTTGAGGAGACACAGACTTGGATTCAGGGAAACTGAGGTAACTACAAGTTGTGGAGTAGGGTTGCAGAACGGAGAGATGCCTTCAGGAAAACAGAGCTCTGGAAATCTTCACTGAGGTTCCACTGTGTCTCTCTGATCAATACTAAGTCACACACGCATATGGTGAAACTCCACTGGGTCAAGCAGAGAGGGGCCAGAGATCTAGAAGCTGAACAATTCTTAGACTGCATGGGGTGGGGAGATATTTGAGTTCTGACTTGTTAGAGCAGAAGGACCTTATGAGCACTCAGGGCATTCAGCAGAGACACAGAAAGGGCATGACTTAGCAGTACAGCTAAACAAGTCTTGGGGCAAAGAACTCTCTCTAGACCACCCTAATAAAGCTTAAAAACAAGCCTCATAAATATCAAGCTGACTCTCTGGTAACTTAACTGCCCATTATAGCAGAGACCAAGATTGGAAAGGAAGAAAACAAAATCTTGACACTTAACAACATAGGATTCAAAATTTCCTGCATCCAATCAAAAATTATTAAACATGCCAGGAAGAAAATCATGATCCATAATGGGATGGGGAGTGGAGATCAGTCAATAGAAATAAAAATGACACAAATGATAGAATTAGTAGACAAGGATGTGGGGCACTTGTGTGGCTCAGTCAGTTAAGCTTCCGACTCTTGGTTTCAGCTCAGGTCATGATCTCATGGTTTGTGAGTTCGAGCCCCATTATGGGGTTCTGTGCTGACAGTATGAAGCCTGCTTAGGATTCTCTCTCCCTCTCTTTCTGCCCCTCTTGCACTCATTCTGTCTCTCTCTCAAAATAAATAAACTTAAAAAATTATTTTAATGTAAGTAAAGAAAGAATTAATAGACAAGGATTTTAAACTAGCTATTACAAATATGCTCAAGGGTTTAAGAGAAAATGTGAACAGAATGAAGAGACAAGTGGAAAGCATATATATGTGTGTGTATATATATATATATTTATAAATAAATCATTTAGCAAAACAATGAAATTAGAGTCCTTGCTAAGGTAGCTATAGGAATATAAATGTTATTGAGGAGATAGAGTTGAATAGCAAAGTAGAAAGGAATTCCTTATAAAAACATTTATGAAGTGTATTTTCCAGAATTGTCCAACCAAGGGACTGGAAAATAGAATATTCATCCACTAACTCCTGCCCCTCGATGAAGGTGGCCTCTTAGGGCATTAAATCACAGGTCACCCCACCTCTGAGCTGAACAAACTCTCTGCCATGCTTCCCTCCCCATACCCATATGGAGAGAGCCCTCAGGAAGAAAAGCAGAAGGACAGGGGGCTTGAAGCTGTCACCAAGTATAAATGCTGCCCATTGCAGCCATACAACTCATTGGTAAGTAAAGAAAATATGAACTGGGGCATCAATTGTGAAGATAAAATAAGACTTTTCCTTTATTATTTGTGTGGGTAGTCAGACAAAAAAGAGAAACAGTATCATCTGTTATTCTAGATTGTTCCCATTATGTTGTTGCAGGTTTGCCATTTCCACCATTCCCCAATGTCCTTCCAGTTACTTCTGGAAATCTTGAGAGGACATCTCTATTGCATTCACAAAGAAGGACTCATAATGACATAGGACTCCTCTCTGGGGTTAGTTCCTTTGGTAATATTGCTCAAGAAACTTTAGTCAATGTTGCCATGGTTATTTCCTGCTGATGATCTTTCGAAGTTGTGATGTGTCACTCAGTATTCTTTCACTACTTTACCTCATGACCACTACTGCACACTCCTTGTGTTCCATTTCCTGCCATGACACTCTTAATGGAGTGTCATGCCATGCACGTGCAAAGTCTCGGGCTTATTGGGTGAGAAAAGCATAGTATAAATCCACTTGATTGAGGACAGACACTGAGATGAGCCTGAGGATCAATGGAAGGTTTCTGGAGCCACTAATGATGCTCAACTCCTGCAAAAGCTTAAGAAAGTGTATTCTTTTATTACCTTCATTCTGCAGCAAGGGATATGAGACTGAGTGCAGTCAAGAAACATGCCCAAGATGGCACAGTAACAAGCGATATGGAATTTATCCAAATTTACCCAATTCTTTGAAACCTATGTTTTTAACCACCACGTGAAGAGAACATCTCCTTTCTCCTTTCTATGTTGTATGTTCCAAATTGACAAAAGCTCAGTGGCCAGCACAGCAAGCTCAAGCCAGGGTTTAAATGTAAAAATTGATCTTAGTTGTGAGGACTTTATTGAATCCTTGGGGTCCCAAGGATTGTTGAGCTTCAACAATGGCTTACATTTACAGTAAAACCTTGGTTTGTGAGCACAATTCATTCTGGAAACACACTTGTAATCTAAAGCACTTGTATATCAAAGTGAATTTCCCCCTAAGAAATAATAGAAACTCAGATGATTCATTCCAAACCCAAAAGTATTCATATAAAAATGATTATAATACTCTAATATAATACAAAATAACAAAGAAAGTACAAAATATAAAGAAAAATAAATTAACCTTCACTTCCCTTTGAAAACCTTCATGGCTGGTGTGAGGGAGACAAGAGAGAGGAGGGTTATTGTGTAGGACAACTTTCACTATCACTAACGGATGTTGACTACAGTACAGCATTAATAAACTGTCATATACTGTATTTAATGTAATAGGCAGCAGAGGGAAGGATCTCTATCTGCAGGCAGCCTGACCAAAATGAAGCAAAGCATCCTTAAGCTTACTCTTGTATGGAAAAGCAAAGGACTGTCCTTTGCTTTGAAGGACAAAAATACACTAGTGTCAGTTGTTGGCACCTTCCATCGTTTTGAAAAATCAATAATTTCTGCCAAACACCACAGCCTGAGAATGAGCATCAGAGCATGGAAGACAATCACCTACAACCTCACAGTGAGAGAGAGAGAGAGACAGAGAGACAGAGACAGAGACAGAGACAGAGAAAAACCATCATCGCAGTTATGATCATGTGGCATTCAGCATCATGTACTACTCGTATCACAAGACATGGCTCATTTATCAGGTTAATGTTTGCTCCTTTTGCGGAATACTTGCAGAACTAGTTACAATCCCAGGTCTTACTGTATTTACTTGTGTTCCATTCACAAATTTTCTTCCTTATTATCTCATTGTGATAACTAATAACACTGGAATTATAAAGAGATTAGCATTTCTAACTTTATGAAAAAAGCTCACAGAGGTTTTCTGTTGGTACTTAGAATCCTTATTTACCCAGCTACGTGGGCAAACCAGAACTTGATCTCAGGTATGGAGGCTGCCAGTCCTCTGCTGAAGACTGTTACCTAGGGCTCAGGATTTCCTGAATAAGCCCTGAGTCAGAAACAAGCACACCCCACATATTCACAAACATTCCTCCTTTCCTGGTTGGGAGTGTAGTTTCAGATCATAGGGTTCCTTCCTCTCTTTACACACAAATTTTGTTTCTGTCCTAGAAACGTCGAGTGCTTGGTGTCATCCTGGGGCAGTGTTGAATACCAAGTTCGAGAGGCCCTCCTCAGGCTACATCATCTCTCAGGTTCCATAAAAATTAAACTAGGAAGAATGGGAACTAATGCACTCAAGCCTTAAATCTATTTGATAAATTGACATAAAGAATTGGAGTAACATAAAATCAGTGGCAGTTACATATATATATGTATATACACATATATATGTGTGTGTTTGTGTGTGTGTGTTTGAGAGAGAGAGGGGGAGAGAGAGAGAAAGAGGGAGAGAGAGACATAAGCAGGTTTTATGCTCAGTGTGGAGCCTGATCCCACCATCATGGGCTCATGACCTGAGCCGAAATCAAGAGTTGGGATCTCAACCGACTGACCCACCCAGGCGCCCACTGTCAGCTACTTATAAATGAAGGTTCAAAAATTGAACCCAAATGTCAGTCAGATCTTTTCTTAGATGGAATACTCAGCCATTCACTTTTTGTGCTTCTACTGGTGACACAACTTATTTCAGGGTTGAAGAAAAAGCTCACTTTATCTCCATTTCACTGCCAACTTCATTAAATTGTCAATAATTGTTTGAAGACTCATTTAGCAAAAGCAATGAAATGAGAGTCATTGTTAAGATTGCTATAACAATGTAAGTGTTTTTGAGGAGAGAAAATTGAGTAGTCGGGTAGAGAGGAGCTTTTTATAACAAATGGCAATAAATAGCAGTGACTCTTGCCCTGAGGGGCAGAGGGAGCCCATACTTGGGAAAAGCACTCCTGGGTAAATGAAACCCCAGCGGAGTGACAGTTATCATCAGATAAAGTCAAGCATAAATTATAGTTTGGTTTATCTGTGTAACAAATTGAATGCCCAGGAGGAAAAACAATTTTTTAAAATGTAGAGAAATATTAATGTAAATCATCAGATTACCCAGTAAAGATAGACTTTTTGCCCCTAAATGAAACAAACTTTTTTTAAAGCGTGAAATACTTTATTTTCGAGTTATTTTCAAAAGCAGCAATAAATATGTGAGCCTCTCTTTTATAAGACACAGAGAAACACTAAACAAGGCATTATGCCTTACAGAATGACATAAAATGTCCAAAGGGTATTTAGAACATTGTAGCTCCTAAAGCTTCAACGTGAGAAATGTTGACCACATACTGTGAAATCATTTCAATAAATTATAACATCCATTCTTTTAAACAATTACAAATATAGTTGTACACATGTATCCTCCACCCCCCACCCTACCCCCCCCCCCATAACGACCTCACTCTCTCCTTGAATCCCACAGCCTCTGTCACAGTGGCTGGTGTGCTGTGGGCTCCTCAGAAGTATCAATTTAATGATTGGAGAATATTTGCAAACATTTTACTTTCAGAGTAGATAAGAATTGGGGTTGAACTAAACTGGGTTTAACATAAAATAAACCATAAAAATAATGGCACGGTGAACAAATAGATACGATCACATCCTAACTACCTTATATGTAAAATATTAGCATAGAATCTTTGAAAAATCAACCAATAAATAAATAAATAAATAGAAGATCTCTCCTAAGAGATGCTCAAAACATATTAGGCCCAATCAGGGCTGATGATTCCACCGTTTCCTCTTTGATTCCTGTAAGGGCAAGGCCTGATGCAGGGACAGCCACCGATCAGCTTCCTCCTTCCTCTGGTCAGTTGGAGCTGCTCAAATAATGAGAAAAATGTCAACCTTAGTACTGCTCAGGAAGGCTGGCTGAACAGTACTCTTCTCCTGTCCCAATCCAGAGCTTCCAGAGTTTTCTGAATTTAGTTTCTTCAGCCTGGCACCAAAAGGCTACCAGTAGGGAATAGCAGAGTGTGGCAGAGACCTCTAAGCTCTTGGATGCTTTTATTTAGGTGGAGCCTGAGGTTGCCACTGAATTACTGGCTACAAAGGGCCAGAATGTGTTACTATTGGGCCTCCCTTCAGCATCATAGCAACCCCCCACGGAGCTACTGCTGTTTTCTCTGTTTTCCTGGGCTTAGAGAAGCTTTAGATTCATCATCATCATCATCATCATCATCATCATCATCATCATCCTTGAGTCACATGGCTAATGGGTGATAGAATCCAGAGTGGGTCCCCCTACAATGTCACTACAAAGTGCCTGCTCTTCACCTCTAAGCTTTAGAGCCTATGTTGCAGAATACCAAGGATTCTGCTTTGCAGATGTGAAGGCCAGAAAAAATGGGGATGGGGGCGGTGGGGAGTGATGCCTATGTTTTTTAACAGGTGGAAAGCTTTTTAATATAACTGACCAACACCAATAAGAACTGTAATAAAAGCAGGTTTACCCACACCGTTTGCATAGAGAGAGAGGGCACTGGAAATATCCTTCTGGCATAGGAGACGCTTAATACCTCAATAGCAAATTTAACTGTGAAATAATTACGATTTTATGGTCCTTCTGCTTAACCTAGGTCTCCTTGGCAAAAATTTCCGGGGGCACGGGCCGTATCTGTGACTAGGGACTCTAGTCGCACGTGTGGATAGAAAGCATAACTCACTTGCTCAGCATCTTATCGATGATTTTCTTGACCATGGGGGCTTCGGGGTTGAGACAGGCTTCCTGCCCATTCTTGAGAGTGGCTCTGCAGAGAGAAGGCAGGGTGCCCGCTGGCAGGAGGCCGCGCCTCGCGGCAAGTGGGGGCACGGGAGCGGCGGGGGCGACAAGGGCGGCTGCGGCGCGGGGCGTCACTTACATGACTTCAGTCTGGGCGCAGTGGGGTCCCGACGGCGTCACCTTGACACTCTGGATGTTCCTGAGGTGAATGCCCTGCAGGGTCTGCAGGCACTGGCAGCGCAGCTCGGCGACGACGGGCGCCCCTGCGGGGAGAGCACGGCGGGTGAGCGGGCGGGCCGGGCCGGGCGTCCCCCCGCGTCCCCCCGCGTCCCCC
>NC_043700.1:137507105-137604497 GCF_006229205.1 Suricata suricatta
CCGGCGGGGACCAGGAGCAGGAGCAGCAGCGCGGCTCCCAGGAGCCGGAGAGCGCGGGGCGCGGCGGGGGACGCGGCGCGGGCCATGGGGCTCAGCTCGGAGGGTCGGGGCGGCGGCGGAGCGGCAGAGCTGGCGGGGTGCTGGCGGGGGCGCTGGCGACGCGGCCTCTGTGGCTGCCCCGGCCGGAGCACCCCTTTTATCCCGGGTGGGCGCGGGAAATTCCCGGCGCCCCAGGTGGTTCCCGGGTCCAGAAGGCTCGCGCGGCCCCGCCCCGGGGTGGAGGGGACCCGCCCGCGTGTCCCGCGGCTCGGGGACCTCTTTCCTCCCCAGTCCGCGAAAGGGGCGTGAGTGGCCGCCAGGCGGCGGCTGCCACTGCGGGGGAGGGGTGCGGGCACCGTGGGCGCCCAGTGATCCCCGGTAGTTGGACGAGGAACTGGGGGCGGACCGGTGAGTCCCGGGCCGGGGTGGCAAGGCAGCTTTGGAAAGAGAGTTATGTCTCTTTAGTGATCAGATTTAGGGGAATTAAAGACGGTGAGGGGGTAAACTTTGCTTAGCCATCTACCCTCCATCTCTATATAATATTCTCTCTGTCTCTAAATTTTGTTTTGCACATGTCATACGCCTGAAATGAATGCCGTCAAAGCCAGCATCTCGGATTCCAAAGAAAAATGTTCAGCCTGTTTCTCTTATGTATTTTCAGATCACACTTAGATGATCTTGGTTATGTTTTCCATTTGCTGGGCCTAAGAGTCAGTGTCTAGAGTGGATTCCAGTGTCGATTTCAGTGAAAGTAGAGGAACTGTAAACATGACCTCTTTTTAAAAAATTTTGTATCCTGCTGCTGAACTCCCTTCTACCTTCCAAAACGTTGGAATTCCCTAAATCCCGGGAAATCTCCTTTTCCACGCATGAGGGGTTCAAATTTGATCTATGAAATCGGGACTGACCATCAGTCTCAAGCTGTACAGGGGCTCCCGGAATTCACGCCTCTGGTCTATCCTTGGACAAAACAGCACAGGGTCCCCAGAGAGTGGGTATCTATCGGCTATGTAGCACCCTCCCTCCTGAGGTGCGCAGATGAAACATGAACCACCAAATCACGCTCAAAAATCCATTACTACACAACCCTCAGTGTTGGTCCCCCTGTCTCTAGCAACTGTCTCTGTTTTCTGACTAGGAATTTCAGTTTTTGAGCCTGACACCTTTGCTATTTTTTCACCAGACGTTTTCGAGAAGTTTGAAGAATTCACTATGAGGTAGAGAGGGTTTAAATGTAATTCTCTTAGCATGACACCCTCGAGGTCCATCCACTTTGCTACAAATGGCCATATTTCATTTTTTCTCATTTAGAATTCTGAGTAAATATGAAGCAGGCTACTTCCTTTTCCTAGGTGCCACATACCATGGGCAAATTATAAGCCCCAGCGCCCGCCCCGAGGTGCAACACATTTATTTTGTGTTCAATTGCAGGTGGTCTTCTAAGGGTTTTACAAGTATTGACTCATTCAATCTTCCAAACAACCCTGTGAAATAGATATTATTATGGGACTTTAAGGTTATGTTTATGGGGTTTTAAGTTTACAAATGTACAAACTAAAGGGAAGAGAGGTTAAGTAACTTTCTCAAGGTCACAGAATAGGGAGTCTGGGACTCACACACAGTGAGAATGGCTTTTAACCATTATGTTATGATAAAGATGCTCTGTGATTAAGAATTACCAGGGAGGAGTGATTTTTAAAAAGAAAACAAAATGCTATTATCCCCCTAGTTGAATGGTTTATTCTAAAATGTGAGCACAGCAAAATGATCACACATCCGCATGGTTTTGTTTCACTAATAGCGTAATTCTCGCCTGTTATAACCTGTTCCTATAGCTTCTTATATTTTCTTAAATTGTCCAATTCCAAAAGGCAAGTAATTTGACCATTGAGAAATCTGGCAACCCCCCCCCCCCGCCCCTGAACTAAAGGACAAAGGTTTATGGCGACACCCGGTGTTAAGTGGATATCATGTGCCTCCGATATGATGTGATGGAAAGGGCACTTCAGCTCTTTGGTACTTTCCCCCAGAGTTTGTAACTCTATCCAACCATGAGAAAACATCCTTCAGACCTAAACTGAGGAATATTAAATAGCTGACTATAACTCTTCAAAAATACCAGAGTCATGACAAATAAGGAAAGACTCAGAAACTATCACAGTTCAGAAGGAAGTGTGGGACATAACTCACTACAGGGTGGCATCCCAGGTTGGGTCCTGGAGTAGAACGTGAACAACAAGTGGAAAATCTGGTGAAGTCTTATCTAGTCTGGACTTTCATTAATAATAGTAATAATGTGCAGGGGCTCCTGGGTGCTCAGTTGGTTAAGCATCCAACTTCAGCTCAGATCATGATCTCGCAGTTCGTGGGTTCAAGCCCCAAGTCAGGCTCTTAGCTCAGAGCCTGAAGCCTGCTTTGGATTCTATGTCTCCTGCTCTCTCTGCTCCCCTCAAAACAAATGAATAAACTTAAAAAAAAATAATGTGCCAGTGTTGGTTTCTTAGCTTCAGCAAATGTTCCCTGTTAATGTCAAGTGTTTGCAGTCAGGGAAACTGAGTTAAGGGTGCACAGAAACTGTATTATTTTTACAAATTTTGTAAACTTAAAATTACTTCAACGTAAAAAGGTTGAATTTAAAACAGTTTTGTTTCTCTATATCAATCAATTTCAAAACCCACCAAAATGAAATCAGTGGATGTGCATGCTTTAGTGGTAGCTTCTTAGGAAAAAAAAAATGAATTTTTGTTGAGTTCCTATTTGCCCAGGTATGAAAATCTGAAATATCTGCTACCCCAGTTTGAACACTTCATCATGTTTTCTAGGCTTAAATAGTTTGATTTCAGCACAAGTCATACTGTATAAATCTCTCAACTTTGTGTATCTGAAGAAAAACAGAAAATGTGTTTGTTTGCTGTAATGATCTCCAGACCCGATCGAAAACTGACGTAAATGAGGGTGTTCGGGGACATCAGAAACTCTAGTTTATCTACAGAAGCTGCCAAAAAATATACATAATAGAGAAGTAAATGGCGCATGTCAAGAAGTAGAGAACATTTGTAGCTTGTGTAGAATTAAACTTACAGGAATGACAAACAACATCACTTGTTCTTGAAAATGAGGTAAAAAACAAAGGTTCCTTTTTGGTTGTTATTTTTTCCTTAATATGCCACTTAAATCCATGAAATCTTTCTCAACCAAAATGCAGAAATATTTATAAGCACAGGACTGCTACGGCCTACTACAGTAAACAAACCCATTGTCTTGTGTGAACATGTGCTTCTCTAAGTCAATTACTTCTGCAAGAGTTAAACATCAATGTTTTATGCACATTCATTTTTTAAGTTTATTTATTTTGAGAGAGACAGAGAGAGTGAGTGGGGGAGGGGCAGAGAGTGATGGAGAGAGATTGAACCTCAACTAGGTGGGGAGGAGGGGGACGGTGGGTGGGTTCTCGAACTCATAAACCTTCAGATCATGACCTGAGTTGAAACCAAGACTTAGATGCTTAATCAACTGAGCCTCTCAGGAACCCCTTTGTGCATATTTCTTTAAACCAATACAAGCAAGACTCTTAAAGAAATGGAAGAGTCTTTTGTTTAAATGGATACTTAAATTCCATTTGCCCCCTGGAATTATTATGGATCTTTCAGAATTGACAATTAGTAAAATGTAGGATGTTCACATCATGTAGGCCCACCTGTTTTACCCTGGCATAAGCATACACGTCCTCACCTCAGCTGCACCGGTGTCTTTCTGCCGCAAAGTTTCTCTGTCGCTGCTGTGGAAAATTTCTTGTCAATAAGGAACAGGAGGCAACAATAAATATTCCCTCCTCTTTCATTGTGCATTGCAGATACTGTACATGATTTCTCATAATGTCCCCAGGAAGACGGAACCCCAGATGCCCACGCTCTGTCTCACTCTTCCTTGTTCTCTGGTTTCAACCTTGGGAATATTTCCCCAAATAAATCTGCTTGTATGGTGAGCTGATGACTCACATTCTGCTCTTTTAGGGGGGCAGGTGGGCACCCAGGCTGAGACACTGCTGCCCATGCTGATTGGCAAGCAGGAAAGGGCATAGCTTGCCTAAAATGATCTCTTCTGGTGTAATAACTCTGTCTCTGAGGGGAGAGGTCTGACCGTGTCTGAACATCATATTAAATTCCTGGATCCATCCACCTTACAGACCAAAGGCATTAATGTGTACCAGGAATAGGGCCAACCTCTCTGTTCAGTCTTCTCAGACACTGAGTGTTGGGCTCCTCTTTCTCTTTTTCCTGGTAACACACTCTAGTTTTACCTGCTCTCAATCCAGGAGGTTCAGGGGATGACCCGTTTCTCAGTTCCTTCCTGTTAGGGCCCACCCTCAAGTCCTGCTGATTGACTCAGAGATGGGCAAGTGAGCTAAGCCTGTTCAAATGAGAAGCAGTCCCTAGAATTTTTGTTGAAATAATTGAAAGAAAAATGCTTAATTCTTCCTAGGGCTGCTAAACAGGCAAAATGGGACTCAGAGGTGAGCCAGTCCTTGGGGAGAGTCTGCTTGGGAATGAAACTGAACTAGAGGAAAACACATGAAATGGGACAAAACTACAAGTGACATTGTTTGGGCACCCATGGCCTCCAGGTGACTCTGATTTATTTGTGAATTCTATCTATGTAAGCCAACAATCTCTTCCTTCCTCCCTTCCTTCCTTCCTTCCTCCCTTCCTTCCTTCCTTCCTTCCTTCCTTCCTTCCTTCCTTCCTTCCTTCCTTCCTTCCTTCTTTCTTCTTTCTTTCTTCCACACCCTTTAAATTAGGTATTTGTCTTTTGCTAGTGAATAGTCTGGCTTAACACCATTCATCTGTCATACTTCTGCCAGAGATAACTTGCCAACACAGTAGTTCTATTTACTCTATTTTTAACCCACGTGTCTACTTATTCTTTCAACATGTATCTACCACTTATAAGCTAAGGAATAAATTAGGCTTCACAGAGGGAAAAAAAGCGTTCTCTGTCAATGACCAAACTCGCAGTCTATAGGAGGAAGCCAAAAAGACACAGAGCTGCCTGAAAGTCCATGATACTTAGTGATGCACAGAACTTTATAGACAGTAAGGGGAGGGGGGCCTCTGATTCTCCTTTCTTGGAAGGGTGGGAACTATCAGAGAAAACATGCTGGAGGACGGTACTGCCTAAGGTGAGTGGGTAGAGGACCCATTCCAGAAAAAGAGGACAAAATAGGCAAAGGCACAGAAGCTAGAGGAAAGGGTGATATGACACGACCACACAAACAACCAATTTGTTTTTTTAAGGTGGAGTTTAACATTGAAGTGCAGAGAGAGCTAGAACAAAAATATAGGCCTGGCCCAGAGGGTCTGCTTATCACTCAAGAACCATTTCGAACACCATTTCTGTCAGAAATTCATAACACTACCCAAGGGATTATCTTGGCCCTTGGATACAGATCATATTGTTGGGAACCACGTTTACCTACTCCTATGTGGGATTATGTATTCTGCCAAGAATCTATCATAACTCAGTTCTCTTTGCATCCCTGTCTCCAATATGAGTCTGGTTTGAACAAAGTATTTGACAAATGTTTGTTGAAACAGTGCATGAATAAATGGTTTCAGGCCACTGTTTCATGTAACGAATGTGTCCTGACATTGGGACATCAGGAAACCATCTTTGAAGGAATGACAGTAGCCTGGATTTCCTTACTTTTGCCTCCTTTGACTACTCAGCATCTGAGTAAAACCTTTCTGGGGACCTAGGTGAACTCAGATGAGCCAGAATTTGAATTACAGTGTAAGAATTGATAAAGAGGATCTTACTGGTGGCAACCAAAGTCTCTAGAAAATTCTGAGGCCATGGTCTTCCAACATGTCCAAAAAATACAAGCAGGACCTACAAATATCAAGGATATCTCTACAAAGTCAGGGATTAAGCAAAGGAGGTACAGGATGATGGTCACAGATGGAGCTGGAGGATGTTTGACCTTCACTGACCATCTGCCTCATGGTGGATGGGCAGCTCTATCTAACTGAAGGTGCAAGATCTGGGCAGGAAGTGAATGCATAATTGCTATTTAATCCATATATTTTTTTGATTCATCTATGTGTGTCAGGTACAGTGATAATGATAGTAGAGATTTGAAGTTGGATGAAGTCAGTTTCTAGCGCAAATTTATTTAGCCTGCTGCTTTCTTCTGGAATGTAAGATCACTTATTTTTCTATCACTGTCATGATAATCTGATGATATGATCAGTCTACAAATACTTAAAATCATCCAGTTAACACTGAGGCCCATTTGATACATTTGTTTTTGTCAGCTTATTTGAGATTTATTGGTTCTTAAAATGTTTTTTATAAATTGCTTATTGTCTCCATTTTCTTAAAATTGTTTCCTGAACTTTCCAGAAGTGGTGCTCAGTAAATGAATGACATCATGATTATATAGTGTAACAGGAAGAAATACAGGATTGCCAAAATTGCAAAAGAATAAGGAAGTGAAAAAACTTTTCTTAGAAATAATCACATAAGAAATTTGTCTGGGAGATGAAAACACCATCATGACATTATGGTGTCATGAAAACAAAATTTAGGAAGTCAAAGATGAAAGCATAAAAAACAAAATTGCATGCATGGCATAAAGATACAGATTTCAACTAAGAAATGTATGAATCATCATAAAAACTAGATATTGAGCATGTATCCACAGTATTTTCCAGTATTAATTATCTACCAATTTTTTGGCCAGGAGTGGTTTGTTTTTATCTTTGCCTTCTAGGCTCTGTCTATATACTCAGATAATCTTGGAGACAGAGGATTATGAATAATATTTCTTTCAAAGGGGTGGCTCTGCTGATGTTTGACTGGGCTAGTTCATTGATTGACACTTTGGAAGTAGGTGAGGATATTAAAGAAATATGAGATCCAATTAAATATGGTGGAAATTATGGGAGAAGTGGAGAAAGGATGGTTTGGTTGTGTGTATTTTAATTACGTGTATGTTACACATTGACTGTGGATATCTGCAGTTAAATCATGTGTAATGAGAACAATTTATAGCATCTGTGTGTGATGGAAGGGGGTGGATAGCCAGATGAAGGGGACAGATTTCCTCATAGTTATAGATGTGACTCTAATTTAAAAAATCATACAGGGGTGCCTGGGTGGCTCAGTCAATTAAGCATCCGACTTCAGCCCAGGTCATGCCGGTTAAGCATGGGTTCTAGCTCCACACCGGACTCCGGACTTCATGCTGACAGCTCAGAGCCTAGAGCCTGCTTCAGATTTTGTGTCTCCCTCTCTCTCTGCCCCTGCCAAGCTCATGTTCCCTCTCTCTCTCTCTCTCTCAAAAATAAAGAAAGATTAAAAAAATTTTTTAATTGTATGAATCATCAATAGGGTAGATGGCATGAATGTGTTATAATGTCTGTGAATAACTGGGTGAAATCTCTAAGCCTAACAAAGTTAGGTGTGGGAAAACAGAGTCTTTAACGTTCAACCCACTTTCTGTTGGCAAGGTGCCTTGACCAGCACCCCCACTGAATCACTGTGTCATAGCACTAACTGCATTCTTGTTTCTCTCCATGTAGTTAATAAATAGTAACCAACATTTACTTAGTGTCTATTCTGCTAGGCATTTTTCTGGAAGAGAGAATGAAGAGAAGGCCAGATCCTTATTCCGTGATCTAAAAGAAGAAACAGACAAATGATTGCCATGGGGTCTAATCATTGTTCTGTTGAAGAGATGGACAATCTGCCTTATTGCCTTTTATCCCACCTGATCCCATCTTCATCCCTAGAATTACTGCAAAAAGAAAACTGATTCTCTGGCACAGCTGATAAGAGCTGATTACTACAACTCTGCTTGATGAATGTTCTGCTTTCAAGTTTTTTTTTTTATCTCTTTTGGCAACATTAGCTAATAAGAGTATAATGCCCACGTGTCTGCTCAGCAAAGAGATAAATATTTCACAAGGTTACAGCCAAAGTTTATTTCTTGTCCTTGTTTTCTATGCTAAGTAAACAGTTACGCTCTCAATCACCAAATCTCCTGAATATTTTTATAATTTTATAATCTTATATACTAGTTAATAAGCATTGTGGTTTTGTTATTTCATTTTCTCTTAGTCGTTACCATGAATGGAAAATACAACTTGTAGATCTGTCGTGTTAAACTTTTTCCTAAACTACAGTTGCCCCCATTTATCCACAGGAGTATGTTCTATGACCCCCAGTGGCTGCCTGAAACCACGGGGGTACTGAGCCCTACATATGCTGTTTTCTCTTATACATATGTAACTATGATAAAGTTTAACTTATAAATTCGGCACAGCAAGAGATTAAAAATAATGAAATAGAACGATAGTTAACAATATACTGTAAAAAAGTTATCTGAATATGGTCTCTCGAAATACTGCGTTGTATTCATCCAACTTTTTTGCGATAATATGAAATGATAAAATGCCTGCATAATGAGATGAAGTGAAGTGGATGACATAGGCATTGTGACATAGCCTTAGGTGACTATTTGCCTTCTGCCTATAAGTCAGGAGGAAAACTGCCTGCTTTCAGAGGTTTCGGACCACGCTTGGTCGTGGGTAATTGAAACCAAGGAATGCAGAAGCACAAAACGGGGCAACTGCTCTAGTTATCTGCCCCCAAACTTTGAGTTGTGGTTCTGTGCAGGGAAAGTTCTGGCTTGTTGGCCATGTTCTCAATGTTTCCTTGTGAAGTCAAGGATGTGGTCACTGCTGCTTGGAAATGATATGTGCTTTGAGACTTAAGCTCCAAGAAAAAAAGAAGAAAAGTAACTTTTACTCATTAGATTCCAATTCTGAATCAGATCCCTACTGGCTCCTGTTCTAAGTGACACTTACCCTTTCCCAGTTCCCTGTGAGGTGGAAATTACTGCCTTAGTTTTTCAGCTGAGGAAACCCAGAGACTCAGGTCACACAGAGTCAAAACTCTGTAATCAAGACTGTCTTACACAAAATCCCACTGGGCTAAATAAAGCCACCAACTCCAAGGATAAGGAAAAGAACTGTAGGGGAAGAAGAAATAGGTATACAACCACCAATTAAATTTACTGAATGTGTTTACTTTTTCCAAGCCCCCCCCCAGGAAGTAACTTTTTTTCTGCCTCAATCTATTTTACATTAGGGAGCAAACCGGATGCGCACGGCTGATGCTAAATGAGCAGTGAGTGTAAGTAAGAGCCCCAAGCTGAAAAAGACAGAGAATCTCAAGAATCCAGACAACTCCCTATCTGGTGTTATGTCTTCCCCTCAGGATCTGCTCCTCATGGGGTTCCCAGAGACTCCAGTCCCAGGTCAGGCCTCAAGGGTGAGATGGAATACAGACTACAGGCAAGGAGAGGTAACTATTCAGGGGGCCTCAGTGTCCCATCCTTACTGACTCTCCAAGTATCTAGAGAGGCACAAATTAAAGTGTGGACTCCAATACGAAATGGTCAAACTTGAATCTTTAACCAAAGAACTAGAGCGATGTTTTATTTATTTATTTATTTATTTATTTATTTATTTATTTATTTTAGAGCAATGTTTTAAAACTACAAGTTATGATACATTAATGTGTTATGAAATACTTCACAAGCTTTCACCAACAAATTTTAAAAAGTGGATAAAGGAGGATAGGATAGAAAAAGTATCAAAACACATTGTACAAAGCAAATATAAGCATTGTACTGTGAACTCGTGTTAGGGGTATGTGCATGTGTGTAAATACATAAATACACACATTGTGAATACATATATACACAATATTTGTAAATGTATAACTGAATGCTTAATCTCCGGAGTTTGACACCTTTTTGTGACCAAGGAAAACTTTATTTTATTACCCAAGGACTTGGTTTCCTACATGTAAAATTGAGACAGGAATAACAATACAGTAATTCCTATTTCCTTTACGATTGTGTACAGTGAAAATTTATTGAAAGTTAGCAGTTGACCTTATGACCAATATCCAATAGCTAGTATTTTTAAAAAGACAGTATTTTTGAGTGGCAAAAGTACAGTTGTTTTAAAACTTTTCCTTACAGTTTCCACTGTTTTCTAGGTTATCTATAATGAGCATGCATTCATTGTTTTTATAATAAGAAAAAATATGGTTGTATCTTTTAAAACAACTAAACATTCAATGTTCTACACACCGAAGAGCAAACGGTTTTTTTTTTTTTTACCACAAAGACCTTCAAAGGGGGAAAAAAAGCAATAATTTTAAAAATGCAGAACAACTTCCAAGAGCAAAATATCCTTTTATGGTTTGGGTTTTGTTCTGTTGATAAGGTCCATGACTATGCGGTAAGTATGTAGTTTGGACATTTCTGCAGGAAAAAATAAGTTTAAGTATATTCAATCTTTATCACTCCATAAATATTTCAACAGCAGGAAGCTGCAGCAATTGCTATCGGATGTGGGCTTCCCCTCCCAGACCGACCCCCCCTCCCCGGGTCCCCCACCCCACCCGACACCAGGTAGGAAAGTTTCTTCCAACACCACTGCTGATAAAGGTGCCTGGTTGAAAGTGTTTCTCTGACAATTTTGAAAGAAGGATTTGTGAGGCATCAGCATGGGTTTACTTTGCAAAATTTGTTTTTGCCCTTTGAGTCACACTTACCGACTCTAAGTAAGTATATTGTCGGAGGCAGGCCATTAAAGGAAAATAAGAAAAAAAAAATCTTACCTCCCATTCTCCATTTACAATATTTTCTCTCACTTGACTTAAGGAACTTTGATTCCTATTGGGACAATATTTTGCTGCTGACCACCAAGAATCAGGCTGTTAAATGCCTTCGCCTATACTCTGGACTGACTGGGATAGCACACTGAAAGCAATATTCAGAGCAACAACAATAATGATAGCTGATGATTTTTCTTAATGTATATTTATTTTTTAGAGAAAGAGTGAGTTGGGGAGGGATAGAGACAGAGGGGGACAGAGGATACAAAGCAGGCTCTGAACTGACAGCAGAGATCCTGACATGGGGCCTGAACTCACAGACTGCAGATTAAGACCTGACCCAAAGTTGGATGCTCAACTGACTGAGCCACCCAGACATCCTGATATAGCCGCTAATGTTTAAGCATCAGGTATTTTCCTGCATCATGTGTTTAGTCCTGATGGTCATCTGTGAAGTAGACACTCATATTATTTTCACTCCACAGATGAGGAAAGTCAGCCCCAGATCGGCAGTAAGCTTGGCACAGCTTTGGGTGCCATGCTAAAGACTTTAGACCTTGAAGGTTTTATGCAAAAAGCATCCGTATTTTGGAAAGCTAATTCAGGTGGCCTGCATGAGGTAGACTGGAGATAGAAACACCAAATGGGTGAGTTGGAAGACCATCGTTCACTCCCCATAGACACTTCGGTGTGCAGAATCATAGACTGTCCTCCAGTCACGATGAGAAGTCAGTGGTCTTGTGTCTTTCTACTTATTTTTCATCCGACAGTTCCATTCTTCCCTTTTCCCCACAGCGAATTCCTACTCTGCCTCTAAGTGCTGTGCATGGGGCAGGCCCTCCATGAAGTAGCTAGCAGGCCAATGGCTGGTGAAAGGCAGCGTACAGGGAGGTGGGCATCAGAAGCATCTGCTCAGCCTCTAACAAGCTGTGGCTTTGGGAGATTCTGTACATTTCTGAGACTTACCTCAGTTCTGCAATGGGAATAAAACTACATACCATGCCAAGTGGGTGTGGAAATTTAGATGATATTTTGGCACTTCAAAATCCTCTATAGAGTTTATTTAAGTACTTGGTCATCTCAGAACCCCTTCTCACACCCAAGGAGAATGAATTGTACCAGACTCCATTTTATCTTAGCAGTCCATTTGGTTGACATGACATTAAGTCACAAGTAAGGGTTTGTAATTTTCTCCTGCCTCAACTAGATTCTACCTCCTTGCCCATTAATGGTCAGTTGAATAACGCTACTCTTCCCCAGAGATTTCCATGCCCTGATCCCTAGAATAGTGAAAATGTTACCTTATATGGAAAAAAAAAGAGTTTGCAGATGTATTAAGGATCTTGAGAGCGTATTATCCCAGACTATCCAAGTGGACCCAATGTAATCACAGGGGGCTTTTTTTTTTTTTTAAGAGATAGGCAAGCTATAAGAAGTAGAAGTGTCAGAGAGGAAACATGACAACAGAAACAAAGGTTGGAGTGATGTCCTTTGGAGATGAAGAAAGAGACTATCTAGCACAGCACTGCAGGTGGTTTCTAGATGCTAAGAAAGGCAAAGTATATGCCCTTGAGCCTGTAGAAGGAAAGCAGCTCTGAGGACACCCTGAGTTTAGACTGTAAGCCCCAAATTGGACTTATGAGTTCCAGGACCATGAGATAATAAATGTGTGTTGTTTAAGCCATTATGTCCATGGTACTTTGGTACAGAAGTAATAGGTAAGTAACACAGCCTCCTGTCTCCCCAAGATATATGGTGTCTTCCCCAAACATGAAACATGTACCATCTTGTACCTCTCTATTTTCCACAGCAGTTGAACATATAATCTTGATTTCTCCAATGTCAAGGGATTCATGGAATGGTGGTAGACTGCAAATAAAGTTTTACTGAATGTGAGAATACTGAGGAGAACATCTGTTCAACACATTTGCTGGCTTACAGGAACACTCACAGCAGATGAATGGGGTGTAGTAAAAACCAATTCTGTAGGTTTGACAAATGTGGGATTCACTAAAAGTAGTAATGTGGGTATCAGAACTGTTCTTAACATGTTGCCTTATCAAATGTCTACATTATCAAAGCACCAATAAAGAGTAAAATAGTTTAATGTAATTCTCTGGAAAGTATAAATATATTTCCACTAAGTAGTCGAGAATCCTATTTTCATTTGTATTATTTCTTTCTAATACTTAGGTTGAGCATAAATCTTAAGGGGATAAAAGCAGAGCCTGATTGATTGATTGATTGATTGATTATATAAAAAATCCTGTGACATTTCAGTGAGATTGATATTTGCCGGCAAAGCGAATTATAACATTAATATGTAAATAAAGTAATGCAATCACGTAAATATGCAAAGATATATCAGTCAACGTGTAACACTAAATGAAGCCAGTCTTTATTAAACCATACTTCCATTCAAGTATATTTTTTGCTTAAAATTCTGGAGATTTTCTTTTAACTGAATTTGCGATGTGTCAACACTATTTCTTTGCTCTATTAAGAAATATACCACACATCAACTTACTTTGTTTATTCAGAATTTGGAGGACAATAAAAAAACGTCAGAAGATTTTTCCACATTAAACTGAAAATGAATAAAACAAAACCCATGCCGCATTGCAAACGTACAGAGTCAGGTAGCTAGCAGCTAGCTCTGCAAAAGCTTCCTGATTACTTTCTTATACAGAGGGGCGTTCAGGTCCAGGCACATTTTCCTACCATTCTTCAGAGTAGCTCTGCCAGAAAAAAGATGTGAACGTGGGGTTAGAGGCGTAGTGAAGCGGCTGTGGAGGCACGCAGGCTAAGGCAGAGGAGGAAGAGGTTAGGGGCCCCGAAGCCAGTGCAGGGACTCACATCATCTGGGGAACGGGGCAGTGGGCTGAGGCACCTATCACCTCCAGGCTGTTGATGTTCTTGGGATGGAGTCTGGAGATGGTCTTCACACACACGCAGCGCAGGTGCTCATCTTCTTCTGGGTCCACTGGGGTGGGGCAGGGGCGGGGGAGACAGTGGAGGAGAGAGTGCTGACTCAGTGAACCGTCAAACTTACCTTAGGGATCTTTTTTTCATTGCCTTTGGCTTTCATTTCATTACCCACAATCATATCTCCCTCAGAGAGAAATGTTATTGACAAGATGGTAAGGTGCACCGGGCGGTTCTTGGCACAGTGCCCGCATACCTAGAGAGAGCTCAAAAGATTTTAAAAATTCCTCTCCAACCCTAGGGGTTCTCGGACTGACTCTCACCCCCTCCCGCACCTCCCCTCCACGCCTAACTTTAGCTCTCACCTCCGGGGAGGGCGACCACAGCTGGCAAGAGCAGCAGCCCCAGGAGCAGCAGCCCCGAGCTTGCCCTGGGGTTGAATACCTGGGATACAAGCTTCATGTCCAGCAGGTGCCAGCAGGAGCAAGAGAGCAAAGACAGTTGGGGCCTTGGCTTTAAAGGCCAGTGGCTCCCAAGACTCTCCAGACTGGTTTTATCCCCACTGTCCACCCTGTCCTTTCCGGAAGCATGGTTCGGATGGTGGGGGAACGGGCCACACTTCTGGGAAGTTAGGCTATGGTCAGCCAAGATTAGCAGGAAAAAAAAAGCCTGCAGTCAGCTGTCTTGGCTGGGAGCTGGGAGCAGGATCAACACCCCAACTAAATTCATATACATGCACAAGAGTGCAGTTAGAAACAGCATTTGAAGCTGTCTGTTGCCTTGGTTATGTGTTATTGCAGAGTTCTCTGTGATCTCCATGTTGCAATTTATACAGCCGGTGCCTTCAGACCGGAGACAGTTTCTGTTTCCTTCCCAACTGGCAACTGCCTTTTCAAGAACTGCTTATTGCTGCCAGCCTCTCCTAAGGATTGCCACTGAGTTGAGCTGGGTAGCTGTGTGTTAAAGGTGTGCCTTCGTAGTTGTTTTCTTGCTGGTACAAAGCTGAATTTGATCTTTGGACCATGACTCAGTTCTGAATTTCACCCGAATGTGGAAGTTTCCTTGGTCTCCTGAACAGGACCTACCCCGCCCTACCAACCTTCATCCAGTATTCTCTAGGGTGCAAAGTCTGTTACCCTGGTCTATCCTCTTACCCTGAGAAAAATTATGAAAGTAATATTGGAAAGCATTCATTCTATAAAAACTTGGTGCCCAAATGTTTCTGCATTGGGTTTGGCCCATAAATGAGGTCAAGCAGGAGAATTTCCAAGCCACATTTCCCAGAGTCTGCTGTGACCTGGACCAGAGCCAGTTGAAGTCAGGCTGCTCTAAGGAGGGCAGAGAGCACATGGGAGTGGAGTGTAGAAAGATGTGGAAGAGTGGGTGGAGGGTAGGTAACAAAATCCCACAAAGTAAAAGTCAAGAAATCAGAACGGACCATCTTCCCTTCTCTGAAAAAGTATGACTTGGGCTCTTTTATTTTTTTTAATTCTTAAGTTTATTTATTTATCTTGAGGTGGGGGAGGAAGAGCAGGGGAGAAACACAGAAAGAGAGAGAATCCTAAGCAGGCTCCTTGCTGTCAGCACAGAGCTTGATTTAGGGCTCGAACTCAGGAACTGTGAGATCATGACTTGAAAGGAAATCAAGGGCTGGGTGCTTAACTGACTGAGCCACCCAGGTGCCCTTACTTGGGCTCTTAATTAGGGCATAGTATGCCCTGGGTCTCAAAGCCAGAGGCTCACTGTCACACCGATTAACAGCAGTGAAGGGCGTCAATAGCCCGTGGCATGGAACCAGCTGATTTCTGAATGCTCAGCAGGACCAAACTTCAGCAGGGCTATGCAATGTGCTTCCTCTGCCTACACGGTTCTTGCTCTTCCTATTCCACCACTTGCCTTTCAACTAAGTCCTTTTCAAATTTCTAGTGTCAGTGTAGCATCACTTCCTCAGCGAGGCCTTTCCTGACAGCTACAGCCAGTTGTGTTCCCTGTTGTGTTTTTGTAGCACCCCTGCATTTGCGATTTCTCCCAGATACAGATATTATACATGTAGGTGTGTGTGTGTGTGTGTGTGTTCTAAAATGTTTAAAATATTTTCTGGGATGCTTGGGTGGCTCAGTTGGCTAAGCATCTGACTTCGGCTCAGGTCATGATCTCATGGTTCATGTCATGATCTCATGGTTCGTGGGTTCGAGCTCCATCAGGTCAGGCTCTGTGCTGACAGCTCAGAGTCTGGAGCCTGCTTTGGATTCTGTGTCTCCCTCTCTCTCTGTCCCTCCCCATCCTCAAAAATAAATATTAAAAATTTTTTTAATGTTTTCTCTCTCCAAATGCAAAGCTTTATGAGGTGAACGATCATAACGTTTATCATTGTTCTAGAACATGGGTAAGGACTCAATATATATTTATGAAGATAATGAATCTTGAAAATTATGATACTGAGTCTTTGACTTGCTCCCCTGTCAGTTTCTTCATGCTTTTAGAGCAGATCTCTATCTCTGCAGGTGTCCCATCAGGTTGGGCTTATTTGTCAACCTGTCAGCCTCTCTGACCAGTGATCTCTTCAAGGATGGTCCTCCTGGACTTATTTTGAACATCTAGCATCCAATGCAACGACTGACAGTTACAGAATGTGCTGTAACTTACACAAGTGTATTTGACTAAATTATGAGATCCCAAATAGGGTTAGTGGCAGAGGGAATGGACAAAAGAGATGCCTTGGGAAATGAATGGGCGGGGTACTGGATTTTACAACCTTATCCCCAGATGTCAATATTTACCGGAAGCAGTAAGTGTCCTTAAATGATTCTTTCTCTGCATTACATGAAATAGTTCAATGCACACAAAAACAAAAGACATGTGCATCTTGGAGGTATCGCATAGTGGAAAAAAACGGTGTCATATGTCAGGGACTGATTCTGTTGGTAGCAGTAGGAAACCACTAGAGAAATGAATGCACTGTCTGAGCTCTTTTAAATTATTGGAGAAAATCTAATGAAAATGATTGCAATCCCCATTTCATGCTTTATTACATGTTTCTGTATATGTGTATTTGTATATTAACTATCACTTAATGAATGCATTTCTTTTGTAGACAAAACAGCTTAAGGCACTGAGCCTACACTGATAAGGAGATAATAAAAGGAGATCTTAATATACAAAATCTGTCAACTAAATACTTAATACATCTACAGGTTGGGATTGATAAACATATTTCTCCTACAACCATCACAGTATGCTGCTTAGTGATCAGGGCCTATTTTTGTGTGCCAATACATAGTGATATGGAATATAATCCCTTCATTAAAGACAGAAGAATCAAAGAAAGTGGTGTGGTGGTTAAGAGCAGAGCTTCAATTACTCACTCTGCCATCTACTTATTTATCTGATCTTGGGGCAAACTTCCTAATCTCTTTGAATTTCATATTCTTCTCTATAACATTGAGAATGCTAATAGTACAATAAATAGTAAAAATACTCACCAACATTTATATAGGGGTTCTTGTGGGACTTCTAGCCCTTTGAATCTATTAACTCTTTTAATTTTCACATCAACTGTCGGACAAGCAATATTACTATCCCATTGTAGAGATGAAGAAACTAAGGCACAGAGAAGTTATGCAACCTGTCCAAAGTTACACAGCTAGCAAGGGGCAGAGCTAATTCACCCAATTATTCTCTTTGCAGAGGATGTACTTTTAACCAGGTCATAGATATCTTGTGGAAATCATTTAATTCATGCACACAAACAATTTAGAATGCCCATCATATTAAAATTTATCAAACATGTTTCACTATTATTATAATAAATTAAAAATCACACAGATCAGTGGCACTTGGGTGGCTCAGTAAGTTAAGTGTCCAACTCTTGATTTCAGCTCAGGTCATGATCTCACAGTTTATGAAATTGAGCCCTGCATCAGACTCTGTGCTGATAGCATGGAGCCTGCTTGGGATTCTCTCTATCCGTCTCTCTCTGTCCCTCCCCGACTTGCACGTACATGCTATTTCTCTCTCAAGAATAAACAAATAAACTTAAAAAATAATAATAACTGGGGTGCCTGGGTGGCTCAGTTGGTTAAACATCCGACTTCAGCTCAGGTCATGATCTCACAGCTTGTGAGTTCAAGCCCCACGTCGGGCTCTGTGCTGACAGTTAAGAGCCTAGAGCCTGCTTCAAATTCTGTGTCTCCCTCTCTCTCTGTTCCTACCTTGCTTGGGCTATCTCTCATAAATGAATAAATGTTAGAAAAAAATTAAACAATAATAATAAATTAAAAAATCTAAAAATGACACAGATCATCAACTAGTGCTTTTGTGTGCTATATTGTGAAATAAATGAAGTGTAAAATGAAGGGGAGTTATTAAGACTTTATCCTCCAACAATCCTGTTAAAAATTAATAATATATGACTACAACGCAATAACAAGTCTTGATTTCATGTTAATACGTGTGTGAGAATAGTGTGGGTATAAACTTAAGGGATTAAGAAATAAATGACCAGAGGGAGCAAGAAGAGAATGGGCAAAATGGGTGCAGGGGAATAGAAAGTGCAGGCTCCAGTCATGGAATGACTAGGTCGTGGGGCATAAGGAGCACAGCGGGGGGTGTGGGGGGGGGGGGAAGGGGCCTAGTCAGTGGTGTTGTAATAATGTCGTGCAGGGTCTATGGCAGCTGCACTTGCTGAGCGCACAGCATGAGGTAGAGAGAAGATCAGTCACTGCTGAAATGAATGCGACTTTGGGGGTCAACTACATTCAAATCAAAAAGCATAAAAAGAATGAAAGTTCTATTGATTATCAAACAATAATTAGAAGTCTGATAAAGTTTGAATTTTTTATTTCACGTATTCACAAGGTTGATTCTAATACTAAAATTGTAAGCAGATAGGATGCAAATCCAATATATACAAGCATTCCAGGTTAAAACATTTATCACCGTAGAGAACCTATGTTATTATTAGGATTATTGTTGGAAATACTGGAGTTTTTAAATAGAGAGAATGTTAATGCTTTTCATCATATTTTTTTATTCTATAGTATTAAATATATTCACTTTAAAGTAAGTAGCCACGGCTTACAAGACTCACATTCTACAACTGTATTATTTTTAGGATTTGGAGGCTGAAATAAACACTAGAAGAACCATTCAAGAAATGCTTGGAAACAAGGCATCCTAAGACTAAGACAATGAAAAGCTCTATTCTGGGCTCTCTGTGATTCCTAATAACAATGACCATCATGGAATCTCTTAATTATCATGAGTATAGCTAGTCTCACAGTAAGTAGAGCAAGATAGGGTAACACACATGAAAGTATTTGTAAAGAAAATTTTAAATGAAAGAATGCAAAGCATAGAGCCACATTTAGCCAAAAGTTACAGGGAATGAGCCACGTATTTCGACAGTAAGTTTGCTCACTGTTCTCTCTGCCACTATGAACCAGCCTTCTCAGAATACTATGTGACTTTTCCAGGCAGAATGGAAAACATATCCAAAGTTTACTACAATATGAATAGGTATTTTGGGATGAGTAAGAACTCCAGAAAGTCAAACCTTTAAACGCCTACTCTTCTTGGGAAATAGAAAGATTTGACAGAAAGTGAAGATATTAAGCCATTGGCTCTTTACTTTCCAAAATTTTCTGGACTATTTTCTTGATTTTGGGAGCTTCTGGGTCTAGGCAGACTTTGTTCCCGTTCTTCAGCGTGGCTCTGCAAAAGGGAATGGAATTATCTGTGAGTGCCCTGGCCTGACCCTCAGAAAGGATTCATGGGGCTGGATACAAATTACGTCGGTGGGGACCGATGCGGGGAGTTTCCCTAATGCCCGAGGAGGCAATGATACAGAAGCAGGGGCTTACATCACTTCGACGTTGGCACAGTGGGGTCCTGCCCTGAGCACCTGCAAATTCTGGATGTTACTTGGGTGGATGCCAGAGACCGTGTTCATACACAAGCAGCGGAGTTCAACGAACAGCTCCGGGTCCACACTTCTAGCTAGGGTAGAAAGAGTGATTCGATCAGGGGTGCCGATTCTTGGGGTGATCTTATCTATTGACTTGTTTCCTTAGTCCCCTTATTTGTTACCTGTGCCGCTCTCATGAAGTCGCTGCGTATGTGATCTTCCAGTCTTCAGTGAAGTACCCTAGCAGAATGCCTTGGCAAGCGTTAAGTACCCGCTAAGCACCCCCGCTCCACCTGGAGTTACTCGTACGCGGCCTCTCCAGCCCCATGAGGGACGGTGCAGATTTCCCCCCAGACTCTGGGGCTGCAGCGGAAGCGGCCGCAGCTGCAGAGCCCCAGGGACGCCGCCCTCGGCGTTCCTAAGTTTCCCTTACTTTCTCCTGTGGCGCAGGGAACCAGAGAGCTCAGGAACAGCGACCGCAGGAGCAACAGGGCCAGAAGCGGGCTGGCGCGGGCGCAGGAGGAGGTGGCGTTCGGTCTGAGGCCCATGGTGGAGGCGACGAAACTGGAGCCGTTCCTAGAGGCAGGAGACCTCGGCGCGAGGGTGAATTGCTGCCTGGAAGTCTGCAGTCAGATGGTTTTTCCTGCTCTCCTGATGCCTTTTATATAAGCCCCCTCAAGGCAGGGCAGGAGAAAAGATAGGGAAGTGAGGGTATGTGGAAGTACATGTGGAAGGGTGGTCAAGTCGTGTGCAACCCAGATAAACGCCAGGCAGGTCAGGGGTTCCTGCTCATTTCCTTTACGCTTCCCTCACAGTGCCCTCTGCCGCCCCGGTTCTAAGTACCCGTATCCTTTACACGAGTGTAACCTTCCACGTAGGGAGGTAAGAACTAGACCGAAGTATTACACGATTTTTCTTTGTGTATCTATATAACACTCTGCCTTTCCTATAAGGCAATTTATAGGTTTATTAGGCACTTTATGACTATCTGAAGGCATAGATAGATGGCCCTTTCCAGTTGCCAAAGAAAGCAGGTGCTCTTAACTTGGTTGTTGATAAATGTTAGGGTTTGTGTGTAGTATGTGGATAAAGTGTGAGCCAGTTACCACAAAAGGTTCACGTTGCATATTAGTTTATGGGCTGCTTTCTGTTTTCTAAATGTATTGTTTTTTATAATGTGATCCAGAAACTAAAAGAAAAGCTCATCCTCCCTCGTGTTATAAAATAAACTACTTGTTTCTATCAGCTGAGTCTACTCTAAAGAGCAAGACCCAGCATATTTATTTTTTCTTTTATTTTTAATATTACAGGGAAATAAGTAATCTAATTTATTGTAAAAGGTTCATACACTGCAGATGTATGTGGAATAAAACATGTAAGTTTCTTTTCATCCTTCTTCTACCTCCTCACTCTCCAGTGGTAACCTTAGGTAACAGTTTGGCATTAGTTTTCTTTTCTGTCTGCATTTATATATGTATATATAGAGACACATCACTCATAGGGAAACACATATATCAATAGAGGTAGACATAGATTTTTAAAATATAAATGGGATCGTTATGTGGTTGGCTTTGACCTTCAAAAATATGCCTCCAGCATCCGTTCATGCTCCCCAAGGTCATTTTGCCCCCTCCTCTTTAACGGCCGCCTGACATTGTACGGCATGGGCAATCCTCAAACACTCTCTGTCCTATAGTTGACCTTGAGGTGTTTCCAGTCTTTCAGTATTACAAATTGTAACAAAATCTCTAGTCTTCAATTCTCAGACCTCAATCACAGGTTTTGGTCTCAAACCCTATGTGATATAGGGAAAGCCCTGCGGAGGTGCCGAGGCGGACCTACGCATCACGTGCTGGCTTGTGTGTTATTGTCTGGATCTCTCTTTCTTCTATAAAACTTGCTTCTTCAACTGGACTGTACACTTTTGAAGGCAGAGGAATGTCCTAGGTTTCTTTAATGCTTTAGGTAGTTTTTGGTGTTTCGGATAATACAATACACAGTGGGTCTTAAACAGTATTAGTGAGTAAGTCAATGACTATCACATGAAGGAAAGTTACTCTTTCCTTTTAAATCAAACACAATCTTCAGATGAAACTCAATGTGGTCCCAAGTACCTGTGGTATAAAAAGGTGATTTGGAAGGCTGGGACTAAAGGATAAGGTTCTAGCCACAAGCTGTCTTCCTATGACAATTTATTACAAATCTTACACACACAATATTATTTAAACTTCTCATTTTTGCCTTATGTTTTATACTCCTAAAATTCTGGAAGAAACTCAAAATATTCAAATGTACAAAATTACTGTTTTATCAAAAGAACGAATACAGTCAATTATTGTTTCCGATCATTTTTGGTTTCAACTTTTAAGCCAATTTTCCCTCTTATTTAAGTTAGACTACACCTACTTCAGTTCATCGGCCCTGTTTTGTGAATGTATTTATTTTTCTCACCCCATTTGTCTTCCCCGTATACCTTACAGTCTCGCAGTAGAGCATATTAAAATGATTTTCCACTTCTTCCAACTCAGAAATCCATAGTCTAAGGAGCAAGCTCAAGAAAAAGGTTAGGCTGAAGATGACTACCCTTCTCAGAGCTGAAATGTGGCTGCACTGCGGGGACAGCCTCAGCAGGAAACAGGGTAAGGAGAGTGAACTCTTTTCTAGTTCTTCCTGAGGGATGCTTTATAGTCTTTCCTCATTATTGAGATTGAAATGTTATTCATTCTCTGGTCAGATATATTTTTATTCAAATGTAAGCTCAAAACCATTTTCCGAGCAAGATACAAAGTGTTTTTTAAAAAGTATTAAAGTATCTTTCTATTTCCATCCATCACAGCCCCCCACATAGATTGTTTGCTGTATTTATTAGTTTCACTGGATCCTTTTCCTTCCATACATACACTATCCAAGTTTCTTTCCTGGTTCATTTAGTACCAGGAAAGGGGTAGGCATATCGCTGAGTATCATTAAGCCATTGTCTTAATCAACAAACTTGTCACAAAAGACACAACGTCAGCAAAGTTCATGAGGAAGCATTAACACATTTCTTGAGTCACTTAAATTCCACAAGCCTCTTAGTTGGCACTTGAGGTAAATAATGTTTTGCTAGCTTTTGCTGATTCAATAAATATTAAGTATTTACTATGTGCCAAGTGTTTAAAAGTTCTCTCCATTGTGTGACTTGGTCATTTCACTATTTCTTTCCTAAAAGTGAGACCTCAGGGCATCTGGGTGGCTCAGTTGGTTAAAGGTCCAGCTTCGTCTCAGGTCATGATCTTGTGGTTTGTGGGTTCAAGCCTCACATCAGGCCCTGTGCTGACAGCTCAGAGCCTGGAGCCTGCTTCAGATTCTCTGTCTCCCTCTCTCTGCCCCTCCCCCACCTATGCTCCATCTCTTTCTCTCTCTTTCAAAAATAAACATAATTTTTTTTAAAAAGTGAGACCTCAAATATTTGTGCAAAGCAATTGGACACCAATTCTAATGTGCTATCACTACTGCTAATACTGCTAACTGTATTACTGTTATTTGCACCTGGTAGGATTTTTAAAATATTTTTATTTCCATGAAGATAAACATAATACAAATGAAAAAACTGACTTACTAAATGGGTAAAAGATACTTTGAAATCAGTTATCCACTCAAAGGAAGTCAGCTTATACAAAATAGTATATTTAAGTAAATGCTAGAAAATTAGTGTCAAAGTTCTTGGGTTTTAAAATAACTGAACAGCCTTTTTGTGGGTCTAACATTGTCATGCTGTTTATTTATTTTATTTATTTTTTTGTGGTAAGTTACTTTATCTCTTTTTCCTTTAAGTCATTGTATAAATAGCAGAGTCACTGAGTCATTTAGGAAACTAGCAAATTTTCAAAGACTCAAAACGACTTATCTGTTAGCTATTTTGAAAGAAAATATCTAGAGACATTGGAGGAACATTATCCACTAAAATTAAGACATAGCTTAACTATCATCCATAAAAGATTTTGGACTGACACTTCCCAAATATGAAGGAAATTAGCTGTCATTTGCAAGTTAGTCATAAAAGCAGTTGGTACAAGGGGTGCCTGGGTGGCTCAGTCAGTTAAGCGTCGGACTTCACTCTGGTCTTGATCTCAGGGTTTGTGAGTTTAAGTCCTGCATCGGGCTCTGTGCTGACAGCTCAGAGCTCAGAGCCTGCTTCAGATTCTGTGTCTGCCCCTCTCTCTGACCCTCTCCTGCTCATGCTCTGTCTCTCTCTCTCTCAGTAATAAATAAAAATGTTTAAAAAAAAAGTAATTGGTAGAAGATCTTAGGGAAATCTTAGGGATAATACAATTTGGGGTCCTGCTGTTAAAGCACCTTAAGCAATAAGTTGAAATACTAGCGGAAAAAAGATTTCCTCTATGTGCTGAAACCAAATATGTTTTCTGTATAATTCTCAGTTGACAAGAAGGATCCAGAACTTAACGACTTGGGCACTCCTTATTTGAGGTTGGATACTGGGTTGGGTGGGGTCAGGGAAGGAGTGAGGAGGGTGTTACACAGAAGCACTGCAAAGTTTCCAAGAACTGAGAATTTTCACTTTAATTTAATGTTGATTAACATTAGCCATTGAACATCAAAATGCAAAATGCCCTCTTGTGTAACAAACCAACCCCAAATTTAGTGGCTTAGAACAATTTATTATTTCTGAGGATTCCGTATGTTATGAGTGGTACTTGGACCCCACTTCAAGTGGGTGTCATCAGAGCACCCCTGGAACCGCTGAGAAGTCCACCATGGCCTCTCTCACACGGAAGGGGCTCCTGCTGGCTGCTGGCTGAAGTTTGTGCTGGGACAGCTTCGTCTTCCTGCCTCTCCTTCCCTTTTACGTAGCATTATTGTGCTTGTCAGGAATACAGGAGAAGGGAAGGGAGGAAGGAAGAAGGGAAGTGAGACGAGGGAGGAAGGAGAAAGGAGAGTTGGGAAGGGAAAAGAAGGAAGGAAGAAAAAGGAACAGGCAAGACACAGGCCCTCCACTCCCCGCCCTTCCTTCCCCTCCTGTCCTTTCCTCCCTGTCCCCTCTGCCCCCCTCATCTCTTCCAGGTCCTCTCCTCCCCTTCCGGCCTCTCCTCTTCTCTTACCTTTCCTCCCTCCCCTTCCCTTTTCTCTTCTCCTTTTCACTCTCCTCCCCCATCCCAGAAACCGGATACGCCGGCCTACATTCCTTCCCTTACAGGAGCCTCTGGGTGGTGCTCCACAGCTGTCCCCAGTTGCTGGGAATGCAGGCTGCAGGCAGCTCAGGACCCACAGAGACCTTCCCTGGGCACAGCCCATGGCCTGAGGGAAATGGCTCACCCAGAGTTGTGCCCACTCCCCAGAGGCAGCCCACATCTAATGACCGGTCAGTGGAGGAGTGCGGAGGGCTGCCCCCTTGCCACAATGCAGAATAAGTCTGGAGGGCTGCCCCAGCTCCAGAGCTCCTCACAGGACCACCTGAGTCTTCTACTGTAACAGCAGCTCTCCTGGACCTGACCGGTTCTTTACTTCCTGACAGATGTTAATCTTTAGAGCACTCCTTTCTAAACTTCCAGCACACAAATGTCCCTTCGGGGTTTGATTCTGGGGAATCCCACCTATGAGACTCTCTTTAAAAAAAAACTAGTCCCTTTTCTTTTTTAAAGTTTTGTTTATTTATTTATTTATTCTATTTTTTAAAATGTTTTTATTTATTTTTGAGAGACAGAGAGAGACAGCACGAGCCGGGGAGGGTCAGAGAGAGAGAGGGAGATACAGAATCTGAAGCAGGCTCCAGGCTCTGAGCTAGCTGTCAGCACAGAGCCCCATGTGGGGCTCAAACCCACGAACCGTGAGATCGTGACCTGAGCCGAAGCCGGATGCTTAACCAACTGAGCCACCCAGGTGCCCCTTATTTATTTTTGAGAGAGACACAGTGTGAGCAGGGGAGGGTCAGAGAGAGAGGGAGACACAGAATCCAAAGCAGGCTCCAGGCTCCAAACTGTCAGCACAGAACCTGATGCGGAGCTAGAACCCACAAACTGCAAGATCATGACCTGAACCCAAGTCAGACGCCTAACTGAGTGAGCCACCCAGGCGCTCCCAAAAAATTCTAGTCCCTTTTCATTCAGTTTTCAAGTAAAGCTTTGTCAGAGAGAACTCAGTATATTGGTTGCCTAAAGACCTTAACTTGGGCTTCTCATTTGTGTCATCTTCGCATCACAAGGATCCCGTACTGGGTCTATTCTGTAACAAGATTACCAATAAATGGATATTGATAGATGAATATTTACAAGAAGAAAAGCATACTGTATATGTTGATAATGCTAATACATGAATGACAGAAAAAATATACAGAATATGAATATAATTGTTTCCAGAAGGTTCCTAAAAACAACTTATGGAAACAAATCCTTAGGTGCACTAAAAATTAATAATTCATGCAAAGATAGAAAGTGTATAGATGCATTTGAGCACACTGATGGCACTCACACCACAGAGCTCGCAGTTTTCTGAGCTTCATTTAGGGGACAGGAACTAATGTTTGCCAAGTATCTACTCTTGTCCAGGATTAGCCCTTAGTGCCTTTAAGATGGCTATTATTATTGTACTAATCTTATAGAGGAGAAAAGCAAAAAATGGAGATGTTAAAGAAATTGCCCTGGTCAGATAGCTAGAAGTACCCAAGACCAGATTTGGAACATAATTATCCTGACTTTGTGTTGTACCACAAACTATAAAGAATTATCACCGGTCTCTCGTGCTAAAAATGAGTTAGCTATTTTTCTCTTTGTTCAACCTAGAGGCGGGTCAGAAACAATCATCCCACATTTATGTGGAGGTGGAATCACATCTTTTAAGAATGTGGCTTTTACAGAGGAGGTAGGGGTTCTTGCAATTTCTCAATATTTATGAAATAGGACTCTAGACTTCGTAGAAAGAAACTTTTGCACATAAACTCTAAGTCTTCCTATGTCATTATTTCAGTGTACATACTTGAAATATGAACAATCCTTTTCGGGAATACAATATTAATTTTGCTGACTAAAAGCAAAGCAGGACCGTCAGCCAAAATTACAATAATGTGCATTCTCCCTGTCTTCCGTGATTCGGTCAGGGAGTCAAATCAAAATCCCCAGGTGCTCATTCTGTCTAGTAAATTTCTCAATATGTAACATCCAGGAAAGACTTTTGAAGTTAAATACAAAATGAGAGCTACCCACAGCAATTCTTTTCCTTATGCAAGAATTATGAGTATGATAGAAAAACAAAGCCACTAGTCAGGTTTTATCATAGATCTTGTCATACCTTCAGGAACTGAAGGATTATGTGAATGTGTCACACCCAGAGGCAAGCAGGAAAATGTGGTAAAATGAAGGGTATTAATTAAACATTGGAAATTGTCTGGATGGGGGCAGCAGCAGCAGATATTTTAGCTGACCTCACATCCAAGTCCGACTGATTTAATAACGGAGAGTGAGTTTCAAATGGATAACAGAGTGAATGTGGTATTTAGAGCTTTGTGTCTCTAGAAGACTTACAGTAGGTTAATTGTCCCCAGATGTATTAGTCCTTGAATTTGCTGGTGGTAGATCAATGGGAATGGGAGGATTAGTGAGTAGGCCTCTCAATGAGGTTCTTGTAGAGGTTATACTTCAGTGATATAATCCAGTTTCTTTATAGAACAACCAACGATAGCATGAGCATTACAAACAGAATTGCAAGAATATTACAAATGATGTCTTCCTCTATGGTAAACTTATAAATCTTGTTTCTGGGTCAAACAAAGATCTTGAATGATGGCAAAGAAAATGTTTATTTTCTTATGTGGCAGTGGAATCACATCTTTTAAGAATGTGGCTTTTACAGAGGAGGTAGGGGTAATGTTTATTTCTTCACAGAACATACATTTCACCTATTGAAAGGACATTTAATGTGCTTTCATTTATTATTGTTAGGCACTTCCTCAATGAGTATTTTGGGGCTGATAGGACAAATTAGAGATTATTTAAAACACTGAAATTAATAGTTCACACATCTATGGTAATTTGATTTGCTTTCTTAATGTTTCCTTAATATTAGTGTATGATTCATAAGTTCAAAGGGGGAAAAAAAGATCATGGAAGTTTAATGAGTTTTAAATATTTTTGAGGTATTTTGTTTTTTCTGTATTGCTAAAAAAATTGGTCAGTATATCATCTCTTTAAATTTTTCCATATCTTTGTGTCTTCCTGTCTTTCTCCCCTTTCTGTGTTATATATAGCTATATTAATATGTAATAATGATGTGTTATACTTACTATTATAATACATTAATCATAATATGTTAATAACATATGCTAATCTATTTGGTGTTTTACATATAAGGAGAGAGATGAAAAGAGAGAATAATTTAGCTTAGATATAGATGTGTTAATAATACATTAGCAAGTACTAGTAAATACTGCAGGAAGCCAGTCTTTCTGAACTTATAAGTTGAACAAAAATCTCCTTGTGAAGTAAGGCAGGTTTGCAAGGCTTCCCACCATTAGATGGCGATCTGGATCTACCCCCACTCAACCCCTACTCAATTTCTGCTTGAGCACCGACCCCCAAGGTGCCTGACTGACTGATATCAGGAGTGACTTGCCTTCTTATGCTAAAAATATGTGAATTGTACCTTATGAAAAAACTTGTTATAGGAGTTTCTTCTTTTTTGATTATAGGAGCAAATACTATATTTCCTGAGAAAACCTGTTTTTCTTCCTCTTGAAAACAGGCTATTGACCCCTGCTCACAAAAGAAATGAACTTTTGCCTTTGCTATGCTAAAAACATTGCCTTGTATTTCAATGCTAAAGATTCCTTCCTTCCTCAAGTGATAAGCATCTATTTGCCTATTTTAATCACTATTGGTAAAGATTATGCATGTCTTCTACCAATCTATGTTCTGGGAAACTTTTCATACCAAAGAATTTGTCATTAGAAATCATTGTCTAAGGCAATTGCCACTTCTGTTTTATACCCCATACATTCTTTCAATAAATAAAACTGACTCTCTGGTCAGTGTAGAGATGCCTGCCTGGTGAACAGAAAGAAGCTGAGTCTCTCTTGCTCCCTTTTGCCGACACCAGCCATCCTTCAGGGAGTCCTGGACCTGCTGGAGCTGGACTCCGGCAAAATACGTATGCACCAATATAAGCGTACAAATTAATCCAGGTGGGGTATGTGTATATTCATATCAGTTGGATTAGTGTCCTTTCACTTTCTTGCTTTTCCTAAGGATGAGTTATTAACATAAAATTGCTATTTTGATGCTGAGAGACAGTGGGACTCTTTTAGTCTGGACCAGTCTTGTGCTTAAGCACCTACTATATGCTAGGCAATGTCCTAAAAACAGAAACGAATATGATAAAGGTATCTTGGCCCTCATGGAGCTCACAGTCAGGCTGGAATAGACCCTACATAAATGACCACATGGATATAGTCTCTGGATTCTACAGTCATGTCTATGACAAAATGTTGTGAAAGGAAAGAACAAAGTGGTATGAAAAGATTTAAAAGAGGCCTTCATCTGGGGAGGGCAAGGATCAGTGAGGTCCTCAGGGACAGGTCAACTGACCTCAAAGGGAAAATGGAGTTGGCCATGTGAAAGTAAGGAGTAGATGTTACAGGTTGAAGGGACTATCTATACCAAAGCTCTTGTTGGATGACTTGCACACAAGATGAAGAATAGCAAGTAAAGGAATTACAATTTATTCAATACCACATTGAGCAGGCTACTGATTTTAGGACACTATATAATAACCTGAGATTCAGGATAATTTATAATTCCTTAAGTCAATCTTTGTCAGGTATTGGGGATGCAGCCATCAATGACATATGGTTGATGATTAGGAGAACTCTTCTTTCTTTAGAATAAAGAAACTTACAAACAAATAAAAAAAAAAACCCACAATACAATATTTGCTATTCGAAGACACTGAAAAATCTAGAAGATCCTTAGAAGAACATCAAAATGGAAACCACAAATTCTTCTGGGAGTGCCAAGGAAGACTTCCTGAGGGAAGTATTGTTTGAGCTGAGTTCTAAAGGATGAATAAGCTTCCTCCAATAGGCGGAAAGTGGTGAGGCCCTTCCAAGTAGAGTTCCTACCAAATGCAAAGGTGTGGACCCAGGAAAGAATACACCCACTTAGGGAACTACGCTCCTGACTGCAAGGGTGCAAAGGACTGATGAGTTGAAGTAGTTCTCAGGAATCAGATGAGACAGAATCTAATTTGCATGCTTCACAGTTTTTATTTCCCATCTAGGAAATGAGGAGCCAGTTAAGGATTTAAGGTAAGGAAGTCTTACCTTAAATTTGTGGGTTTTTTAAATGTTTTATTTATTTTTGAGCAAGCGAGCGAGTGAGAGAGAGAGAGAGAGAGAGAGAAAGAAAAGAGAGAGAGAGAGAAAGAAAAGAGAGAGAGAGAGACAGAGAGAGAGAGAGAGACAGAGAGAGAGAGAGACAGAGAGAGAGAGACAGTGTGAGAGCAGGGGAGGGTCAGAGAGAGGGAGACACAAAATCAGAAGCAGCCTCCAGGCTCTGAGCTAGCTGTCAGCACAGAGCACTACGCGGGGCTCAAACCCACAAACCGTGAGATCATGACCTGAGCCACAGTCGAATGCTTAATGGATTGAGCCACCCAGCTGCCCCTAAATTTTTGTTTTATAAACAGCCCAAAGGCTGTTGGTACTCTGAAGGAGTAACTGGAAGGGGACTGAGCTTGGAGAAAGGTTCAACTAATGCAGTGAGGCCCGGGGAAATTAGGGTCCTCTCTGCTAGCCAGAGAGTAGCATAGTTCTTTTTAAGACAATGTAGAATTAAAGATAAACAAAGTTTTTGCAACAGTCTAAGAACGAAGAAACAACATAAGTAAATTTTATACATCTTTTATTTTTTCCAAAGAACAAAAGAAGTACCATAAACCAATGAGACATGTGATAAAAAGTAATTTTAACATAACAGTTGCGATGCATAGGTAATTCTTTATTTAAAAAATGGTCAAAACCTTAACCTGTGTATATTTTTTGAAAGCTAAATATGAATCTATGTTTAAATAGCTCATTTTTAAAACTGTCAGAGTACAGATCCTTGTTAAGTTTATTTTTGTTCCTAAAAACTGCAAATAATGCATTTCTATAAAAACTGAAGTAGGGAATTTACCTTTATCCTAGCTTCTTCATCTATCCAAACATATACTTAGTGACTAGAATAATGGTACTCCTAAAAAAATGTTAGTATATACCATAAAATTAAAGTTTAGCAAGTAAGTCATGACATTATGCCATACTTAGAAGACATCAAATGTCTAAAGTTATAGGAGAAGAATATATTAAGTTCCTTACAGAACTTAAACATTTAAAAATTCTAAATAAGGAAATATACTTTATACAGATAACTGCAGGAGACACTCAGGTTTCTAAGACAACACAGCATCCCGGGTCTTAGAGCGAGTTCTCCTAACATATTCCCGAAGAAACAATGCTAAAGTATTTCCTATTTCATGAAGAGTAACGGTAGCAATTTCTCTCCACATACAGCATTCCAATGAAATATCATTCACACATTAAACCCACAGCTTTCTCAGTAACACTGTCAGGAATATATTCTAAAATAACAATAGTCACCTTGAAAGATTAACAACCAGTGATTTTTGACTCACAATTTAGTCAATTGCCAAAGGTTTCAATAGCACAGCAGGCAAAATAACAGCAAATAAATAGCGGGGAATACTATGTTCAATACTTCAGGAGCGCGCATTAGGCTGGAAGGACAAAAATAGGTCCCTCCCTTGACCTTTTTTTCACAAGTAGGGAGTTCATGAAGAAGCCTAACTCACTGGAGAAAACCAGTCCTTGCGTTTTGTCTTCACTGGGTCCTGAGACCTGCAGAAAGCTGCTCTGCTAAGGAACTGGGCCATTTTTCCAACGGATGGTCCTCTCTCTTAATCAGTTTTTTTCCCACTGTTGAGGAAAGAATTATATCAGTTTAACCGCATTTCCACACTCCCGTCTAGTCCAACCTGTTTTCAAAACACAGAGTTTAAGCCCGATGAAAAGCAAAGGGTGGACTCAAGGACTATACCAACAACAGCAACATCAAAATACATTTCTGTCACGAGCTCTATGGAACCTGCTATGGCAATTAGATTGGTGATGTTTCCCCCAGGACATTGCAGTACAGTTCCCCCCCCGCCCCCAAGGATTTTTTATCCTAAACGTGGTCTCCAACGGGGCAGGCAAAGCCCTGGCAGAGAATAAGGACCTGGAGAAGTCTATACTCTCAAAAGAGATGAAAAAGCACAACGACCAGAGTGGCAGTGTACCTGTCCAAGATTTTCTGGATGGCTTTCTTCAGCGCTGGGGTTTCTGGGTCCAGACAGACTTCCTTCTTGTTCTTCAGGGTGGCTCTGCAGAACAAAAAGAAGATGAGCCCTCGAGCCATCTTCTGGGGTGAGGGACGGGACGGCTCTCTTGCCAAGGTCACAGTGGGCACCGCAGCGCGCAACGACTTACATGACTTCCACCTTGGGGCACTGTGGCCCGGCCCCGATCACCTGCATTTTCATGATCTTTTTGGGATGAATCCCCGGTGTGGTGGTTAAACACACGCAACGCAGCTCCCTCACTATGACCGAGACAGGACCGGCTGGGGCACAGAGAGAGAGAGAGACCGTCTTAGGGCAGGTTGGAGGGAGCTCTCCCCGGCAAGCCCGCCCGGGACGCCGCTCCGGCCCGGGGCCGCCGCGTGCAGAGCGCGCTCACCGCTGGCGAAGGGCTCCGGCGGCGTCAGCAGCAGCAGCAGCAGGAGCAGCGCGAACAGCGAGCCCGAAAGGTGCGGGGCGCGGGCGGCGCGGCTGGGCAGGAGGCTCATTTCGGCCACTAGAGGGGCGAGGGGTGCGGGTTCTAGGGGCCGGAGAGGAGCCGGGATTTGAAGCTGCAGCGCAATGTGCCTTCCCCAAGTCCTCTGCATCCCTTTTATCTGCACGGGCCCCTTCCCCCAGGCAGGAAGCTTTCAGGATGCTTGGGAAACTCCCTGGATGAGGGGGGCCTGGAGTGAGGAGGGTGAAGGGTGGAGAGGGGCTGAGCAGAGGGAGTTGAGGAGGAGGGTGGCTGGGAGGAGCTGCCTGCACCGGTTGCGCAGCGGACGGACTTGGTAGCCGGCCGGTGGATGATGGAGCTGCTGCTCCCGCCGGTGGTGGGGAGCAATCCTACAGGGATTTCATCCCTTAGGCCAGCTGCTCCAGGAGACAGAACCCTTTGGGAGACGCCCTTCGTTTCCGTCTAAAGAGGAAGACTGGAGGGGCTCCTGGGTGGCTCAGTCGGGTGAAGGGTCCGGCTTTAGCTCAGGTCTAGAACTCACAGTTGGTGGGTTCGAACCCCGCATCGGGCTCTGTGCTGACAGCTCAGAGCCTGGAGCCTGCTTCAGATATTCCGTATCTTCCTCTCTTTCTGACCCTCCCCTGCTCACGCAGTCTCGCTGTCTCTCAAAAAGAAATTAAAAACCATATAAAAATTTTTAAAAGAGGAAGACTGGAACCAAGGAACCAAACCGGCAGGTCTGACTTTAGAAAAATTTCTGAAAGTCCATTCTTACTTAGCATCATCATCATCATCACTACCACGATTTAGGAAATGTAAGCGGTGGTTAAAACTGCACTGAACTGAAAGGCTTTCCCTCCTGCTTTCAGGCGTGTCCTTCTAGGTTCTTCGAATTAATTTATGATCCTTTGGACTTTGGCTAGCTTCAGAGGCCAAGATATTCCAATGAAAAGGTCTCTACTCCAGCTTGAGTAGAGACAGAAGTGGCAGGAAGGGTTTCCCCAAGCAATTCTAACTGGAAAGCTACCCTTTGCAGTTTGCAGCAAGCATATGGGTGTCCAGGTGGTCTTTAAAAATTTTCAAAACTCACTTAGCAAACTGGCTTGGAAGAAGACACCTTGCTTTCCGCAGTTCAGTACCCCAGTGAAGTGGAGGCCGCCATCATCTTTGGGGATGTGCTAAAGTGGGGTGAGCGCAGACTGAACTGGTGCAGAGGGCTGAGCCTGTTCCAGCTCCAGACTCTAGCCAGGTGTGTAACTGACCCAATTTGGAGAAGCGGTGGCAGGCTGACAAGTTTGACTGATTCTTCTGGATGGTCGGTCTGGGCATTGGAATCAATTTGGCAGCAAGACAGCACCCACTCTGGCCTCACTCACCTTCACAGAAGGAAAAGGTGATCAACAACATTGGCTCTGGAATGATTTATCTTCATGATTAGTGGCTGCTTTAAGGCACAAGCCTGCTCTAATCCAGGTGAGCTCGGAGCTGCCCCCTGAAGTTGAGGGTGAGGTGGCCTCCTCCCCGTCTCTAGTAACTGGAAATAGTTAGAACACGCAAGTATCAATGGCCAGGCCTTTCACATGTCTACCTCCATGTAACGCATGAGCATGATATTGGAATGACACCTAGATTTTCTTTCATGGAAATCTAACTAGATCCTCTTCTGGATTGTTCTCAGTACCTTGTCCTCACAGTAGGCCAGCAAAGGCAATGGATAAACATGATACCAATTGGAAAGAAAGTGCTAGTCATGGAAAGAAATTGCTTTCCTTGTTCCTCAAGACCCTGGGGGGTTTTACTGACTCTTCCATATATCTTCCTTGGCAGAAATCACCACCACTGGTGAGCGAGGAGGAAGTTTCATAAACCTTTAGGACTTTTGGTCTGGAAGGAAACCGAAGAAACTCTCTAGTTGAGGAAGGCTGGGAGGTTTGGTCTTACTTTGTGGGAAGTGAAATGGGAAGTCCGCTATCCTGCACAGCTTCCTGATGCCGTCAGCATCACACCTGACTCAGCTAACACAGTCCCCTTCATCCTGCTGGGAAAACAGCCTGCAGATTTTTTTTTTTATATTTCCTTTTTAAAGATTGGAATGTATCTAAAGACCAAAGGTAAACCTCACTGATATGGATAAAATAAAACTTCAAAAATGTGACCAAAAATCTTGGGCAATTAAATTCAATGTAACTGAAGTGAATAAGCCACAGTATAATAAGACTGTGGGGAAAAAAAGCTTAATGACATGGCTTACAGAGGTGTGTGTGTGGGTGGGTGGGTGGGTGGGTAGGTGGGTGTGTTGTGTTTAGTTCCAAATAATCTATTTTAAATATAAATGAACATATGAGTTATTTTGGCACCAAATGGTAAGATTGGAGAAGGGTCATGAGACCTGATTTCCAGTTCCTCCTAACATTCTTATGGTTGTTCTTGCTTCACTTGCTTTGCACTCTGAATCAACTTGCCATGGATTATTTATGAAATATAAGGCACAATTTTGTTTTGCAGCTGGCAAGGAGGTAATAGAAAGTGCCCACTAGAAGTGGGCTGTTGGGTTGCCCAACCGAACCAGGAAACAGTGTGTAACTTAACCTGGGTTCTCGTTGAAATCATGCTGGCCCATTGCCATGTGTAACTCTTGTCTAGGCATAGCTGGTGTGAGCCTTCTGCAAAGACAGATAAGAATGTGGATGATCCTGGGGCACCTGGGTGGCTCAGTCGGTTGAGCATCTGACTTCAGCTCAGCTCATGATCTCAGGTTCGTGGGTTTGAGCCCTGCATTGGGCTCTGTGCTGACCTTTAGCTCAGAGCCTGGAGCCTGCTTCTGATTCTGTGTCTCTTTCTCTCTCTGCCCCTCCCCTGTTCACGCTCTGTCTTTCTCTGTCTCTCAAAAATAAATAAATGTAAAACAGGAATGTGGATGATTCAAAGACTCCCTGCAGCTGGGAACAAAGTACCATAGGAGGCAGAACTCTTTCAAAGTTGTTGTTTCTTTGTTTTGCCTTTTAAAGGGAAGGCATCTGACTTTCCTGCACTCTGTCTAGGTAGTGGAGAAAGAAAAGTGATATTTTTGTCTCAAACTATAATAAAACAATCTGCAAAATGACATTGACATCTTGATAGCCTGAAAGCTTTGTTTGTCAGAAGCAATAGAATTTTAGTCATAATACCACAAAGTAATGTAATAGGAATTTAAAGCATTCTTAATGGTTTGTGGCTTCTGAAACACTTTCATGCTCATTATCTTTAGAGCCTCATATTGATTCTTTGAGGCAGATAAGAAAAAGTCTGCTATCCTCATTTTAGGAGCAGCATCTTTTATTGACAAGATACATAGGGAAAAAACAAAGTTGAGAATTACAGTCTTAAATGTTTCCAAAAACCTTGGACTTCTCAGAAATAGACCCATCCATTTGGTCTCTGTTAAGCAAAAAAAAAAAAAAAAAAAAAAAAAAAGGTAAGGTCAGAGAAAGAGTTAAGTAGAAAATCAATGATTGTGAAGTACTAGAGAATCTCCCATAAGAATTTTTTCAATTGGGGTAAAATTGGTGTATGATGTTATGTAAGTTTCAGGTGTACAACGTTATATTTTGACATCTATGCACTGCAAACTGATCACCAAAAGTCTAGATGCCATCCATCATGTCCATCATATATATGTCCAACATATAATTGACACCTCTTACCTATTTTGCCCAGTGTCTCCTCCCTTCCCTTCTGGTCTGCTTTCTCTATCTGTGAGTTTGTTTTTTGTTTCATTTTCTTTGTTCATGTGTTTAGGGTTTTTTTCCCCTTTAGATTCTTCATGTAAGTGGAATCATATGGTATTTGTTTTTTGGTCTGACTTATTTCACTTACCATAATACTTTTAGGGTTCAAGGTCCATCTGTGTTGTTACAAATAGCAAGACTTCATTTATTAGAGCTAAGTAGTATTCCATTATTATCACACACACACACACACACACACACACACACACACACATCTTTATCTATTCATTCATCGATGGTTTAGATCGTTTCCATTTCTTGCTTATTATAAATAATGAATATAGGAATGCATATATCTTCGTGAGTCAGCATTTTTGTGTTCTGCAGATAAATACCAAGAAGTGGAACAGCAAGATCATATAGTAGTTCTATTCTTAATATTTTAAGGAAATGTCATACTTTGTTTTATAATGGCTGCACCAATTTTTATTCCCACCAACAAGTGTACAAAGATTTCCCTTTCTCCACATTCTCTCTAACAGTAGCTCTTCCTTGTCTTTTTGATAATAGGCATTCTAACAGGTGTGAGGTGATATCTCATTGTGGTTTTGATTTGATTTCCCTAATAATTATTTATGTTAAACATCTTTTCATGTGCCTGTTGTCCATCTGTATGTCCTCTTTGGAAAACTGTCCAGAACCTCTTTCCATTTTTTAAATTGGATTGGTTTTTTTGTTTGTTTTTTAATTGTATAAGTTCTTTACATGTTTTGGATACTAATTCCTTATCCATTGGAAAGTTGCAAAAATCTTTGTATGATTTGCTAAAATCTTTTCCCATTCAATAGGTTGATGATGAATTCTTTTGCTGTGCAGAAGCTTTTTGTTTTAACGTAATCCCATTTGTTTATTTTTTCTTTTCACACAAAAAAATGTTAATGATTTTCAGATTACAAACCATGTTCTTCACAGTCACTAGCAAATATCCTATGGCTGTCCACATCTGGTTAACCACTTGTATTGCCCAACAACCATATTTTAATCTGTTGAAATCCTCGATTGTGTATTCCTAGCCTTTGAAGCATCCATGATGTCAAACATCTACGACATTTCCAGGTTCAACAGCCTGAAGCCATCACCTGCTTTCCAAATTCCTCTCTTCCTTCAAGACCAGTGTGAAGTCCCATCTTCTCTGAGGAAGGTATATTCTGACAAAGCCAGTTAATATGTATTTTTTTCATCTTCAGTCTTTGAACATCTAATGTACTTGTAATAACTATCTCATTAACAAAGTTTAATTATTCCCAAATTTTGCTTTTGTCGGCGTGCGTTGGTGGTATAGTGGTGAGCATAGCTGCCTTCCAAATTTTGCTTTTGTCTCTCTCCAATCAACTACAAATCAGGGACAATGGAAGTGTTGAATATATTGTACACCTGAAATGAATACTACATTGTAAGTTAACTAACTAAAATTTGTTGGTTTGTTTTTTAAGTTTGTTTATTTATTTTGAGTGAGAGAGAGAGAGAGAGCGTGCAAGCAGGGGAGGGGCAGAGGGAGAGGGAGAGAGAGAGAGAATCTTAACCAGGTTCCATACTGGAGCCTGAAACAGTACTCGATCCCATGACCTTGGGATCATGACCTGAGCCAAAATCACGAATCGCTCAACTGACTGAGCCATGCAGGCATCCCTTAACTAACTTGAATTTAAATGAAAACTTAAAAAAATAAATCAATGGTAATGTCATATCTTTCACATAACTTCCATAAGTTCCAGGTTTAGTAATAGTCTAAGAACATTTAATGACAGATAATAATAACCTTTTATTTTGCAGTGTTCTTTGGATTACAAATGGATTTTAAAGTCAAAGAGAAAAGAATAGGGTGGTTTGCTGCCATTAATCATTTGAACGCCTCAATTTTTAATTGGCTTTCCTCTGTGTTGGAAATTGTTTCTTGTTTATTATTAGGGACAATTCAAATGATATTTTCAGTTTTTGGAACTTGAACAAGTCAAAAGAGTGTTCAGAAACCAGCAGGATAGTTGATCTTAAAAGAAAAAAATTATACAACTACAGGTATCAACCAAATTATGTATTTTCTGGGTCTTAGAGATTGTTGGAGATAAATGATAAGGAAAATTTCTGTTTAGTTATACTGTGTTGGAGGTTAACAGTGGGATGATTATTCTAAATTGATCTCTTCCAACAAATCAAAGAGAACTTTAATTGTGTGATTATGCCATACGCCTTTTAAAATATTTTTCTGTTTCTATTGTTCTTTATTTGTACTACTATTTATATTACTTATAAAAAGTGCTATGTGATTACCATAATTAAAGATGTAGACATATAATTATCAAGTTAGGCACATCAAAGATATCAGTATAGAATTGTTCAATCAATAAGAGATTAAATAGAAAAGGAAGAAGTCAGCTACTTTTGGGTTAAATTTGCAACATCCATGCAGTTAGTCTACTTCCACATTGGCCTGGCAGTCCCATGAAGATGCGGTATTATTTAGGAAAGCTTTGCCTCAAGTTGCCCCAACTGCACTGGGAAATACCAGGAATGTTTTTCCTTCTGTTGTCCATTATCTAATTTGCTTTGCTGCCCATTTCAGATGAAATCTGCTGGAGAAAGGAGTAAATTAGTGAACCTTAATTGAGTCCAAAGGCAGCAGGGCTCCAGAGAACACAGGTGGTCTTTTTCTTGCCACCTCCTGGGTGGACGGGATAGCTGGTAATTTTTTGTCCCTCTGTGCAAAGGCTGCAAAATGTTTCTACTGACAAGAGAAGATACAAAGATGAGGATTAAAAACTTAAATGTTTCCAAAAGCCCTGGGCTTCTCAGAATGGGAAGTATTCATTACTTTCCTCAGATGCTGGGTCTGGGCACAGCAAAACAACGAAAGTCTTTTTAGGGGTTAGCTATTTTAAATAACTTTTTTGATAGTCACTTATCTGATACTGACTACAGAGGTCATATGCTGTGCATAATAATTGTCATTTACTATATTGTGTTTTGACTACCATTACCTTCTTACCTTTTCTTTCTAATTAAGGAAAATATCTATTTCTTCATGAACTCATAATATCTTTCATTCTCATTTAACATATATTAGAATCTCAATGGTTGCTGTTTTAGGAGGAATAATTGTGACGTATTTGTATGTCTGTGGTTTATATACTTTGTAGATAATCAAACCCTCTCTGTTGTCTTCCGTTGTCATCACTTGAACATATAGATGATGTTCATGGACTTAAAAGTCAAACACACACACACACACACACACACACACACACACACACACACCACCACCACCACCACCACCACCACTAACAATAACAACAACACTCTAGTCTAAATATTTGTGCTCCCCTCTCCAAATTCATATGTTGAAATTCCTAATGTTTAGTATGATTGTAACAGGAGGCTAGACCTTTAGGAAGTAATTAAGTCACGTGGACAGATCCCTCATGAATGGGTTGAGTGTCCTTATGAAAGAGTCCCCACAGAGCTCCTGCACCCCTTCCTACCAAGTGAGGACACAAGCGAGGTGCCATCTATGAACCAGGAAGCAGGCTCTCAGCAGACATTGAACCTGCCAGCACCTTGATCTTGAACTTCCGAGTGTTCAGAACTGTGAGCAATAAATTTCTGTTGTTTATAAGATCGAGAGTAAAATAGAAACAAAGCATATCTTATAGGTGATTTCTTGCCACAAATTTATTCATAAATCTGATTATGAATTCAGTGAATAACTACTTTTATGCATTTTTGAAACATTACCAAAAAGGAGGAGTGGGGGTGAAGTAAAAGCAAAGCATAACTGGAAGTATAGGCTTCCAGTTATGGAATGAATAAGTCACAGGGATGAAAGATACCGCATAAGGAATATAGTCGATGATATTGTAATAGTGTTTGTTGTGTGGTGACAGATGGTAGCTACACTTGTGGTGAGCATAGTATAAGCATAATGTATACAGTTGTCAAATCAATATGTTGTACACTTGAAACTAATGTAATGTTGTATGTCAGTTATACTTCAATTTAAAGACAATTAGTTAGTTAAAAATATATTTAAAAAAAGAAAACAAAACTCTCCCTGACCATAGCTGATGGGTCAGAATGGACACATAACTAAAAAAAAATTGTTTTAAGAATTGAGGGAGGAGGGCACTTATGGGGAAGAGCACTGGGTGTTGTATGGAAACGAATTGGACAATAAACTAAAAATAAATAAATAAAGAGTATTAATAGAAAAAAAAAGAATTGAGAATTAGGAAATTGATCCCATTGACATAAGAGGTGTTGCAATGCCAAAGCAAGTCACAAAATCCTAGAAGTTCTGGCTAATGCTGAACTATGAGTATCCCCCTGCAGAATAAATTGACAAAACCACTTTACCAGAAAGTTTTCCTTTGAATCATTTTGGTTTTCCAGAAATTCAGTATTAGTAAATCAGACTGGAGATCATTTTCTTTGGAACAGAATGTCTCTTTGGAAACAGTTTTATTTTTCCTTATTTAAATTTGAGAACCAGAATTATAAATGCTATGACCAGGGAGTATGTCATAGAAAAGAGAAAAATAGTGGCCTCTAAATACTTGAAAAAGACCAACGCTGGTGTCTTTCACAATGTCATTATGTGAAAGTTAGTTCTTTGTAATAAATGAAAGTTATGAAAGTTGTATATGAAGTATATCCAGTTAGCTTTCTATGATGGTTTGAAAATAAAATCATAATGTAAATTGAGGCAGTACAATTGGTGAAGGAAAAATTGGCAAGCGGAACTTTATTAACATTAAAATTTTCAATTCTGCAAAGACACTAACAAGAGAATGAAAAGTTGAGCCACAGACTGGGAGTAAATGTTTGTAAAAGACATATCTGATAAAAGACTGTTGTCCAAAATATACAAAGAATGCTTAAAACTCAATAATAAGAAAACAAATGATATGACTGAAAAATCACATGAAGACCTTAAAGATGCCTCAATAAATACATACAGATGGCAAATAGGCTTATGAAAAGATGGTGCACATCATATATCACCAGGAAAATACAAATTTAAAAAAATGAAATATCACGAAACACATATTCAAATGACCAAAATCCCAGAATATTGATAACCAATTGCTGGTGAAGACGTGGAACAACAGAAACTCTCATACATCACTGTTGAGAATGCAAAATGACAGTTTCTTACAAAACTACAGTCCAGCAATCATGTTCCTTGGTATTTGGCCAAAGGAGGTAAAAACTATGTCTGCATTTAAGTCTGCAAATGGGTATTTGCAGGAGTCTTATTCATAATTGCCAAAACTTGGTAACAGCCGAGATGTCTTTCATTAGATTTATAGATAAATAAACTGTGGTACATTCAGACAGTGGAATGTTTATTCAGTGCTGAGAAGAAAAGACATGGAGAAAGTTTAAATAAGTACTAATGAGTGAAAGAAAACAATCTGGAAAGCCATTTTATTCCCACTCTATGACATTCTAGACAAGGCAAAACTGTGGAGACAGGAAAAAGATCAATGGTTGCCAGGGTGTTGGGCGTCAGGGAGAAGGACCACAGATGATATTTAGAACAGTGAAACAACTCCGTGTAATACTGTAATGATTGATACCTGCCATTATACATGTGGGCAAATCCATAGAACGTACAACGCCAAGAATAAACACTAACGTTAACTATGGACTCCAGATGTAGGTTCATCAGTTGTAACAAATGCACCACGATGGGTGGTGGGGGTGGGGTGTTGAAAACAGAGGTGTCCAAGCATATGTCAAAGAAGGGAATACACAGGCCATCTCTGTACCTTTTTCTTAATTTTGCTGAGAACCTAAAACTGCTCTAGAAAAATAAAGCCTATGTTAAAAATTTTAAATTAAATTAAAAAGACAAAAGATGTTTCTTCAGTCATTAATCATCGCTTTATTTGGATTCTATCTATATGTCACCAGCTTTATGTTTAATCTTTAAAAGTTTATCACTTTTTTAAATAAAACTGCTACCTTTTTTTTTCTTCACAAGGCTATTGAAAGGAACAAACAGGAAATTATGATAACTTGTAAAAATATTTTCTTAATTTTATGTTTTCAACTGAGGTAAAATTTGCACAGTAAAATGGATACACCTTAGGTATATAGATCAATTAATTTTGAAAAATATAAATTATTAATTAAAAAATAGAATCTTTTTATCATCTCAGAAAATCTGTACTTTTTTAGTCAATCTGTCTTTTCCAAAGAAAACTACTATTCTGATTTTTAGCGTGGTCCATACTTGATTCACATAAATGGAACTATCCAATATGTACTCTTTTACATTAGATTTCTTTTGCTAACTTTTGTGATATAAATCCATGTTACTGTGAATGTTAGTAACATATTCCTTTTTATACAGTTGAATATGCCTTGAATAATTGAAGTAAAATATTCAATTATTCAAATATGCCAAAATTTGTTTATGCTTTATGTTTAGGTATATGGCTGTGACAAATTAAATTCATTTGTGGATGGGCATTTGGACCATTTTCAGTTTTTGGTTAACAATTTGGCTACTATAAAAAAGCAGCTAAAAACATTTAAAAAATGTTTGTGTATTGTTGACTAAAGATAGCCATAAATCAATTGCCTTTCTTCTCATTAAAATGTGGCATCTGGTTTTTATACTCATGATGTGAATTGTGTCTCTGACTCATTTTGATCAATATAGTTTGGCAGGAGACATGCCATGTAATTTACCAAAGTATATCTACAGCTTCCACCTTTGTCTTTTGGTGGAATGCTCCTTCTTGGAACCCAATGTCTATGCCTTGAGAGTCCTGAGCTGTATGCAGAGACGATATGGAAGAGAACCCAGTGATATCAACACTCTGTTGATATCAGGTAAGATTACAGCTAAAAATACAAATTGACAGTCATGTGAGCGATCATCTTATATATGGCAGCCCAGCCAAGTTTCAGATGACTGAAATTTTCATTTTCTTTTAAGTTTGCTTATTTTGAGAGAGAAGATAGAGAGAGAGAGAGAGACAGAGACAGAGAGAGAGAGAGACAGAATGAGTGGGGGGAGGGCAGAGAAAGGAGAGAGAATCTCAAGCAGTCTCCGCACTGTGAGCACAGAGTGATGTGCGGCGAGATCCCCAAACTGAGATCATGACCTGAACTGAAAGTAAGAGTGGGATTCTTGTGGAGCCACCCAGGTGTCCCAAACTTTCATGATTGTAAAGTTTTGGGGAGCAGAAACTTTATATTTTTATGAAGTCCAATTTACCAAATTTTTCACTTATGATTAATTTCTTTATGTCCCCTCTAAGAAATTACTGTCTACTCCAAGGTCAAAATATATTCTCTTGTATTTAATTCTAGAAGCTTTACACTTTTAGTTTTTATGTTTAGGTATATGGTTGTGATGAATTAAGTTCTTATGACTCATTCAAAGTAGTGAGTGAGTTTCATTGCTTTATTTTTTTTTCCATATAGCTATCCAGCTCTTCCAGGAAAATCTTTTGAAATTTTTATCCATTGAGTTTCCTAGAAGCCATTATCAAAATTCAGTTGATGGTATACATGTGTGTCTATTTACGTATTTTTTGCTTTTATGGATCTATTTACCTTTTCTCATGTCAATATCCCAGGTCCTCATTAATGTAGCTTTATAAGTATTGAAATCAGATAGTGTGATTCCTCCAACTTTGTTCTTCCTTTTCAAAATTATATGAGCTGTGATAATTCCTTTCCTTATCGATATAAAGGTTGTAAAGCATGTACCAATTTCTCAAAAAAAAAAAAAAAAGCTTGCTGGAAGTTTTGTTTGATATTGCACTGAATGTGCATATAAATTTGGGGAGTATTTTCATTTCCACAATGCTGAGTCCTCTAATCTATGAGCACAGCATAAATATCTTTCTATTTATTTACACCTTTTTTGTATGTGCTATGTTTTATAATTTACAGTGTAGATTTTTTTTAACATTTTGTTTATTTTTGAAAGGTAGAAAGAGACAGATCATAAGCAGGGGAGGGGCAGAGAGAGAGGGAGACACAGAATTAGAAGCAGGCTCCAGGCTCAGAGCTGTCAGCACAGAGCCTGATGTGGGGCTCGAACCCAGGAACTGTGAGATCATGACCTGATCCTAAGTTGGAAGCTTACTCAGGTGCCCCTACAGTATAGATTTTTTAATATCCCTTGTTAAATTTATTCTTAAGTAGTTTATAATTTTGGTGAATTCTAAATGATATTTAAAAAATTTTCCCAATTATTTGCTGCTAGAATACAAAACTAAAATAAATTTTAATATACTGACTTTATATCTTGAAATTTTACTATTCACTTATTAGTTCTAACAAATCTCTCTCCCCACGACTGTCTATATTAGATCCTCCAGTCATATTTATCTCATAACTGAAAGGTTGTACCCTTTGGCCAAATACTCCCCACTACTTCCACCCCTAAGCCTTTGGCAGCCACCATTCTACCATTCTATTCTGTTTCTATGAGTTTGGTTTTTTTGTAGATTACACATATAAATGATATCATACAGGGGCACCTGGGTGGCTCAGTTGATTGGGCTTCCAACTTCAGCTCAGGTCATGATCTCACCATTCATGAGTTTGAGCCCCATGTTGCGCTCTGTGCTGACAGCTCAGAGCCTGGAACCTGCTTTGGATTCTGTCTCAGTCTCTCTCTCTGCCTTTCCCCCCTCTCATATACTGTCTCTCTTTCTGTCTCAAATATAAATAAACATTAAAAGAAAAAATTTTTAAATGATATCATACAATATTTGTCTATATCTGATTTATTTCACTTAGCATAATTTTCTCAAGGTCTAACCATGTTGCTGCAAATGTTAGGATTTGCTTCTTTTTTATGGGTAAGTAACATCCCACTGGATATATACACATATAATCCATTCATCTGTCAGTGAACACTTAGGTTGTTTTCGTGTCTTGGTTTTTGTGAATAATGCTGTAATGAGCATGGGTTGTACAATATCTCTTTGAGGCAGTGATTATATTTCTTTTGATGAAAGTGGGATTACTGGATCCTATGGTAGTTGTATTTTTAATTTTTTAAGGAAATTCCATGTTTCTTTCTTTAGCAGCTACACCAATGTTCATTCCCTTTAATAGTGAAAAAAAAAAGTTTCCTTTTCTCCAGAAACTTGTTAACACTTGTTATTTCTTGTCTTTATGATACTAGTCATTCTAACAGGTGTGAGGTGATAATCTTCTTAAAGTTTTGATTTGCATTTTCCTGATGATTAATTATCTTGAATAGCTTTCCATTTATCTGTTGGTCATTTGTATGTCTTCTTTGGAAAAAATGTTTATCCAAGTTCCTTGCCTATTTTAAAATTAGATTACTTGGTTTTTGTTTGTTTGTTTGTTTGTTTGTTTGTTTGCTATTGAGTTGTATGAGTTTCTTATATATTTTAGATATTAACTCCTTATCTGATATATGGTTTGCAAGTATTTTCTTCCATCCCCTATGTTGCATCTTTATTTTGTTGATTGTTTCATTAGAGTTTTCCACACAAAAGATTATTTAATTTGTAAATAAAGACAATTTTACTTCTTCTTTTCCAATATTTTATGCCTTTATTTCTTTTCCTTCCTTTATTGCACTGGCTAAAATTTCCACCATAATGTAATGTTGAAATAGTGAGAATGGACATAATTACCTTACCTTCTTTCAAGTAGGTGAAGTTGATTGATAGGGTTGTTGAAAATGCCTATTAACTGATATTTTTGTCTGCTTTTATCAATTATTAAGTGGTATTAAAATCTCTAACTGTGATTGAAGATAAGTTTTGTTTCATGTAATATAAAGCCTTGTATTAGGACCATACATATTTAGGATTGTTATGTTTTCTTGATGAATTATCTCTCTATCATTATAAAATGTCCTTTTAAAAATCTTTGGTATCCAGTGTGAAAAACTCCTTTTATTGAAGTATATTTTGGCTAATTTTAATAAAGCCACTCAAGGCTTCATATGATTACTTATTACATAGTATGGCTTTTCGATCCAATAACTTTCAATGTATATGTACCATTATATTTAAAGTGCATTTCTTCTGGACAATTTGTAATTTTGTTCTGTTTTGTTTATCCAGTCTGATGACCTCTGCCTTCCCCGACCTCAAGTTCTAATTTAAATTCCAGTCAGTTACCATAAAGTGAAATATTAGTTTCAGGTATAGAATTTAATGATTCATCACTTATATACAAAACCCAGTGCTCATCACAAGTTCTGCCTTTTTACTGGGATTTTTTAAAGGTAATCTCTGCACTCAACGTGGGACTTGAACTCACAACCCCAAGATCAAGAGTTGCAGGCCCCACAAATAGTCAGGCAGGTGCCTCTACATACTTACAATTGTAGCACACAAATATCAAGGAGGAAATAAGCTACCCAGTCATGGAAGGATGGCAGTTCTACAGAATTTTCCTTAATATTATTAGTTTCAGTTGATTTCCATTAATGTAATTATTGATGTGGCTGATTTTAGGCCTACCATATTATTATCTTATTAAGGGTTCAGAATATATCCTTATAGATCTTTGTAACAATGAAAAATGTTAATAAGTCTATAGTAATAACAATATTGGCTACCACACGTGCCAAGCAGATTTGTAAAAGTCATACATTCATTCAGATTATAACACCTCATGTTCTCCAAATTCTTTCTGCTGACTCAATGCCATGTAAAGGCTTTTATTTTCTCTCAGTCAGCTCTTTCTCCAATTCTCCTCAGAGGTAGTTTAAAATTTTCCTGACTTGCTCTCTTCAAGTATTCATTCTCTGGTAGACAGTTCCTCAACTCACATCTCCCTGCCTTCATATCCTTTCATATTTGTACCTAGCTTTGTTTGTTCTAATTCATTCATTCTTGTGTGGTTGATTTTAGCCATTCTGACAGGTGTGAGGTGATATCTCATTGTAGTTTTTATTTGTATTTCCCTGATGATCAGTGATTGTGAGCATCCAATTCTTCCTTCCTTCCTTCCTCCCTTCCTTTCTTTCTTCTTTCCTTCCTTAAATCTTTTTTAAAAATGTTTATTTATTTTGAGAGAAATAAAGAAAGTGCAAGCAGGGGAGAGGCAGAGAGAAAGAGAGAATCCCAAACAGCCTCCATGCTGTTAGAGTAGAGCTTGTTGTGGGGCTTGGATATCATGAACCATGAGATTATGATTTGAACCAAACCAAGAGGCAGACACGCAACCAACTGAGCCACCCAAGTGTCCCTAATTCATTCATTCTTATACCTAATTTGTATCTATTGGAAATTTCCATTGTTTATTAATATACAATGATGAATAGGATGGTCAATTTATAATCTAGTGAGTGAAGTCAAAATAACACTGTCAAGGAAACAAGATAAAAATTGCAATATGCAATAGATTCTTTGAAGGAGGAGAGTAATTTCATAGCTTGGTACAAAGTAACATGGACTTGGAGTGCTTACATTCGAATAATGGCCACTGAGGAGATAACATTTTAAGCTGATGTCAGAAGCATAAAAATGGCAGAGCCCTGCAAACAGCCTAGTGAAGAGAGCTCCAAGCAAAAAGAAAATGAAGGACAGAAGTAGGAAAGAACTTGTGTTTTAATAAGTAAAAGGAAGCTGGCGATGGCTAGAATTCAGTTATAGGAAGAGTAATGTGAGTAAGATCAGAAGGATAAATGAGCCAAGTTGTACAAAAGTTTCTATTTTTATTTGTAATGAAAAGCTTTTTAAATATTTCATGTTGTCAGAAGATAGGAGTTGTTTTATGCTTTATAAAACATCTCACTTCTGCATGAAACAGTGGTGTAAAATTTGGACACAGAAACACAAATTAAAAAGGCAATTGTAACAGTTTAGGAAAGGAGTAGGCAAGCTACCATTCATGGGCCTGCCACATGTTTTTGTAAATAAAATTGTATTAAAACACAGCCAATGGTGATTTTCATGCACATTGCCTTTGACTGTTCCCAGGCTACAATGACAATATTGAATAATTTTGAGGATAGTCTACAAAGCAAAAATATTTACTATCTAGTCTTTTACAGAAGAAGTTTGTCCACCCCTTTTCTAGATGAGAAATTTGATGGGGGGAATATCAAATGGAGATGTAGAGATGTTGGAAGATTATGAATATACACTGTAGATGCAACTTTCTGTATGTGCTGATGGATTAGATACAGGCAACGAACATTCAATAATTATTCCTAGTTGTTTGTTGGGAAAAATTGAGTGTAAGGTAATAATATTTACTTAGAGGTAAAAGACTTGAGAAGAAACGTGTTGTGAAAATAAGAATTCTTTTAGACATAGAAAGTCTGAAATTCCTGTGAAATATCCAAGTAGAAGCACCAAGAAGGAAGTTGTATGTCAGTGTGAAACTCAGGGAAGTTGTCTGTGATGAAGTTGTTGTGTGAGTGACATCAGCATAAAAAATTACTCATGGAATCCACCTAGTGGGAGAGCTAGAAAGAAGCCATGGTCTAGAAAAGTGGCTCCAGGACTCCAATATTTGGTGGTCTCCAGTCTGAGAGTATTTGTCCTCGTGTTTCAGTCATTTCCTTTTTTCTGCATTTCTGACCCCTTCTCACTTCCAGGATTTGGCTTCGTACTTCATATCAATTTCCATCATTCCTGTAACAGCCTACAAAACAAGTAACATTACTCTTTGAATACATATAAGGAAAACACAGTTCCAGAGAGCTTAACCATCTTGTAACCTATCTTGTATATGGTAGTTTCTGATTCTAAGGCCATACTGCTTTCTAGAGAAAGTCTTTATGCCATATTTAGTGGGATACAGCTAGATAGTATTGTCAGCTATCATTTCTTATTGGTGTTCACTCCCTCCTGGAGTGCAATCTGCTTCACATTGTACACAAAAGCTTCACAAAGCTGGCCCTTTTCGGAGACCTATTCGGAGACTTCACACAGATTCTCATGGGACTCTTAATACCTTGCTAAAGGCAATGATGTCATTAGTTACAGATAACAAATAACAATTTCACCAGAAAAGACATGTATTAAGTAGATACAACAAGGCCAAAGAGCCAGTCTCAAAACATACATGACATGAAAAATGTCCAAAACCACACAGCAGAACAAGGCTGGTTCATACAACACAATCTTCCCTGATGATCTTGGACACCACAGTTTGCTTTACTCATGCACACTTTCAATGCTGAACCGTGGACGCTTTCATGAGAACTGATGAAGTGGAAACAAGATGTATCCACCATCACTGCCACTGCCCAATGCTAGACACCCTACCTTTTCTAGAGGAGTCTCACCACAGATATTTTCTTCAGTAAGTGCTGAAACCTACCAGGGATCTCTGATAACATCTCCTGAGACATCTATTTAGATGCATGAGAAACCACACTGAGGAGACAAAGGAGAATTTTTGTCATTTTTCATTATCTGCTGGCACCCAGTAATAGCATCTTCCCATAAACACTAATTTCCTAACAAGCCAAAAAATTCATCTTGCTTGGCATGAGGGCCAGCTTTTTGGCCAGCCTTAGGTAGACAATTAACAGTGTCATATTCAGGGCACCTGGGTGGCTCAGTCAATTAAGTATCCGACTTCAGCTCAGGTCTTAATCTTGTGGTCAGTAATTTCGAGCCTAGAGCCCACTTCAGATTCTGTGTCGCCCTCTCTGCTCCTCCCATGCTCAGGCTCTGTCTTTCAAAAATGAATAAATGTTAAAAAATTTTTTAACAGTATCATACTCAACAGGTATTCATGAGATGTTTTCTAAAATTATTTTTCAATTGGTGAGGCATTTGTATTATGGGATCCTATTATAACTCTCTGGCCAATTGTTGGCCAAAAACTCTATAACAGATGCCTTTAGGTCACTAATCTCTAATAAAGCAATTATCCAATGTTTATTCTAATGCTTTTAACATTTTGATGTCTTATTTTCCTTGTGAATAGCCAACATTTATTTCATATAGAGAATGTACATAACCCTGGCTATGAATTCTCCTTTGATACATTCTACTATTCACAGATCATTTGGCTTTCATCAATTAAAAGCTATTTGAACACAATTCCTGGGGTCTTCTATGAAAGATCTTCAAAAGAAAAAGAAATAATCAATCATTTTCTTTTCTCCCCACCTCTAGTTTTCAGTAGGTGAGGTGACTGATTTTTACAAGACTACTCTTGTGATAATGTACCAGTACCTAAGAGAGGATAAAAATAGTCCTATAAATGTCATTACTACTATAGTTCATGTTGGACTCCCATGAAATATAGTATTCATATGATCCATTTCTTTCTTGTTATCACAATTTTAAAAGTGAAGTCTAATTAACATACAGTTAGTTGTACACGTTGTACAATGTAATGATTCAACAACTCTAAGCATTAGTGCTCATCTATATATGTGTACTCTTAATCCCCTTTAAATATGAGTGAAAGTTTCATGACTTGGAATGCTATCCTCGCACAGGGGCCATGCTACTTTTCTCTGTATTGTTCCAAGTGTAGAATATGCGTTGCCGAAGTGAGCACTAGTTTCACAATTTAATCAAAGAATTTCAATCTCTCCATAATGTACCCTTGCTTGAAAAAACATCGGGACTCAAACCACAAAGACCCATTTTTTTTAATTAACTTATTAATGCATTTATTCCACAGACATTATTGATCACCAACTGTATGAGGGGCAAGGCTATTGTTTTATAATAATAAGTGATAACAGGGCAGATAGTAATCAGAAAAAAGTCCTAAAATGTTTCCTTCCTTCTACTCTGTTATTCTCCGATTGATAGAGGCTTATCAATAAGAGAATAGATTTTAGTACTTCAGAATCTAGTTTGGCAGTAAGAGACTAAATCTCTCTACTATTTCTATCCCTATGGCCCTTCTCTGATTCTGAGAGGCCATTTCAATGAATGGTCCTTTGGTAGGTAACTAAGTTGCCTCAGGGTGGTAGCAGAGATGCAAGTATGTCACAAGGGATCTCGGTCTTTCAAGGACTGAGGATATGTAAATTTTGCTTAGGGAAGGAATCTTGGCTAGCCACAATCCCCAAAGCTTTCAGTGTGGAAGACATGATTTCAACATGCCGTCATGACCACATCAATGCCTATAACCAAGGTATGACCTGAGATTCCACGATGCCTTTGTAATCTTCTCCTTTCGTCCCTATTTTAAGCCTCGAAATACCACTTCCCTATCTTGCTTCTCCCAAGTTCTAGTTACTGTCACCAAAAATTAGGGTGATGGGGCAGTCACTCAGCATTCTCAAGTCACCTATGTGTACACAGAAGACTAACTTAGCTTCAGCTAGTATATTCTCATATTTTTTAAATGTTTATTTTTTTTTAAGAGACAGAGTATGAGCAGAGGAGGGGAAAAGAGAGAGAGAGAGAGAAAGAAGAAGACACAGAATCTGAAGCAGGTTCCAGGCTCTGAGCTGTCATCAGAGAGCCCAATGCAGGGCTCGAACTCATGAATGGTGAGATTATGGCCTGAGCTGAAGTCAGACACTTAACTGACTGAACCACTCAAGTGCCCCCTCATATTTTCTAGGTGAGCCTAATCTTCCAGAATCTGCTCCATTAATCCTTTCTCCACTATCTTCAGAAATAGATTTTTCAGCATCAGCACATAAGAAATTTCTGTTTTATCCTTTTGGTGGCCTTAACATATATTTCTTTCTTTTCCATTGATTTCCCTTCCCTTCCCTTTTCTCTCTTCTCCAAAATCCAAATATCTGTTCAATAATCTTTAACAGTAAGGCTGCAATCTCAGAGATATTCATAATCTTTGGTCATTGAACAGCCCTCAGAGGAGGACTTTGTCTTCGTTAGTCTTTTTCTCTTTTAGCTAATTATTTCAGCTATATTTTCCTAAGATTATTTAGGTTTCTACCCAAAAGATGTAGTCCTGTGACTACAAACATGGTTTTTGATACATCAGAGAGTCTATCATGAACATTAAAACCTATCCAAGCACTGATCTTGAATTATAAACCAAACTTCAGAGAAATATGCCTGGAAAACTAAGAAAAAACTGGAGCTTCTACTTATGGAAAAAATCATTTTTAATTTTTTTTTTAAACTTTGGTAACTATAGGTACTGACTTAGAGATTAGTTCCTAAGGGAGCCTCTTCCTTTGCCACCTTGGACAGTTCCCACAAACCCTAGGCTGAGGTATTCATGCATTTGTATAAAGTCTATGTACTCATCTAAAGGCTCTGATACAGGAAGAAAAGTGGTTAAACAACTACTCCATCATCTCTCGGTGGTATTGTCAAGACCAGTAGACAGAGAAAGGGTCCATATGAACTCTTTAGTTTGTTAGTTTATACAAACCCTTAGTTCACAATTTGGCATCCATGGGAAGGATGCCTCCACTAATTCTATCTAGGGGTAGTGATGTCTGAGATGAGGAAATGTGTGCTTCCTCTCTCTTTCTCTATGCCTGAGACATCATAGGTGCCTGAAACATGCAATATTTAATGCCTTAAACATAAGTGTCAAAGCTATAATAGGCTAGGTGGGCTTTTGGGATGTAAGATGTTTTTATGTAATGAAGATTGTTATACTCTAGAAATAACTCATGCATTTATATTCCTGTTCAACCCTACACCATTTTCAGGCATTCAGAAGTTGCCCAGTTATAGTTGGTTTGTCATAATCCAGAATAACTAAGGCAAGAGATAATCTGCTGCGGTAGCATGTTTCATGCTTGCCTTGTGCCTTGCCTTTCTATCACCTCTCCATGGCTCAGTGACTAGGCCATCACTCTGCCTTGTGTGAGGAGTTAAAGAGCACCAGAGACATTTCCTCCTGATTTACCATCAGTGCAGCCTCATTCCAATTTTTCTTTGTTTTCTTCTTATCACAGAAAGACCTGCCAGGCGAGTTGATCCACTCAGTTGTAAGCCTGAGCCAGACCCAATCGTGCTTTAGCCCTAGTTGGTTGGATGATGGTTGTTTTGTTTATGTCACAGTTGACCACCACAACAGGGACTTGCATTAGCTTTCTTCCCATATGGATGGACACACAGGAGGAGCCTTTCCAAAATCTACTTAACATCCATCTTCAGAGCAGATGCCTTTTCCCAGAGCCCAAAGCTTATAGATTTACTTATTACTGGTCAACTCATCAAACACTGGGGCTTTATGGAAAACCCCTGATACTTAATGACAAAGGTAAGAATGAGCTGTCTGTTGATTTAGCAGTATGAGATGTTAGAGTGCCAAATAAGAGATTCCCAATAAAAACAATGTTAATGCCCAACTGCACATTTCCGTTTGTGAGATCAGTCATCTCTGAGAGAGGTTTCGGCAAATTTTGGCAAGCTGGTTGTTTAAATCATGTTGATACTTGTGATACAATAATCTTATATTTAATGTTTTGGCAAATACTAAAATTGGGAATTTATCTAACTGTATTCAAGCATGTTTATGAATCATAGAAATCTTAAATAGTATGATCGGATGTGAGCTAATATTTGGATTTACCAATCTATTAATGGTGTATATATTGGGGAAATGGGGTGAAAGTAGAAGTGACAGAGTAAATATAATAAAACACAGAGCTTTTGATTTCTTTATTATTGTGATTGAACACAAAAATATAATTCTGTATCTACATAATGCTTTAATTCATCTATCATTTTTCCAAGTTCAGGGATTTTAAAGAGATCTCTCATCTATACTTTTCTTCATCACCTGATGGCTATCTTAACTAAAGCTGGAGTTAGTGGGCTCTGGCAATGGTTACTGATCTTGAGTAAATTAGTCTTAACTCTCCTTATGCTGCTAAGACACATGATACTAGCTAATGGCTGAAAAACATAACAGGATATGGTGTAACATGATGCACTAAATCCTCTGCTGAATCAGGCCTGTTTTGTTTTTCTCAACCATCTTCCTCTTTTAATCTGGCAGTTGACCTGATTATGCCTTACCTCTATGCATGAACCCTAAAGTTCTAACTAGGTCAGCACTAGAGAGATTGTGACTGTTGCCATTCCATTTACCTCTTACTCTAAACAAGCATTTTAATAGGTAAGAAATACCTTAGTTACCTAAATATTTGCTGCAGAGAAATCCCAATGTCTTGGCACTTCTAATCCTTTTCTATCTTCTTCATTATTTCACCACTAGCCAGCCCCAGTCTATCATGTAATAATAAAGAGCAGCTAATATTTAATGACAACTACTTTGTGTGAAGTACATATTATGAATTATCTTTATTTATTCCTGCTAACAACAAACTTTTTTAGCACATTTTTAGATAAGCACATAGAAGTTTAGAGAGGTTGAATGACTTGGCTAGTGTCACATGGAAACATGGTGGAACTGGAGTTCAAACCCTGACCTTCTGACCACAGAGCCGTTTCAGATAACTGATGCCTGATAGTCTTCCTTGCCTCTCTTAAGGTCCACTTTGCATATGCGTGACTTTACCTTTTGAGGATGGAATGTGACTTATTTCAATGACATGGCAGGTGTGTCAAAGATGCCATCATGAACTTTCCATGTTCTTGCCATTCATCCCCATCCATTTCTTTATATGTCTTACCATCTCTTCTGTATGACATTTTTTCATTCATCAACTATTTATTGAGCTTCTCCTAAGTACCAAACAATGCTCCCAGCACTGAAGATATAACAATCGACCAATCAACATTCCTCTGTCAAGGAACAAGTATTCTTTTGGGGGTGAGAGTTGGTGAATAAGGGAAAAAAAAGTGTGTATGGATGATGCATCCATGTATATTATATAGAGCATCCTAAGAAAGATTCTAATGCAATGATATTTGAGCAAAAGGCTGAAATAAGTGAACAGACTTTAAAGGCTTTGGAGAAGAAAAAAGCATCCCAGGAAGAGAGAACAGCAGGTATAAAGATCCTAACATAGGAGTTTGCAGACTATATTTAAAAACCAGTGTCTCTGAGGATTATTAGTAAGAAGTGGTAACAGATGGTAAGAATTGAGGATTTGTGACTTGTAGGGTATAATGAGAACTTTGGATTTCCTCTATGTGAATGACAAAGCCACATGGAGGATTTTGAACAGAAGAGTAAATAATCTCTCTTACTTTTTAAAAGTTTACCACCCATTATGTGAAAAATAGAACATAGAGAAAGAAAGATGAAAAAAGATCAGCGTGAAAGTTTCTTATAACAACTCAGATGTAAGATGATAATACCTTCAATTATAGTGGGATTTTTAGAACTGGTGAGAAGTTATTGAGTTGAGGTGACTGAAAGGTAGAGTGTGAGCTCTAGGAATTGGTGAATTGGAGTCAAGTCATGACATACATGATGTATTAAGAATGGCTCTGAGATTAGACTGAGCAAGTGGAAGCGTGAAGTTGCCATCACTGAGATACGGAAACTCAAGAGGATTAGATGAGGAACAGCTTCAGATTTTATTTTTGTCATGTTACTGTTAGAAATTCTTATTTGTTTATTCAAGTAAACATTTAAAGTATTAAATAATTGGATATAGGAGTGTGTGTAGTTGAACAAGAAGTTTGGCTTATAAATTTGGGAGTGATTATCATATGGGTGATATTTACAATCAGAAAATTGGATTATGTAATTTATGGAAGTGAGTATACAATAAAGAAAATAAGCATCCTTTAAATAGTTCCCTATTCTAGTTGCACGTCAGAATCTTCATGGGACTTTAAAATAAATATACATCTATAAAAGTTCCACCACAGGTTCATCAAATCAAAATCTTTGAGAGCAGAGCCCAGGAATCTTATTGTCAATTTCCTCAGGTGATTGCTTATGTAGGAATTGACATGTGTTTGGGAATCAATATTATAAGCCATTCTGTTTGTGTTATAATATGAATTAATTTTTAATGCTCTGAAGACTCTTCTTTCCATATCCACTGTTACCTACTTAAATCCAAGCTATGGTTTTCCCTTACCTGAAGTGTTCTACTCCTATCTATCCTTCCCCCTAGTTTTGCACCATTAACTCAATAATCTTTTCAAAGAATAAATCTTCAATGCCTTCTAATTGTTCTCCAAGGCAACAATCCTTAACATGGCCTACAAAATTCTGCCTGGTATTGGCTAATTGTCTCTCCACCTCATCGGACACCAGGCACTTGCTCTCTGTCCTGCAGTCAGATACTTCCCTTCCTTTAGTCAAGAGTACACATCTATTTTCTCTTGTCCCCAGGTTTTACACCTGCTGTATCATCTGATGACTTTATCCTCCCTTCTTTCACCTAATTAACTCTTACTCATTCTTTGACCTTGGCTCAATCCCCGTTTCCATAGGGAAGGCTTCTCTGACTTTTCTGACTAAGTCAAATTCTCCACCCCACCCCATCACCTGGTAGTAGGTTGTGAAATAAATTTAGGAATTTATGACTAGCAGTAAAAAAATTTTTTTATGTTTATTTATTTTTGAGAGAGAGAGAGAGAGAGAGAGAGAGAGAGAGAGAGAGAATGTGATCTGCGGAGGGGCAGAGAGAGAAGGAGACTCAGAATCCAAAGCAGGCTCCAGGCTCTGAGATGTCAGCACAGAGCTTGACGTGGGGCTCAAACTCATGCCATGAGGTTATGACCTGAGCCGAAGTCAGATGTTTAACTGACTGAGCCCCCAGGTGCCCCTGACTAACATTTTTTAAAAAGGAAATGAAACAGAATGGAACAGAAAAATGTCACAGTGGGTTGCACCTAATAAAGATAAGTATTATCTCATAAACTTTTGCTTCTATGTGTACTAATAGGATGATGTACTCTTTTTGTAATACTTTTACAGTTGCAGGTTTTTGTGTGCAATTACTAGCTTGTTATTTGACTTTATTATTAAGTTGAAAGTCCAATGGGACCAAAAGACTGTTTCTTCCTGCTTTCCAATTTATCCATAGTCCCTGATCAAATGACTGGCCTTATGTAAGCACTTAACTCATATTTATGGGAAGGAGGAAGGAAAGAAGACAGATGTGGGAATTTACATGTAGGGCAGGGTAAGCCCATACCATCACAACTTAGAGTGAGGCCATACTAGCTCTGCCAGTGCAAAATCTGTGGGTTCATTGACCTCATATATGAAAACAACAACTCTTTTCATGTTTATTTGTTTTTACTAATGTTTAAGTAAGCCATGAAGTATCTTCATTTACAAGTGTTAAGTGATATTGTTAGCTCAGGAAACCCGCTATTACTGTAGATTGTATTGTTTCTTAAAAGAAGTTTTAGAAATCAGTCTAAACCTTCCTGAACAATAGTAGGGAAATCCATTTTTTTCCTTCTGAAAATTTCTGAAAATTTAGAGATGATATCATAGTTAATGAATTAGTGTCTTATCAGAGAGCACTTTTTATTCCCCCAAAATAATGACTGTTTCTTCTTGAATTTCTGATTCACTGGTCCCTATGGCACATACAGTACCTTTTCATATAATAGGCTTTTCCTAAATTATATCCCTGCATCATTTAAGATATAAATCCTGCTTTTTAGACTATCTGCTTTTACCAAAAATTTCGTGTGGATAACTTATCATTCTAGTATATTCTAATTTTTTTGGTGACTGCAAGACTGTGGATTCTATGACACTTTTTACAGTCTTGGGATCTTGGTCTCTTCACAGAAATCTCCTCTCCAGGGTTAGTCTAGTACTTCAAGTTCAATTCCTACCTTTTACATCTTCTCTTGAAGTTATGTAGGATTTTACTTTTTGAATAAAGTTTAACTGCCTTGAACCTGGGGTCAAAAGGTATTTCTGAGAAGAGGAAGAATATTTAGCCTCAGAGAGGAGGGAGTAAAGAAAAAGTCCTAAAGAGTAGTGAGAGGAAAGATATCTTAAGTTCCCAGAAAGGATGAGTAACTCAAATTATAGACTCACAATATTATTATGAAAATATACTTAAAAATAAATTAAAACTGTGGCTCAGACCTAAAGTGAAAAAGTGCCTAGTGAGTTAATTAACTCATTATTTAAAAGAGTAGAGGTATGATAATCACTGGTCCAAAAAAAGAGAGAAGAGATTTATTAACCAGTAGGAAAAGAGAATGTTGAAACTAATTTGCAAAACTAGATAAAAACTGATCAGGATCTCACAGGATAATAAAACTATAACTTCGATACCATTTTTTCTATTGGACAAAAATAATTTGTATCACTCATAGACAAAAACAATTTGCACTTATCAATCCTCTACAAATTGACCTCTAACTGCAGAGGTAAATTATAGTAAATTACAATTATAGGAAATACAAAATCAAACAAAATCACAGCCACTATTACGTTGCATATTGTATTATGTATTATACCCATCATTATGTTGCACTCCTGAAACTAAAATAAAGTTCTATGTCAATTATATCTTAATAAAAAAATACGAGGACAACAACAACAAACTATATCACCTAGAGAGAAATTTAACTTACATAGGCTTGTCAGATAATACTTCACTATGGCTCTGAAAGCCATAGACAAAGACAACTAAGCACCTAGGTTGGAATGGAGAAGATACAGAAGGGCTACTTTCAGCTCCTAGGAATAGAGGAATTTGTGTATCACAGGGCAGGAAATGTTGGAAAGAGTAGTCAGTTCTGTTTCCATCTCTTGGCCTAACCAAACTGAAAACACAGCCTAGTGCTAGGCCAGCTGATGCCAGAAAGACTAGTGTCAGAGGTCTCTTGGGAGGCTAACTAAAACAGTGTACCTAGCCCATTAAGGTGGCCTGTTACTAGGGGATCACTAAAAGCTTTAAAGCAGTAAGCACACACTGTCAGAAGAAGCTACCTGACAAATCATTTTATGCTAACGAAGTATTCCCCTGGATTTGTCATCCCCTTCCCAGCAACTCCCAAAATGAAGGTGTCATAAATCAATAACAGGTGAATGGGGGAAAATATTCACAGACAGGCTGAGGGGAGGAAGCTCTGTAATTTGTAAGCTGTATAACCAGGTTAACTATCCATTGTATCTGAAGATCAATCTCTGCTCTTTGTGTGAATGATTTACTAGTTCAGAAGCTTTGCGATCTATTTCTGGCTGGAAAATGAGTTTTGTTTTCAATCTATCTGTGGCAGTATCTATAGCCTCTCTTGGTACTTTCTGATCTTTCATTCTCACTGGAACCTTGAGTAACTTTCTTGTGAGGTTGGGAATTTCCTCAGGGACTTCTAAAAACAGCACAGATATGACTACATGTGATTGTTGGCTATTCTGGTAAGCATCGCCATATTTTAGTTGCAAGAACCACCTCCACAACTCCCATTCTCACAAACACAAAAGAAGTGTTCAGGCCATCGCCATACCTAACGTTACATTAAGTATATCTGGGGCTAGGAACTCAAAGAGCTTCACTGCCTCTTTGGGGATATGGTAAATGCAGAGCTGACTCTTCTGTGTATCAAACTGATGTCCCTCCCTGAGGAATTCCCAGAAGAAGGGCCTTGAGATTATGGAAAATATATATTTCTGTTAACTTTGTTTTAAATAATGATTTTGTGCTTTTTTATTATATGGGTGTGGCTCAGTCAGTTAAGCATCTGACTTCAGCTCATTAAACATTTTTAATGTTTATTCATTTTTGAGACACAGAGAGAGAGAGAGAGAGAGAGAGAGAGCGAGCATGAGGGGGGAAAGGCAGAGAGACAGGGAGACAGACAGACAGAATCTGAAGCAGACTCCAGGCTCTCAACCATCAGCACAGAGCCCAGTGCAGGGCTCGAACCCACGGACCAGACCATGAGATCATGACCTGAGCTGAAGTTGGATGCTAAACCAACCGAGCCACCCAGGCGCCCTAATACTGTGCTTTTTTTTCTTTTAAGCAATAGAAAACTATGAAGTGGAAAATAAAGGAACATACAGAGGTGGGAGCTTCTATAGCAAGTCTAGCATCCTGGGGAACAAGGATCTTTTCTTACTGTCTGATGTACGTTTCATAGTTTCCCTCAGTTTTTCATGGCTATGAAATCTTAACCATGTATCAAAACTGTCTTGACCTCAAATATTTATAAACTTTTTGGTGTTCTTTTTAAAAATACAAATGATTAAATAGTACATAATAATTGCTAGGGATTTCCTGAGACAACCATTCCTTCTATGTTCCTATAAAAAGAAAAATCTCTACCTTAATGGCAATAGAATATGGAAGAGGTGATGCAGCCAAAAGCACCAGAATTGAACTTTTAAGAATATCAACTCTTTGCCCCTATTGAGTAATCATAGATTAGAAATGGCTTCTCCAAGAATAATATTTTCAAAAACTCTATTCTGGGAATTACCATAAAAGAAGAAATCATTACTTAAGAATTACCTGTTTCCTGTAAGTTTCATCCATATAAAATATAATGCAAAACCACACCTGTGCATTCTATCTGCTTAACTTCTTGCTCCACCCAGGGCAGGCAATGACTGGGTAAAGTGTGTTTGCCTTTTGAAATGCTAATGTTTTGCTTCTGACACTAGAGAGACTGGTAAATAACTGGCCATTTTTCCCAGGGTGAAACACTAGGACACCACAGTGAAACCAAATGTAATGACCACACAAGTTAATAGGAAAGGCTAGATCATGATCAAGCTGTGAGAAGGGGAACTTTCTTCCTCTTTGCCTATTATCTCCAAATCTCTCCCTTTTCCTTCTAACACCGTCTCATCATCAAAAATTTTTTTCTGAGATAAAAGATCTGATCTCAGTTATGCATATTTTAATATCATTGTTTATGTCTGGCTGAGAGATAGAGCCATGGTTTTTGGCATTTTAATCCAAATGCCTAATGAAGAGTAAAGGTCAGTTATACCCAGAAAAGAATTTCAGACATAGGAGTGTAGATGGGGAATTTGAGGGAGAAAAAAGGTACTTTCCAGTCAGAGCCTGAAATTGCAATTATCCTGCCCATAGAAAATCAGCAGTGCCTGTGCTCTGAATAGGTAAACACTGTTAATGGTTTACAATTTGACAGTCAACCAATCCAGATGGTTTAATTATGATCATAGAATAGAATATGACATGCAAAATTAAGGAGACTATACTTTCAGTCTAAGAGCAAAACATCAATGGAAAGTCAATTAAAATGTATAAAATTAGGGGCACCTGGGTGGCTCAGTTGGTTGAGCGTCTGACTTTAGCTCAAGTCATGATCTCACAGCTCATGAGTTCAAGCCCTCCATTGGGCTCTGTGCAGTTTATGTCCTGGAGTCTTCTTCGGATTCTGTGTCTCCCTCTCTGTCTGTCCCTCCCTGTCTCACACTCTGCCTCTCTGTCTCTCAAAAAAAAATAATAATAAACATTAAAAAAATTTTAATGTATAAAATTAAAAAATCATGATTCAAACACATTATTCAGAGATAGGCTATTATCTACCATAACAAAATCAGTTATGTTAGAAGAAGCAATGTTTCCCGACACTTTATCTTTGAAAGAGGGAAGTTCTCAAAACACTTTGGCCTGATGTTTAATTTTTTGAATTCATATATTTCAAAGAAAAGAGAAGTGAATACTTCAAATGAAACAACTTTTATGCTGTGGCCTCTTAAATATTTTTTAAACCAAATTTGCTTATATTACAATTTCACTTCACAACATACACACTCATGTCACAAGTTCTGTGAAGTTTATTATCAGGAAAAACATGGCAACTCAGCATTTTGATTTCATACAGCAAAATCCTTTGTAAAATTCAAATGAAAATTCAGGAATGAGAGAGATAAATTCAAGTGAGAAAGTCTCTCAGTTTCTTCTTTTTTTTTTTTTTTTTTTTTTTTTTTTTTTTGGTGAAGTTCTCTGGAATGACTTTTGCTATTTCAGTCTTTCTACTTTGATTTAGAAACTTACAATCCTAGAGGTAGAGAGGGTCTAGCTTTATTCAAAGGATTTGAAAAGCCATACTACTTCTAAAATAACAATACCTTTCTGCATTATTAATTTCATTTATTTGTTCTGAACCCTTGAATCTGAATCTATTTTGAGCTGATTATCTCAAGCTCTTAGAGAAATAGGACACACAAAAGAGATACCTGAAATAGATATTTAAAATATAAGAATACTATTTGGAGACTTCTGAGTGAATTTTTTGGTTGGAATAACTTTATTTATTTATTTTGAAGAGTCTGGGAACATAGAAGGGGTAGAGAAAGAGGAAGAGAGAGAATCCCAAGCGGCTCCATGATGGGAAGATGGAGCCCAACGTGGGACTCAATTTCACTAATCACGAGATCATGACCTAAGCCAAAATCAAGAGTTGGATGCCTAACCAACCAAGCCACCTAGGCACTCTGGTTTAAAGAACTTTAGGAATTACAAAAAGTAGGATTTTATTCCCATAAAATTGCAAATGGCTTGGTAGATTTCTTTTTTTTCCTCCACATGTAAGCATGTGAGAAATCAACTAATTAAAGTGTGAATATTTCCCCAAACTTATGGAAAGAATTCAGAGTCATGCTTTTTAAGAAAGTCAATATAGGAGTGATATTACTGAAATAACAACCTAGGCAACCCCAGCTTTCATCTTCCCACAAAGATTAACAACTGGATAGCTAGCCACAAACAAAACATCTCTGGGAGAGCTCTGTAGTCCTCTTAAAAATCCAGCAGAACAAAAAATCTGAGAATACCTCACCCAAAAAATAAGGAAGGCAGTTTCATTTTGTGTGCATTATCTTACCCTCCAAGTCAGCCTTGAGAGGACATTGATGTTAGAGAAGTTCCCCTTACCAAGAAAATAAGAATACAGTGAGTGAATAGATGCTCTAGCCTTGCAGGGTATTGTACAAAGGATTCACTTTGGTTTCACCCAACTCAGATCAGCAAAACTAAGAGATATAGAGATGGTAAAGAACAAGGAAGAAAAGCAGGGGCAACCAGTAACCACAGGGACGTCAATCACAGCTCACAGTGATCTGCTCAGCAGACAAACCCAGCATCTTTTGCTGCTGAAAAAAAACAATGACCAGCAAATTTGCCATGGTCTATCCCTTGCAGATTTCACCAGCTTTCACCAAATAGGCACTCACATTCACTGATGCCAATCACCAGAGTTTCTTCCTGATTTCCCCCCAGCTGCCTCACTTGAGCTGGGAACCACACTGGCAGCCAGTGCAGGTTTCTGCAGCTGAAAAGTGCAAGACATTAGGTGAGACCCCCATGAGTGATTCCCACCACTGTACACACAGTCAGGGTAGTCCTTCCAGCTGTACACTGCTGGCCTGACATCTGTCATCAAACTCCATTGCCATGTGCTTGGCTCGGGAGAGACTGTGCAGTCATGGAAGAGCACACCAAACAGCTAGGGCCCTGAGCTGCTTGTGGGCTTGGATCAGGCCCTATCTTCTGTCACTGCATATGATCATACACAATGGTCAAACCGGATTTATCCCTGGGATGCAAGAATGTTTCAACATACTCAAGTCAATAAACTACACTATACTACATTAAGAGAATAAAAGTTAAAAATCATATGATCATCTCAATAAGTGTATAAAACACATTGGATAAAACACTACATCTTCCATGATTAAAAAAAAGGGTTCAGCAAATTGGGTGTAGAAGGAAGATATCTAAACATAATAAAAGCCATATATGCTAAGCGCAAGGCAAAGTTGAAAGCTCTTTTCCTACTATTAGGAACAAGAGTGTCCACTCTCACCAATTCTATTCCACCTTGTACTGAAAGGCCTAGACAGAACAAGGAGGCAAGAAAAAGAAATAAAAGACATCCAAATCAGAAAGGAAGATGTAAAATTGTCCTTGTAGGTGATATAATTTTATATAGAGAGAATCTTAGTCTCTACCAAAAATTGTTGGAAGTACCAAACAAATTCAGTAAAGTTATAGGATACAAGGTCAAGATACAGAAATCAGTTGTATTTCCATGCTCTAATAAAGAAACATCTAAAGAAGAAAGAAAGAAAGCAATCCTATTCGTATTAACTTCAAAAAGAATAAAAGAGTTGAGAATAAATTTAACCAGGGAGGTGAAAGACTTGTACACTGCAAATGCTGAGACATTGATGAAAGGCATTGGAGAAGATACAATGAAAAGATATCCTGCACTCATGGATTAGAAGAGTGTATACAGCTAAAACATCCATGCTATCCAAAGCCATCTCCAGATTCAATGCCATCCCTATCAAAACTCTAAAGGTCTTTTTCATAGAAATAGGTACACATTTTAAACAGATAATTCATAGAGAAAAGTATGCAATTGGCCAATAAGCACATGAAAAGCTGCTCAAGATCATAAGTGGCTAGATGAGTTGATACCTTTGTCAAAATGCATCAGACACTACACTTTAAAAGGATGCTTTTACTGAATGTAAGAGCCATGTGGATATGTCTGCTTTTCTTATCCTTATTCAAATGGCATGGCAGAATGACAACTCCTGGAATTTGTCACAAATGGGAAACATAGTGTCATCTTCACCTCAAAATTATATGTCTTAAATCTGGAGAAGGAAGCCAACACCCTTTTGAAGACATGAACATTGTCCAGATTCCAAATGATTGGAATTTCAGCAGCTCTACAGACAGACTCCTGGAGGGGATACTGTGACATCCTCAGCTGATTCATTCACTCAGTCACCCGTAAAATGTGGGGCAATTTCTACCATTCTGATTCATCATTTGCTATTTCTGAGGCTCAGATGACACCAGACCCATTACAAAATTTTTATTCTAGCAAGTAAAAACTACCAAGAAAATACTACTAAGAAAAACTTCAAAGATGATTAGCACAGAACCCTCTCTTCTGAAAAGCATAATTTGAATAAAATTTACAGTTTCTTAAATTTTTCATATTTTATATTTCTTATGTTTATTATTGAGACAGAAACAGAGCATGAATGGGGGAGGGGCAGAGAGAGAGAAAGAGAGAGAGAGAGAGAGAGAGAGAGAGAGAGAGAAACTGAATCAGGCTCCAGGCTCTGAGCTGTCAGTACAGATACCAACACAGGGCTCGAACCTACAAACCATGAGATCATGACCTGAGCTGAAGTTGTCCTCTTAACTGACTGAACCACCCAGGCACCCCAAACTTTTCATATTTTGAATAGCACAATTTATGAGCGGGAAGCAAAAAAAAAAAACCCAACCCAGAAAATTAAGGCTAATTTTAAAAATACATAGTGACTATACATTATTATCATCAAAATACAATTTTATAAATTAAAATATGGAAAAATGAAGATGTCATGATTTATGACATTTCCTTCTAAGCTTAAAATATTATTCAGAAGCCAAGGTTTTATTTGTTTTGGCTCAAATGCATGGTGTACTTAAAATTAAAGAGAACTGAAAAGTGAAAGTCGTGTGCTATTAATGTTTCTCTAGTGATTGAAAACAAATTGTCAAGTACTGCTAGTCTACAATGATTTACCAGAGTAGTTAACAAAATCAACTACATCCAACTTTTAAAGGCTAGGAAATAAGTCTCAGGAAGCATTTCTTTGGATTATAAGAATTTAAGAAACAAAATAGAAAACAAAACAGGGAAGGGGGGAAGCGAAAAGAGGGAAACAAACCACAAGAGACTCTTAATGACAGAGAACAAACTGAGGATTTATGGAGGGAGGTGGGTAGAGTTGTCCTAGACAGGTGATGGGTATAGGAGGAAACTTGTTATGATGAGCACTCAGTGTTGTACATAAATGATGAATCACTGAATTCTACTCCTGAAAGTAATATTACACTATATGTTAACTAGTTAGAATTTAAATTTAAAAAAGAAAAAAGGGACTTCAAATAATACAAGTTGGAAGTCATTATTTTATATTTTCAAAACCATGCATTTTCACTGAGATAGCCATGCTAAGTAAAAGTTTTCCAACAATTTTGAAAGTTTCCAAACAAGTAGAAGCAGTGTATTTAAGTATTAATCCCAGAACAGCATTATGCATGTTCTCAGAATGTTTCCACTCTACTCTGAAGACCAAGTGAGGGGTGAGATGGGGTTGCTTCAAGGCCCACATTGCAGACACCATGGGGGCACATGGACGTGGTGACCTTCATAGCATTTCACCATAAGTTGTGGCAACATCAAAATGTTTTGACTTTTCCCTGCAGCTCTGCCAAAGAAAATAATTCCCTTTTAGAACCCCCAGCTTAGAATCTAGGTTAATGGAAGGCCTTATGTAAACCCAGCCAACTTTTCTTTTTCAGAATGAAACCACAGAAGTAAATATAATTTGAGATTACTAATTCCCACAACAAGGAAGAAGGAAGTTTATCAAATAAAAAACTCTAAGGGATTTTTGATGAAAGAAATATTTAAATTCCCTTCTTTTTCCCATTATAAGAAAAACATTCCACAAATATTATGTCTTTTAACAGTTGATTATAAAACCTCTTAAACAGAAAGTAAAATGCATGTGCATATCACACTTAACCTTTCTACCCATCTCTGAGATTAAGCAATATTAACATGTATTATACTTGCTTTTTTAATGAAAAAATAATATAGATACCAAAGCCCCATTGATCATTCCTTTTTCCCTTTCACTGCCCAAATCCTAGGATGATAGTGTCATTCTCATTAATGTTCTGAATTTTCCCTTTACATGCATGTTTCTATAAGTAATATGTATAATCTGCTTATTAGGTGCTTTAACATTTATGTGGATGGTATTATACAGAACATACCATTTTTTATTCAAAAGCATGTTCTAAAGTCTTATTCATATGTAAGTTTTTTTTTTTTTTTTTGAGAAAAAGAGAGAGAGAGAGCACATGCATACATGGGAGCTGGGGAGGGGCAGGGAGAGGAAGAGAGAGAACATTAAAAGCAGGCTCCAGGTTCATCACAGATTGATCTCATTAACCCATGAGATCAAGACCTGAGCCAAAATCAGTAGTCAGACGCTCAACTGACTGAGCCACCCAAGTGCCCCAAAGTCTTATTCATATTAATCTACTTAGGTTGGACTGTTTCATTTGACTTTTGTATCATGGCTTTGTTTATCAGTTCAACTACTGAGGGATAGTCATTTCCACTTCATTCTATCACCAAGAGCATTGCGTGAGCATGTTTGTACACCCCTTCTTCTGTACATGACAGAGAGTCTCTCCAGGACACACACTTAGAAGGGAAAAAGCCCAGGATAAGATGTGCATATCTTCAACTGCACCTAGGCACTGCCGCACTGCTTTCCAGGGTGTTTATGTGGATTTACATTTCCCTATGTATATTTATAGCTCCCATTTTCTCATAGCCTCACCAAAAGTCAGTGTCCTCAGATTCGCCATTTGTTGGCCATCTGATGGATATGAAATACTCTCTCATTGTGGTTTAAAGTTAATTTTCTTTGATAAATAATAAAACTAAATATTTATTAAGTTCTGTGAATCATCTGTTCATATTCTTGTTCATATTTCTATTGGATTGTTTCCTGAGTCTTTTGATAAATAGTGGTTTGTAACATATTCGAGATACCAACTGCAGAAAAATGAGAGTTTCATTGTTTAAAATTAATCTTTTAGATCATTTATATGTATCAATTTAAGTTCAATTTCACTGAGTCTTGGTAGAAGAGTTTTACAATTTATTTCCCTTCTATTCTGAGTCTCCAGCCTCACTCCTCAATATTGCACACACATCCTCTTATGTATTCTAATATTCCTTGATCTATCTCTCCACATATCTATGTGTCTCACAGAGAGACAGTATAGCAACATGCTTAAGAGAGCAAAGGAGGCTCTGGGTCAGACGGACATTTTCTAGCTTTGAATCTCAGATCTGTTCTTATTAGCCATATAATAATGGGCATATCGTTTAACTTCTCTGTGTTTTAGTATTTTCATCTTTGAAACATAGAAAATAATAGTACTTACCTCAGTGAGTTATAATAAAGATAGACCCTTAGCACAATGTCTAGCACAGACTAAGGACTTCATGGTAGCTACGATTATCATTCTATAAAATATTTAAATTAAAATATTATTGACAACGTTTAAGAGTGTAGTTTTAATATAAATGATATTTAATAAGGATCTCAAGAGTAAATACCTATAGCCTCAAAGTACCTCTTTCCTTTAAATATTAAATATTTAATTACTGTGCTGTTTTTAACATATGTCCGCAAATTCTGATACTCCTGTTCCAGAAAAGGAAACTTAATTTCCTTCCCCTTAAATATGGGATGGACTAGTGACTCCTTTCTAACAAATAAGGTACACAGTAGAGCAACGAGGCTGATACCACTTTAACCAGATGATCAAGTTTAACATCATCAGTAATAAATAATGTAAATAGCATATGCCACAATATTATGAAATAAGAAAGGCATTTCTGTGATAGTTTTCCTGAAAATTCACAAGTCCAGACTATTCATGAGAAAACATCAGACAAATTCAAATTACAAGATATTCTACAATACCAGGGCAATATTCATCCAAGTGTCAAGGTCATAAGAGACTGGGAAATGATCACATGTTGGAGGACATGTGAGGACGTGATATGTAGAATAGGGAGGCATGACAACCTATAGTGTAGCAACCTGGTCTGAATCCTGGAACAGAAAAAAGATAATCATGGGAAAAAGATCGTAGTTTAGTTTATAATATTGTACTGTTAATTTCTTAGTTTTGATAAATATACCATACCATGGTTATAAAATATTAGTGGAAGCTGAGTAGAAGTGTATGAGAACACTGCACAATTTTTGCAACTCTTCTGTAAATCTAAAGTTGCTTTAAAATAAAAAGTTGAAAAAGTGAATGCCCAAAACATATTATTCTATTATGGCTCTGATGAACCAAGACCATTTATAATTAGATCAAAATATATAGATAGCACACACAAGAGCATTATTTACCTTTATTTCCTTTGTTTGGGGGCCCAGTATGTTTAGACTTAAATTTATTGGGGATATGTTCCAATCATCTGTAACACAACATGAATTGTCTAGAAAGATGTACACTTCAAGGATAATTAGCATTTAGTGAGATTTATTCTAGGTGATAAAAGAGAGTATATAAACAAACAAGTGGATTTTTTTCTATATTCTGTTTAAGTATTATCTATGCCCCACGTGACCTATGCACATTAAAATTACTTAATTATTACTTTAATTTTCTTTCAGTCCTCGCTGTTAGAGTACTAGAATTTTTCATTTCTTCAGAGATGCTTATATAAATACATGTAATATATTACTTTGTATTGTATTAGTCCAAACTGATAAAAATCAATTAAGGAATCCAGAAAATCTGAATTAACAACCAAAGTACAATACAATTGATGTGGATACCAGGATATAGCACAGAATTTTTTTTTAATCTATGTGGAACATTTACATGGAATAATTTTATAGGACTAGATCATTTGAAATATTATCTGGGATTTATAGAAACCAACTTGAAAAGACTTTAATTATTGACACATAATTTAGTTACAAACCTATGCTTATATTCATATACTTTCAAATATCAATTTGGGTAGTGAAGAATTATTTAAGGAAATAAAAAAAATTTAGAAAATTTTTACCATTTCAGTCTTTTCAAAATTTGGAATTTTTCACTAATTAAACTTTCATACTTGTAACGAGATTTTGAATAGTTTTAATTCACTATTTTCATAGAAATAAAATCATATGTTCAAAAATTCTAAACCAAAATATGTAAAATAGTTCAATAAGCTCAATATGCTACCTTAATGAAAGTTAATGAATAGGGGAGCCTGGGTGGCTCAGTTACGTGTAAGTGACTGACTTTGGCTCAGGTCATGATCTCAGGGTCCCTGTGTCTGGCTCTGTGCTGACAACTCAGATCTGTGTCTCCCTCTCTCTACCCTTCCCTGCTTGCACTTTGTCTCTCTCTTTCTCTCAAAAATAAATAAACATTTTAAAAAGTTAGTGAAGAAAAAAATCAACTACACTTTTTTTTTTCAGTTTAAATTTCAAGTAATAAAAGACGCAAAAGTGGAAAGGATTTTCAATTGTAATCTTAAAGTGAAGGTTAATTTTTCTTAAAAGTGTGGCATTTGGAAAAGTCTTTTTTCAGGCTCCTTTATTTCTTGCTAGAAATGGCTTCAAGCAAAAGGAAAAATCTTTTTGATTTTAATATATAAAATTTTTCTCCTTTTTAGGACTAATGGGCATGATGCCAATTTGAAGAAGAATAAAGAATGGGTAGAAGAAAAGAAAATAATGGGAGAAGGGGCATGAAAGAGAGAAAGACAGTATCGGACTAATTACCCCGTAACTGGTACATAAGACTGTAGTTTACTGTTGTGGCTGATGTGACTTAGTCTGAGAGGGTTCCAGAAACATAGATTTTATTTCCCCACCATCAGCCACTGCTGATTCATTTGTTATATAAGTTTTATGGGAATTCCTTCTATTTCACGTGCACAAAAGAGGATTTTCTATACTTTATCCTACATTTCTAGTCGTTTGAAGGAGGGTTTTTTAATGCCATCTTGCAAAAACAGAAGTTCATTTTTCCCTGATTCATTTTTCAAAACATTAACTAATTAATTAATGATTAACATGTACAGTTCTAAGCACTGATGTACAGTTGCAGATAATCAGGGGCACAAAAGTGAACAAAATATAAAAATATTTTCTGGTGGGGAATAACAATTATCACTAATAAACATGATAAACATGTAAGTTATAAAGTGTGGGAGAAGGTAATATGCTCATAGGAAAGCTCAGAACAGAGCAGGGTAAGGGGGATGAGGGATGTGGTGAGGGGTAGAAGGCTGGCAGACAGATATATTGGATTCCACTTTGCCTTGGCCGGGAATTCATGTAAGTAGAATGTTATGTGAGCTATCGTTTAATGCTGTAGTTCATACCTCAGTATGGCCCAAATAAAAAATAAACAGTTCAACTTTTAGGGGCTTAATTGACCAGCATATTTTGTTTGTTACATTACCCTCAACTATATACTTGACTAGCCAAGTGGAGTCTGTGCAACAATGAATACATCTTGTCATATCTAAATCAATCCTTCACAAAGAGTGGAACAATCAATTGATCAATTATAAGGAAAAACTTAAGGGGCAGTGCTGGGGTGGCTTAGTCAGTTAAGCAACAACTTTTGATTTCATCTCAGGTGTTGATCCCAGGGTCATGAGATCAAGCCCCTTGTTGGAGTCCACGCTGGGTATGGAGCCGGCTTAAGATTCTCTCCCTCTCCCCCTGCCTTTCTTCCTCTCACTTGCAGGCTCACCTGCTCTCTGAAAGAAAGAAAAGAGAGAAAGAGAGAAAGAGAGGAAGAAAGAAAGAAAGAAAGAAAGAAAGAAAGAAAGAAAGAAAGAAAGAAAGAAAGAAAGAAAGAAAGAAAGAAAGAAAGAAAGAAATGAAGAAAGAAAACGGAAGGAAGGAAGGAAGGAAGGAAGAGGCACCTGGGTGGCTCAGTTGGTTGAGCGTCCAACTTCAGCCCAGGTCGTGACCTCACATTCGTGGGTTCCAGCCCCGTGTCAGGCTCTGTACTGACAGCTAGCTCAGAGCCTGGAGCCTGATTCCAATTCTGTGTGTGCCTCAATCTCTCTCTCTCTCTCTGCCCTTCCCCTGCTCATGATCTATCTCTGTCTCTCAAAAATAAGTAAATGTTAAAAAAAAATTTTTAGAAAGAAAGAAAAAAGGAAAGAGAGAAAGAAAGAAAGAAAGAAAGAAAGAAAGAAAGAAAGAAAGAAAGAAAGAAAGAAAGGAAGAAAGGAAGGAAGGAAGAAGGAAGGAAGGAAGAAAGAAGAAAGAAAAGACTCTTATTAACTAAGGTTGGATGAATTGATCCAAAGGGCATATCATTTTTTGTTAAGCTTATACCACTATTTGCTATTTGTGATTGCTTTCACTGTTCTTGTTCTCCCCTTACTCTCTGTTTCCAAAGTATTTAAAAGTATTTAAAAGCCATTATCTTGAGCCAACACCCATGTGGGCAAACTGCCACAAAAAAAGGGGGAGAAAAAATCATAATGAGGGAAACAGTGCAGATGTGGCTTAACTAAGAGAAGAGGCCAACATAAGGACACAGAGACCACAGCTCATGTATTCACGAGGTTTCCCAGAAAGCTCACAAGAAGTAGAACTGCCCTCCCCTCCCTAATAATTCTATTAGGTCTACTTAGTGGAGCATTCCCTGTTTTATTGTAGCCAATTATTTTATTTAGAAAATAAATAAAGCAGAAGATTTCATTTTAAGAATAGTCTGAGGTTTTTCCCCTTGTACACATATTTTAAACTCACTGAGTTTTAACAAACTGAACTAGCTTCAAGAAGCAGAACATTACCAGTACCCCAGAATCGTCTTTCATGTTTCTTTCTAATCACATCCTATATCCCAAGGGTAACCATATGCCTTGCATTTTATCTTTTTTTCTTCTTTATATAAGTGGAATCATATAGTAGGTAAGTTTTTGTATTTGGCTTTTTAAACTCAACAATATACTTTTGTGTATAACCGGAGGTAGTTTGTTCTCAATGTTGCAATACTGTAGAACATCCCGTTATGTAAATACATCAAAATATTCTATCATTGATAAGCTTTTCAGTAATTTTTAGTTTAGTACCACTACAAAATAGTATTGCTATATACATGCTTTTCAGTTTATAATTAAATTCCAGTTAGTTAACATATAGTGTAATATTAGTTTCAGGTGTACAATAGAGTAATTCAGCAGTACCTACACTACCTGGTGCTTATCACAGCAAATGTACTCCTTAATCTCCATCACCTATTTAACCCATCTCCCCACCCACTTCCCCTTTGGTAACCATCAGTTTGTTTTCTATATTTAAAAGTCTGTTTCTTGGTTTGCCTCTCTCTCTTCCCTCCTCTCGCTCATTTATATTGTTTCTTAAATTCTATGTATCATAGGGTATTTGTCTTTCTCTGACTGATTTATTTCACTTAGCATAATACTCCCTAGCTCCATCCATGTAGTTGCAAATGGCAAGATTTCATTATTTTTTGTGGCTGAGTAATATCCCATTGTATATATACACCACATCTAAATTCAACAGCACGAAAAAACAACAGGTGTTAGTGAAGACATGGAGAAAAGGGAAACGTCTTGCACTTTTGGTGGGAATGCAACCTGGTGCAGCCATTTTGGAAAACAGTATGGAAGTTCCTCAAAAAATTAAAAATAAAATGACCCTATGCTCCAGCAACTGCAATACTAGGTATTTACCTAAAGAATACAAAGGGAAAATGCTAATTCAAAAGGATATGTGCACCCCAGTGTTTATAGCAGCATTATCAACAATAACCAAATTATGGAAACAATCCAGATGTTCCTCAATTGATAAATGGATAAAGAAAATGTGGTGTATATACACAACAGAATATAACTCAGGTATGTACATTCTATTATATGACTTTTTAGAAATATGTGTGCACATTTCTATTGGGTTTACTTAAGAAAGGATTTAGTGGGTCATAAGTAATGTATATGTCAGCTTAAGTAGATGCTGCCAAATGGTTTTCCGAACTATAGCATTTATACTCCCATCAGCAGACTTTAAGAGTTCCATTTGCTCCACATCCTGACCAATGCTTAAATATTGTCTGTTTCTATTTTAGCCTTTCTGATGAGTACATTCATTGTTCATTTGCCATTGTGTTTGTACTTAAATGGATCTCTAATAGATTTGTTTCTGAACCATTATATCACAAAGAATGATTGCTATTGATTCTTACTTTACTTCTTTATTAAGTTTAGCTTGTCCTTTGAATCAGAAATGTTGCCAGTTCTGTGTCTTTCTGATATAAATAGAATAATAGTCGCCTTCCATTTCAATTCTTTACAGTCATTGATGAATAAGGTGACTACTTCCTACAGTAGTACTTTACTTATGGATCAGTGATGCAAATTTTAGCAACTAAAGTTGCTGCCTGAATGTGTTCTTTGGAAAAGCTCTGCTAACGTAAGTCCTTATTGACATAGCTACCACAGGTGGGGGTGGCAAAAATGCTGTATTTCTCCTACTGGTCTTCCCTGAAGCTGATCAAGATAAGAGGCTCATCCAAGTGTTTCCCAGTTCTGTTGGCTTTGCAAGAGCGAGTGGTTTCTCTCTCTTTTCTAACCAGGCTTCATAAGACTTTTGTTATCCTTCAATGTAGAATTTAGTAATTTGTACAATAAATGTGCCCAGCTTTGCTCCCAAAAGGATACAAATTTATTTTGTTTTTTCAAAAAATCAGATATCAATAGCACCTTTATTTGAAAGCATGAATATTATCATTCCCAGCATTAATTTTATCCCCAGAATTGAAAGACTCCCATAAATTGGCTTCTGGACTCTCTTAAGTGTCCCAGCTCTGCTTTTTCTTAGTATCCAACTGATCCCTAGTTCTACATGCTTTGATTTTAGACTGACAAATGCAAATTCTGTATTTTTGCCAGAACTATCTATCTCTATCAATTTAGCTTACAGGTATATATATTTAGCTTACATATATATTTAGGTTATATATATATATTTCTATATAAAATAAGGAAGTGTAGGTGTTCCTTATGATTATATAACTAGTCAAGGCTCAAGGCAATAACATATACTAATAATAAAATTACTACAGATTAAATTCTTCTCTTATCCAGATATATTCTTATTCATAGTCATCTTTATTACTGGGATAAACATGGGGTACATGCTTGGAGATGGTTTTTGCAACCATACAGGAAGAATTCTCTTAGCAGGCTGAAACATGTCAGTCACTCTTTCCAAACAAGAATCAATGCATTTGCAACTTCCATTTCTTCAGATTGCTTTCGCAGGAATGAGTGACTAGATGATTATTAATAGCCCTTCTAACATCATGCATTTTCATGATTCAGTGCTCAGAAAAATCTCAAAAAGATGCAAACATATGTCCTGTTTATTTCATATATTGTACAGTCCTTACAACATTTGGTATATGTGATGGACTTTTAATATATTTATTTTAATTTTTTTAATTTTTAAATATTTTACTTATTTTGAGACAGAGAGAGCATGAGTGAGGGAGGGGCAGAGAGGGGGAGAAACACAGAATCCGAAGCAGGCTCCAGCATCCTGACTGTCAGCACTGAGCCCAACGCGGGGCTCAACATCATGACTTGAGCCAAAGTTGACTTCATGTGACATCATGACTTGAGCCAAAGTTGGATGCTTATCCAACTGAGCCACTCAGGTGCCCCTTAATTTTTGTTTTTAAGAGAAAACTATTAATACTTAACAACTGCAGAATGAGAGGCCAAAATCTCTTTAAAAATAACATTTAAAGTCTTAGTAAAAGGAATCAATACTTTTTAAATTTTTTAAATGTTTATTTATTTTTGAGAGAGCAGAAGTGGGGGAGGGGCAGAGAGAGAGGAAGACACAGAATCTGAAGCAGACTCCAGGCTCTGAGCTGTCAGCACAGAGCTCCAAGCGGGCTCAAACTCGCAAACCATGAGATCATGACCTGAGCTGAAGTTGGACAGACTGAGCCACACAGGTAACCCAAATCAATGAGATACAGAAGACCATATGATTTTCAATGGGCCCCTTCCATCTCCATCTAGTATTATGACAGATTTCTAAATGCATAGACAGTCTAAAGCTAGTAATGTTAGGGGATGTAATCTGTTGAAAATTTGGAATTTGCACCATGATGTTCACAGAAGAATGAGAAAGTTCTGGAATTCACACGGCAGACTCTAAATTCTTACAAAGACTTGGACATGATATTTAGATCAAGTTTACCCATATCCCAAGGACAGGAAGGCTTCAGCTAACATCTAGGTTATAAAGTAATGGCTTTATAAATATTAAATACTCAGAAATGTAAGTTGTCTATGAGCACTCAGAGTTGCAAAGCATTTGCCAATGCCTGTGGGATACAGCACATTTGACTGTACCTATGTCAAATAATAACACCAAAACTACTTTATTTCCTAGCTAATACTCCTCAAGGAAAAGAACTGTAGTTTACTCACTCATACCTATTATCTGAAGTTTCCCTCACAGAGATTATTAGATGTTTGATAATGAATTCTGATGAAATTAATTTACGTGAGCCTGGCAAGATCTTGTGATATAATGGAAAGAGAAGAATGCTTTTGGGAACAGATGACCTAAGTCCAAATCTTGGCTCAAGGTAACCTTAAGCAAGTTTCTTAAATTTTCAGAATTTTAGTCATATCAATTGCAAAATGGGATAATATTATCTTTCTCAAAGTCTTATACTAAAAAGGATATGAAAGTACCATCTAAATAATAGGCATAGGAGTGCAATGTGTGTGTGTGTGTGTGTGTGTGTGTGTACATTTTATTGTCAGGTCTTCAAAGATTATAAGTCTTTGACATTAAAATTTGGCATAGTATGGACTATTTTTCTTATATTTAGAACAATCCTTTTGCTTAATTTTGTATGGCCCATAGGCTTCTATGCAAACAGGTTCCATGAAGTGTTTATATGATGTTTTAATTGTAGTTTTTTAGTATGCCTATATGAAAATTTTAGTGGCAGCATTCTATCGATGAATAAAATAATTATAAATGCATATAGTTCTTTTTCTATCTAAAATGAAATATGACTACTACTAACTTTCAAAAAAGAAAGTAAGTATTAATACTGAAAGTAAGGAAATATTTTATTAAAAGTGCCATGTCACTATTCATAGTAATATGCTGTTTGCATAAAACATCTGACATTTTTTACTCACCATTTTCACAAAAATTCAGAAATCACAAATAATTTTACTACTGCTCTTAGCATTATATCCCATTGATGATTGTGATCTTAAGCTTTTAGAGGAAGCTCAATATAGCAAGGACAGAAACTGGTCAGCGTTGCAGAATCTTGGGAAGTTTTAAAGGCCTCATGATGACTGTTGCACCATGGAGTTAGGAAGTGGTACATTTCAAGCCTAACTTAAAACTGTAAATTTTTTCAAATCTTTATATAGATTAAAGTCCTTTATTTTCCTATGGAAGTATTTTTTTTATCCCCTAAACTCTCCTCCTTACCGTAATAACCCATACCCAATAATTGCTGGCAGGGAAATTTCCAGAGAGAGAGAGAAAATTGAGCCTCCTCAGAGAACTCATTCAGTAATTATATATTTTTAAGAGTTCACAGAGATTAATAGATGTTTGATAACGAATTCTGAGCATGAGAACAATGAGCAATGAACAATTCCCAATGGACCCAAGAACTCCTCGTATTTCAGCTGTCAAGATTTTGCTTTCTCATGAAAATACACTTCTTTGGGTTTAGATCATCAGATAGTATAAGTCCTACAGATCAAACTGTGGCAATATCTAATGCTACAAAATTTTTAATGCATATGATACCAAAAGCACAAGCAACAAAAGGAAAAAGCAGGTAATTTGGGCTTCATAAAAATTAAACACCTCTGAATATCAGGCAGGCACTATCAACAGAGGAAAAAGGCAACCCATAGAATGGAAGGAAATGTTTGTAAATCATATATCTAGTAAGCGATTAATATCTACAATAAATAAAGAACTTACAACTCAACAATTAAAAAACCCAAATGACTCAATTTAAAAATGGCTGAAGATAGACATTTCTTCAAAGAAGATATATAATGACTAATAAGCACGTGTAAAAATGCTCAACATTACTGATTGCTAGGGAAATTCAAATTTAAATCACTTTGAGATGCCATTTCATACCCATTAAGATGAGTATTATTTTTAAAAAGCAAAAGAAAATAACATGTGTTGACAAGAATATGGAGAAACCGGAAAGCTTGTGTATTCCTCGTGGAAATGTAAAATGGTGTAGCTACTGTGAAAAACAGTATCGGGTTTACTCAAAAAGTAGAATTACTATATGATCCCAGAAATTTCACTGCTGGATATATACTCCAAAAAATTGAAAACAGGGACCTGCACATATATGTGTACACCAATGTTCTTATATTATCCACAGTTCACATTCATAACATTATTCATAATTGCCAAAAGGTGGAAACAACTCAAATCTCCATTGATGGATAGATAAATGGTCAAATAAATGTGGTTTATACTTCCAATGGGATATTATTCAACTTTAAAAATGTAAGAAATTCTGACATATGATACAACATGGATAAACCCTGAAGACATTATACTGAGTGAAATAAGCCAGTCACAAAAAGACAAAAATTGTATAATTCCACATACAGTAGGTACCTAGAGTAGTCAAATTCATAGCTACAGAAAAATAGAGTGGTACTTGACAGGAGCTGGAGGAGAAGGGAGAATGAGAGTTATTGTCTAATGGGCACAGAATTTCAATTTGAGAACATGAAAAATGTGGGGGATGTGTAGTGGTGATGGTTGCACAATAATGTGAATATACTAAATGCCACTGAACTCTGAACTTAAGAATTGTTAAGATGGTATGCTTCATTATATTTATTTTACCATGAGAAAGAGTTTTAACACAATAGGAAATTCCAGTGACCTATATAGATAAATGATAGATAGATAGGTCATATAGATGGATGGATGATAAATGATAGATAGATAGGTCATACAGATGGATGAGACTCTGTTTTTGCTGAATGCTGGTCAAGTCTTATTGAGTTATTGGTCAATCAAAATAAAATCATAGTAAGAGGAACTTTGTTTCAATATTTACTCTCTATGTACAGACCTCATATTTATTGCATTCTTTTTTCCATCTCTATATGTCTTTCTTCCCATCTTCTGTTTTCATTTCTTATGTCGAAACAATTCAAGTTATACTAGGACCTTTTTAACAGTGGACAAGAGGGAAGAGTAGGAAGTTGAAACTGAGTGGAGAACAGATGGTGGCTGAGAAGTGCACTTGAGCTCAGACAGAGTTGGAGACAACTAAGTGAACTGTAGCAATAAATCCCAGTGAAGGCACTTCATTGGTTTATGATATGTTAAGAGGACAGTGAGATCTCAGAGAGTCTGTAGTAGTATCAGAAGGTCCATTGAAGTGGGCAGGAAATTCCAAACAATGGCTGTTTGTTCTGAGAGTGAGAGTATGTCCAAATGTAGTAAGATTTCTGTGAGGAAGGAGGGGGACAAGGAGGATGAAGAATTGTCCTCCACTCAAGGAGTGGAATTGCCTGGGATTAGATCAGTCTGGTTAATCCAATTAATGCTTGATATTAAAGCTAGAACTTTAAGTCCTGAAGAGGACAGGGGTAAATGATACAGTAACTACAAAAAACAAAAAAATGCAAAGTGATGCATGAATAAATGAGTCCTGTTTTTTGGCCAAGGTCAGTACAATGCATAGATATAAGGAGATATTAATTCAAGGACTGATTAAGACAGTTTAATGGAAAATGTGGTTAGATAGAAGATTATCGGAGTTAATGGCTCATTGACTGGGTTTCTGGAATCTGCTCTGGAGGTTGGTATTTGTATTTTTATTCATCCTGTCAGTATAAGCCTAAGAACTTGGGAAGACTGAAGCTGAGGTTTAGCCCATCTATTGAGCTAGTGGTAGGTAGCTGGGGAAAACAGTAAAAAGGTGACAGTTGTTAACACTTTGTTCTCTTGATCTTTCAGTCCTTGTCTCTTTTGTTTTGTATTTCATTTTAATTGAGCATATGAAGAATTGAATAATTTTACTTATTTATTGAATTTTTTTTGCATTTTTTGACTATGCTATTCCAGATGCAAAAACGAAAAACAAAATGAACAACCCTAAAACATATTGTGTTTAGTATATGTGGTCTAATATTTATCTGATCCTAATCTAAGGCAAGTAGACATAAATGAAACAGTAAACTTAATAATAGAGGAGTGTTGTAGATTCTGGGTCTGGAGTTCTCTCTTGTCCAGCAAGAAAGAAGGACACAGAATTAAAATGTGAGAGATGCTAATGTCTGGGAGGAGGCAAGAGCCCCAAATAAGGGTCTTTGCTCCTTGCTCCATTTTTATTAGGATCAGAAGGCTTACAAGTATGATGGGTGTGCACAGAGAGACAATGAAACTGTAAACATTAACTCATGGGTGTGGGGAGAAGGAGGTTTTGAAGGGTTTGGGTCAATAAAAACAAGATTCTGGTGCTGGGTAGAAGGTTGTTTACAGCAAACATGAGGCCCCACCTGTTTACCTAAACTAGTCTAGAGGACAAGAAAGACAGAGCTTGCTACCTCAGGGTCAACAAGACATCTTTCTTTCGCTAATTAGCTCTGTTCTGGTCGCTGCTTGGTCTATATCCCTATTTACCTTTTTTTACCTAATTTGGTCTTTTTTTTTCTGTGAAAGCAGCTTTCTGCTGTTGTCTTATACCTTTGTCCTATACTGGGGGCCTTTGCCCGGTTTACCTAATCTTACTTATGTAATCTTGTTTACCCATACTTGGTTGTGTTGCTATGGCTTTTCTATGCTATGGCTTTCTAATCTTTATACCTTGTTAACCCATCAGTGCAGCCTCAGAAAATTTCTAAGCTTACTCCCCACTGGGGGCTATCTGTAGTGCCAGCTTTTACTATTAGATTAAAAAAGTTCTTTGAGAGCTTAGTTTTTATCTGTAGATTCTGTGGTACAAACTGGCAACCATGTGTTTGGCTTGGCAAGTTCTTGTTTTAAGATAATTTAAATTCTTATAACTCCAGGCAGACCATGTGTTTTCCAGTCCATCATAATCCCTATGACCTCCTGCTGTTGGTACTCACGTGATACATACATTTTTCTAACCTATTTGGTCACTGAATATGATTTTTGAAATGCATATAGAGATTTAGCAAGTTCTCCAGGCCCAACATAACTCTAGTAGCAAACCTTAAAAAAAAGAAAGACAAAACTACAGATGTGATTAATGATAAGCTTATCTCCATCACTGCCTAAGAAACATGCTCCCTACAAACAAGTTTCATAGCCCATGTGCCAAGTATATTATTATTGGCAGAAAACTACAACTTACTGTAAGTTATTTATGTATTTTGTTCTCATTTCCCTACTTATTTTTTAAAGAACAGCTTTAAAATTTAATATTCTTTAATGTTCTTTAATATTTAGAGTAGCTTTACATTTACAGAAATATTGAAATAATGTTACAGAGAGTTTCCAAATGTCATATCCAGTTTCCACAATTATAAACATCTTACATTAGTAGGGTACCAATACTGTTACATTAGTGCTATGGACTGAATGTTTTTTTATCTCCTCAAATTTGTATGTTGAGATCCTAACCACCAGAAAAATGGTATCAGGAGGCAAGGCTTTAGGAGAAAAGGAAGGCAAGAGAGTAGAGGCCTCTTGGATGGGATCGGTGTGTTCATGAGGACAGATATGAGAGCTTGCTCAGACTCTGCTTTCCGCCATGTGACATGACAACCAGGACTCAACGAGACTGCTGCAGCTACGGAGAAGCTCCTTATTAGAACCAACCCTGCTGGCATTGATTTCCAACCTCCAGAACTGTGAGAAATAAATATCTGTTGTTTATAAGCCACCCAGGCTATGGTACATGTTTATACCAACCTAAATTGACCAAGAAAATTCATATTAACGAAAGCCCACACTTTATTCAGATTTTCATAGATTGTGTCTAATGTTCCAGGATACATTTTACTTAGCTCCCAGGTCTCCTTAGGCTCCTCCTAGGTATAACAGTTGCTCAGAACTTCCTTGTTTAAGGTAACCTTGACAATTTTGACCAGTTCTGACTGTTTGATTGACCATATACTATAGGAGGAAGAATTACTTTGCAGTAGAAAAACCTGAAAAGGACTATGTCAAGCAAGGTCAGTATCAATAGTGATAAGTTATATTGATGGAGTGCAATGATGTAATGAAAATGGCACTTTTTCTCTGTGGTTTTCCTCCTCTCCTGTCCATAATTTTTTTTTTTTTTGGAATGAAGTCGCACCGCACAGCTCACACCTACAAGTACATAGTTATGCTCCATCTATGTAAATTATTTTGAATTCTTCTACCTGGGAGATTCATCTCTTCTCCATTCATTTATTTACTCAACCATTTATTTATATCTGTATGGACTCATGGATATTGCATTATGTTTGGGGTTATAATATACTGCTTTATTTTGTTCTCAATTTGTTTAAGCTTTGGCCATTGTTCTAGCTTTCATTTGATTCTAGCTTTTCTTTGACATGGCCTCATCAATTTTTTTGGAGGGAAGCACTTCCTTACTTTCTGATGCTAGAAGATACTTAAGATTCCATATATAGTTCTTGACCCAGTCCTATGATCAAACATTTCTCCAAAAATCCCTGGTTCATTTTACTGGAAAGTGGTATGCTTGTTGCTACTACGTGTCATGATTTCTAGGTCCCATCAGCTGACAAAGGACATATGTCTGTTTATATATACTGTAAATATTCCTATATATAGCCATCTACATTTATACTAAATATGAATTCATATTGATGTCTCTAATTCATTATTACATAGATTTTATTAGTCTCTTCCCCTTGCTTATCTGAAAGCTGCTACTGCAACAGGGAGGACCTAGATCTCACCATTAACCAGTCATTTATTTAGTTTTTCAATTACATGGATTGGTTACATGTGTAGCAGCATTAGAATTGTCAAATTTTTTTCAAGAACAAAATTTCAAAGGTTAAATCTGTAAAAACTAATATATTATATCCAAAGCAAATATAAAAATGGCATTCATTCTATTCCCAATAAATGCCACACAGAACATACCATATTTTAAATCAGAGTTCATATATCTTTGTTCACTATAACATCTGGTAAAAATCTTAAGTTAATGGAGAAGATATAGATTGAAAAATAAAACACACAGGTTATATAAAATTTATATAATACTACATACTAGGATATGATTTAAATTCTAATTGTAGTCATTACTAATTCTTACCTCTATTTTGAAATTAAAGGAAATGAAACAGAATTTTAGTAAACCAAAACTTGCTAAATTTAGGAGGAGTGAAAAAATTTCTTCAGGAAAACTTTAGTGCTAGAAAAAGGATATGTAAGGAGAAGTCAGCGTCCATTTCATGTCAGTGCACAGACCTGATTCAAGCATTGCAAGAGGATCTAGCAAATATGAGATTTCTTTAAACATCCAGATATATTTATAAATGGAATCAATAATAACAAGTTTTCATTTTAAAAAGCTCCAAATGAGCTGTTTATCAGATGTGACTGGCACATACTGGAGAAGAATGAAACTAGTGCAGAAAGTAGGTAGAGGGTTGACTCACATAAATCATGATAAGGCTGCTGGGGACCAGTAGACACCTGAGCAGAAACAAGTTGTGACTTTAATGAAACATGTTTCAGTATGGGATTCTTGTAAGGGGCATGATAGAAAAAGTAAATCGATTGACAATAAAGTATTTTAAAAAATTAAAAAATTAAGAAAACATCAAAAAAAGAAAAAGTAAATTGAGACAGATGTATCTCCTTGTAGAATACTTTCCGTATGCATTTCATTTAGGGAAACACTAAAAATATAAATATGAAGGTATTTTGAACAACATAGGATGAATGGCAGATCAACTAAAGATGCAGACAGTGGAAAGAATGGGATCATAACATGATTAAAACATGAACTAAATTATGCCCTATAAAATAGACTTATTAGATACAGCAAAACTTATCTTTAGCCCAGGCATCATGATTTTTTACAGAGTGATTAAGACATTCCTCTAGGTAGATCTAAAGCAGACTTTATAAGGAAATAATCATCTGCAAATGTTTTCTCATCTTAATTTTCCAACATCATCTAACTAAATCATGTTAGACAGTCTTGTAACAGGGGTGCCTGGGTGGCTCAGTCGGTTGAGCATCTGGCTTTGGCTCAGGTCATGATCTCATGTTCGTGGATTTGAGCCCTGCGTTGGGCTCTGTGCTGAGAGCTAGCTCAGAGCCTGGGCCCTGTCTTCAGATTCTGTGTCTCCCTCTTTCTCTGACCCTCCCCTGCTCATGCTGCCTCTTTCTCTCTTAAAAATAAATAAAACACTAAAAAAATTTTTTAAAGAAAATCTTGTAACAATAATATTTATCCAACTTGATTTTTATCTGTGGGAATGCAAAAAGTGTAGAAAGCTCTCTTTCTTTACTCACTGAGAGTTGGATTCTTTGACCCTTAAGTGATCTTCTGGAGAATTCCTGATTGCTCCATCTGTAAATCTTGTGGGAAGAAATAGATTGGTATTTACTTTAATACACTGAAAATTGCCCTATCTCTTGTCTGTGATCTCTGCAAGTTCCGCTGATGGTTGCTAAACTAGAAACAATTGCTGGCTGCTGCCTTTTTAAGTGAGTAATGGAGAAATTATTGTTTCCTAAGCTTTCTTTTGTTATTGCAGAGTTAATATGGTCTTAAGCAATTTTTGGTTTGCTATATTACTACCACAAGTAAAAACTAAAATTGTTTTTCAATCTTTTCTTCTGAAATTTTCAAACCTAAGCTGGATGGCACAATAGTTGTATTAAAATAAAAAATTACTATCAACTTATTTACCACAACCTGGATAATAAAAAATTTTGCTTAGTTAACTTGAACCTATGAATCTATGTCTTGGTGCAGTTCTAGCAAACAAACAAACAAACAAACAACAATTACTAAACTTAACTTGATTTTGTATGTTGTACATATGAGGTATTATGTATTATAGTGTTTTACAATTAATGCAGTTTTAAGGTGAGCACTTTATTCTTATCTCTCCATATCTTATTATTTTGTGCATGACTATATATTTATTTGTACTCATGTTTGTACTTGGTAAAATTAGACTTATTATTTGTATTCCACATAAATGGATTAAAGTGATGGAGTAATAGAGCGCATGTTCAAGTTTGTCTAAGCCTGTGTCTGTACAATTAAATCCATGCCTATACACATAATTTTGCTAATATTTGCAGACACTTATGAAAAATAAAGCAAAAATTTTCCATTCAGCAAATTGAAACTGGCTTTTCCTTCTCTCTCATTCTTGCACTCTCATATTTTGTCTTATTCTTTTTCATTTTTCCTTTTTGGCTTATTTACATGCTGCCTAATCTCCAGTTTGATCCATGAATTCCTTTCTGATGGAATATTTTGGTGTCCTCTGGCAGTGACAACACAGGTGAGAAAGTGGATAAAACCTTTTAGTGTATTTTAAAAACAAGAAAGATGAAATTAGGAAATAGATTTTTATAGAAGTGGTCATAATTAAGAGACATTAGATTGGTGCAGATGTCTTCACCTTGCTTTCAAGGTCAGACACTGATCATATTAAAGGTGTGTACTTAATACATTAGGAGGTTTTGTGTAAGGTTGAGAGTCCTTTGATTCACATTGTCTATTTATTTGCCCAAATCTTGAGAATAAAAGATTCTGCTTAGGAAACTTTAAGCTATGAATCTATTTCTTGGTGTAGTTTAGTTTATTGTGTTTTTGTATGTACTATGTATTTTACAATAAATGCAATTTTAAGATGAATACTTTATTATTGCCTCTACTAAAAATAATAATACAAATGGCATTAAAAGTCCCCCAAGATCAGACTTTTGAGTTGCTTTCATGGCTTCTCATTTCCTTTTGGGAGGAGACTGAGAGGAAGGAGGGCCTATAATGTTTGCAATTTAAAATGAGGATAATTGGAATCTGTTAGAAGGTCTCAATTCCAAATCTAAGCCCCTTAGAGATTCCATAGTCCATTTAGCATAGTTTTATCTGTTACAACTTGTTCTGCTTCATGCTAAACTCCAGCCACATTGAAATTCTTTCACTTCTCAATTTGTGTCATGCTTTTGCCTACAAATTACTTCTCCACTGATGTCTAGACCAAGGTTCCCCACATATCCTTCTTCCCTTTATGTGGCTAACTCCTCCTCATCCTTCAGTCTCTAGTTTAGATTTTCTCAGCTAAGTGTAGTCTAGTTAGGTGAGATAATTTCTTGCTCTATGCTTCTCAAAAATCCTGTATGTTTCCTATGAACGTTTTGCTAAAATTGTTTGCTAAGGTGTTTTATTCACTGTGGATGAGATCTACAAGATAAAAGACTGCAAAGGGTGGTAAGGCAAAGGAACTTGAATCCAAAGAGGAGAATATGGAAATGAAACTTAGGCAGATCTCTGAGGAAGAGGCCCCTTAATATGGTCTGAGAAGAAATACAGACAAGGAGAAATCACCTTGAGGAAGAAACAATGTTTTTAGGAACAGTGAGTACTAGAATTGAATTTCCAGTTGGTTTCCTCTTTTGTCATAGTCATAAGTCTTTTATTAATGCTATTATTCTGTACACTTTCATGCTCAAGTGTATTGGGAATCAGAAGGAAAAAAGAATGGGCTTGGTGTTCCACACCACAGATAATTTTGACCCACAGAGAATGGCTCCTGCAGGTACCTGAGGAGTTGTAAAGAGAAAGATGACAGAGGAAAAGGCAGTGTGAACCAATGCATGAAAAAATAGGACTCTTTCTCCTCATTCCACATTGTGGAGCTTTCAAAGAAAGTGGGCTTAAAATACCCAGAAGCAATAGTAAATGAGCTAGGAGGTAGGTAAATGTGAGTCAAAGTTCTAGGATCCTTCTTTTTTGAGTAGAAATGTAAAGTTAGGCCTTGGTAAGTTGGATTTCCTGAAACTGTGGATTGTTATTTTTCATCATTTGTGGAAAGGTTTCAGCCATTGACATTGTCACTTTCAATGTTGTCTCTCACCCTTTCCTCTCTCCTCCACCTGTAAAACACCACCTAGATATTTGTAAGATCTTACCCTCCATCCGCCATGGTTTTCATTACTTTTTCCCTATTAATACCTCTTTAATTCTCGGATATGAATTCCAGATAAAAATCTTTGGTTTTCATTCCTGGAGCTCCAATTTTCTTTTCAGCAGTGTCTAATCTGTTATAAAACTTCTCCACTGAGCATTTTAGTCAAATTATTGTATTTTTACTTTTAAGAGGTTTGGTTGACTTATTTTCAAGTATGTTCAGTCTTTGATAATATATTTCATCTTCTTTATCTCATATGTGTCAGTTTTACTCCTCAATTAGCTAAGAAGTGCTTTGTAATGAGTATCCACTTCCCTCTTTCACTCAGTGTTCAGCTGTGCTAAGCTGTACAGACACCTGGGTTGGTTAGTTAAAAATCTGAAGTCAGCCTTATTAGCAAAATGGTATACAATGGGAAATTGAGAAAATTTCCATTATTCTATGGAAGAGACTACCGTTTGTAACCATCCCTGGACAAGATTTCTGTTTTCTTACAAAGCTTTGTAATTTTCCACATAATATACAAAATGCTAAGAGGAAGCATTTAAGTTTTTGTTTTTGTTTTTAATTTTTTAATGTTTATTTTTGAGAGAGAGAGAAGAGCAAGAGTTGGGGAGAGGCAGAGAGCGAAGGACACAGAATCCAAAGCAGGTTCCAGGATCCTAGCTGTCAGCACAGAGCCCTACGTGGGGCTCAAACTCATGAACCACGAGATCATGACCTGAGCCAAAGTCAGATGCTTAACTGACTGAGCCACTCAGGCATCCCAAGCATTTATGTTTTTAATGCCAAATATTATTTTTAATATTAAAAGATATAAAACAATAACTTTTAAAACTACTAAAGAAAGGCAAACACCCAATAACTTTGACAATAAGTTTTATTTTAAGTTGCTTTATAGTTACACTTAGATTTCCACACCATCAAAAACAGTAGAAAAAATCCCTTTGGGAATACATAAAAGTATCTTCAAGTCAAAAAATAAAGTCAGTGTTTAAAAACACAATAACTTAAATAAAATTAGAAGAATCCATTTGTACATAATAAATAAGCTTTAACTAGCAAGAAATTACTTTGTTAATTTTGCATGTTAAAGTTTTGCTGCTTTGAGAAACGATTCTGATTCGGGACTCTGACAGCACATGGCAGGCAGTGACAAGATAAGGTTAAGAGTATAAAAGTAGGATTGCTAGTTCAATTACAATTTCAGATAAATGATAATATATACTAATAAATTATTCATTGTTTATCTGAAATAAAAATTAATTGGGTCTCTTATTTGTTTTCAATTTTGCTAAATCTGGTAACCTTCATCAAAATAGTTCCCTAATAGAACATCACTTAATATCAAAATAAATAAAAATTCAATTCTGCCATTATACTATCCTACCAACAATGCTTCCTTTCCCATTTTTTCCCAATATATACACAGAGATTCCCCTATTTGTTTCTTAAATAAATATATTAATAATAAATAGGCAAACAAGTTTCACTTGCACATAATTCACACGACATGAGAAAAAGTTAAAGTGCTTCCACATGTCCTCATGTCTCTGTGAGACAGGATGGTGACTGATACTTTTTCTCCAGTTGAACAATAAATAAGGAACCAAGGGCAGGGACTCCTGCACCCTGGCCAGCAGACTGAGGTTGAAAGATGTACCAATAACTGCAAAATATATCTAGAATTTCCAGTTAAATTTGAATTTGAGGTACACAGTAAATAATATGTTAAATACAAGTGTGTCTAGATTTTGTATGGGACAATGTAATGAGACATCGAAAATAAAACTGTTCATTCTTTTACTTTATCTTCAGATCTAACTGGGCATACTCTATTTTATCTGGCAATCCTACACCAGACCCACACACTACATGAAATGCTAAAGTAAATTTGCTTGCTTGAAGTTTTGTTGGCATCTTTACGGAAGAATTCTTGGAAATCATGGAGAATGTGTTTGTTTCATGAATTTTGTTTCTCAGCTCTGAAAAGAAATAAAATTAAATGAAAAATTTTGTAAATTAACAATATTCCAATAAGAATGAAAGTATGGTTCTTGAACCTATATTTACTATGGAAATTAATATGATCCTAGATATTCATGTGTTAGAAATGTCCTAATTTTCAACTCTAAATAGAAAGACCAGATAAATTATAATCTCAGCCAGGATTCTTTGGAGAATGAAAGGGAACCATACTAATGATACATGGCACAGGCATTTTCAGGCCAGACTTTCCCAGACAAACTGAGGTGGATGATCTTCCCAGTCTGGAGTACAACAAACTCACTGTTGCTGCTATTTGTTGTTGTTGTTGTTGTTGAATCAAAGAGGCAGATACCTAAAGAGTAGTCTTCCAGCATCAACAGGAAACTTAGAGGCTAAGTTTTAGGCTGTATGTCTCAAGATAAATGAAGAATCTAAATTTAAAAATAAATACACAACTTACCTCTTCAAAAATATCTCCACAACCTTCTGTACCCATTTTTCCTTGGGGTCCAGGCACACCTCTTTTCCATTGGTGAGCTTTACACTGAAATGAGAGAGATATAATTGAATCAGTATTTAGTGGGTTTCAGACATCCCTTTGTCAATTCAAGTCATGGTTCCGGAAGTACGGGCATCAAATCTGAGTCCAAGGCATTTTTAGCCACGAGGCATGAGAGGTACCATATTTAAATGTCATAGAGACAAGGAATCTTTCTTTCCTGTCTTGCCCATTGCTGTATTCCTGTACTTTGAACTTTGTGGAATACTTCCATCTTCCTCAATGATAGGTTGTTTTCTGAAGTAAAATATCTAATCACCTTCAAAAGTACTTACATGATTTCTGAGTTTTCACAGTGTGGGCCACTGTCAATCACTGTCAGTTCTTTGATAAATTTGGGATGGAAAGGTGTGGAATGAGTTTTTATGCACTGGCATCGAAGTTCTGAACCAATTCTTGACAGAACTGCAGCTGAAAAAAACAATAATAAAAACAACTAAGGATTAATTTCAATCCGGGTATAGCTCTGCTGGCTACTTCCTCCTTAATTCCAATCTGATAATTTGGTGACTGGATATTTGGTAAAATCTCATCTTTAGCAAATGTATTTTTAAAGAGGAAGCCTGAATATTCTCTTAGATCCTAAATTCAGTTTTAAAAAGTTGTTGGAGTGTTTGGGTGGCTAAGTTGGTTGAGCATCCCACTCTTGATTTCGGCTCAGATCATGATCCCAGGGCCAGGGCTGAGCATGGAATCTGCTTGAGAGTCTCTCTTTCTCTCTCTCTCTCCCCCTCTCCTCTGCTCATGTTCTCAGTCTCTCTTTAAAAAATAAATAAATAAATAAAATAACACACCGTCATTAATGACAGCACTGATTGACTTCCTGCATAAAGACTTGGAGTTGCCTTTGTGAAATGTTGGCATCTTCATGGTACTTTTTCTTCTACTGAATATTGTGCAACCTTCTGTTATGTCACAATGTTATCTACAGTATGTAAACTAATATTCAACAACAGAGAAGTTGGTCTCAGAAAAAGTTAATAAAAATAGATAAGTAAGTTGTACAAAGAGACTTCATATCTTAGAGAAATCCTTATGCTTAACAGAAATGAAAAAATATAGAATCTCTATTCTATGAACATTTCTAACTGTATTTATTCCATAGAAGGGATCCCAAAAAGTTTATAATTTGTCAAGGTGTCTTTAAACCAAATAGGAATTGATAGTTGTCTGAAGTTGGTCACTAAAACAACATATGGAGTAAAATTACCAGAGTTACCGTACTCAGTATTAGTTAATAATAATATTGAAAGGAACATAATGCCTATATTAATCAAACTCTATACTTTTCTAAGTGTTGTATAGATCAAGTCTAAACAATTAAATCAAGTGAACATTAAGTGACTTAAATATTATTTCCTTTCTTGAATATGAAGAATGTTAGTTATGAAAGCATGAAGGATAATCTTGCAATCTGAGGATCACATTTAGACACAGGAAACCTCACAGATCAGAAAGGCACACTTACCTTCACACAGAGCTGCAGAAAGCATAAAAGCTGCTAAGAGAGCAATAGCCAGCTTGAAAGTCATGTTGACGCAAGGTGCTTTTCTTCTGGTTCCTCTTGGCTCTTGTCCCAGGTGCTTGTGAGCTCTGCTGTCCCAGAGGACTTGTGTTAGATGGAGAGCTTCTGTGGCTTTTTATATTATTCACAGCAGCGGAGAATATGCACCCTCATTCTTGCATTATGTCAGAGGAAATTCCACAATATGCAACCGTCTGCCTGCCCTTTGAGAGCAGACCTGAGTCACCACACTCCTGTCACGTGTCTCTTATTAAATGTTTGGCATGATGGAAATTCTATTTGATCTTTAACATTATTTAATGTACTTTTATTTAAAAACATTTACTTTAAACCACGTTTAAAAATAACTGTTACACATTTAAGTTTCTCTTCTTTGACACATTCTTATCAGTTGTACTTTTTCTATTTATAAGTAAGTTTATTGGAGTACCACCTGGCAGTTGTTAGAGCAAGGCCATTTGTAATCACTCCTCCGGGGCCTGGTCGTTTCTCTCGGGGAGTTACACGTGCTCTGATGATAGAGGAGCCAATCTCACAGACCACTGTTGCTGGAGACGTAATTTGGCGAAGTCCTTTTCTGTGTGTTTTGGAAGGTTTCCAGAAACAATAACTCTTCTCAAGGAGCATAGTACAACTTCCAAAAGATTTGGTTTTCTAAGGCACATTTGAAGGAATGAAAAGGCACACATTTCAGTTTCGCTCCACCCATATTTATCAGGTAACCTTTCTGTAGTGTGGGGATCTAGCAATAGATAAGACTAAGTACTTGTTAGCGGAGAGTTTGCTCTGTCAGCAGAAGAAAGCAATACAAGGACCTGACTGTATTACAGAACAGACAAGTGGTACTGAGATTTTAATTCCAACAGGGACAGAAGGACAGAATATTCCAGAAGCAGTGTGAGCAGGATGTTGAAGAAGAAGATGATGAAGGAGACCAGCACATTCTACCTAAAAGACATTGTTCAATGTCACAAGAATAAAGATATATTGGGGCTCCAGGGCGTGGTTCACTGGGGCTACTTCATTGGGGTGGAGTTAAGTAGTATCTAATGGAAAGGCAAACAGTGTGTGCTTAGTGGGAAAACCATCCAGGTTCAAACTCTGGGTCAGCCACCTAAGTTTTGTGTCTTTTAAACTTTCTGAGTTCCAGTTTCTAGTATCTATAACTGGGTTGAACAATCGCCCCCCCCCCCATCTCATAAAGTTAATATTGTAAACTTCCTAGCTTAACTTTTAAACTGGTAAATTCTCACCTATTCCAAGAGTTATGATTTATCTTTCTCATTTTTGTCAGATTAATGATTTCCAAACTGCAAGGATATTCAACCAATAATTATTTCCTAAAAATCTCATTTGTCTTAGAGGCATTCCTGATAGAAGATCAGTTGCTGAAATACCAGTTGAGCCAGCTCACAGCACATAATGTAACGATATAATAAAATAGAAATATCATCAGTTCCAGTTATGGTTTGCTAAAATTAAAGTTCCAGATAAAAATCTGACTGCATTAGCTTTCAAGTTGCCCTTTCAGATGAAAATCTGGAATATGGAGAGTCCTAAAATCTATAGAATTCCAGAATGTTGGAGGAAGTAACTAGTTTAAACACTGATACAAGATTTAAATTAAATTCTTTGAAAAAAATGATTGAAAATTAAAGCAAAGTTAATGATGTTTCAGAATTTGAACACTTGTGAGTTAGGAAGAAAACTTCCTTTGCTGAAAGATTTGTGTGGTAATCTCAGCTTGACTTCTTAAATATCACTTCAGTTTATTTGATGTCAAGGACAGTGTGGGTACATGTGTGGTGGGGGGAGTGTATTAATTAAGTTTCACAGCCATGGGATAAATAACAATGTCCTCATTTTACAGAAGAGAAAACTTAACAATGTCTACAAGTTCATATATCTAAGTTGTGGTGTTGAGGGTCCCAAAACATTCTTTTTAGCTCAGGTCTAAAAGCATATTCACAAAGGGAAGTTCATAGAGCTTTTCTTCAGGACACTAGACTACAAAGCCATCTTTTTATGACTCAATGGAGTTTCTTACTCCATCCTTCTTGAGGCCCCAGAGATTAGTCTGGATTTTCTCAGATAAGAGTAATTAAGAAAAGAACTGAGACTCTGTCCATCTCTGGCCAAGTACACAATTTATAAACAATGCAGTTGATTCAATATTTTTCTTATTTCCCAGGAAGCTTGATAAAGCAGTGAGTTTGTCCATACAAGTGAGTGAGTGGGGAAGGAAATATAATGTGTGAGTGCTTTCCAAAGAGGTTATTTGGTTTCCTAGTACTGGCATGCATCATCTTATTGTGTTTTGCTTTATTGTGTTTTACAGATACTGTGTTTTTTTATAAATAGGTTTGTGGCAACCCTTTGAAGAGAAAGTCTATAGCTGCCAATTTTCTAATAGCATTTGCTCACTTTGTGTCTCTGTGTCACAATTATAATTCTCACAATATTTCAGATGTTTTCATTATTATATTTATTTATATAATGCATTTTATCATTTATATTTGTAATGTTTATATTGTATATAAATATAAAATGTTTATATTTATATGAATATATTTATATATTGCACATAATATATAAATACATAATAATACAGTATATTATATTCTATATATTTATATTATGTATGTTATATTTTATATTTATATAATTTCTTATATTATTTATATTTATTATATCAATATAGTTCCTATTTTCAATTCTGCTATTTCAGGAACTTGATTGTTTATCTATTCACTTACTATATATTGATTATTCGTTAATGCTAGGTATTGTAGTGAAAGATGTGAATACTATATAAATAAGACAGCCTCTGAATTCACATAATTTCAGAATAGTAGTGCAGAATATAGATAATTAGTTCTATAAACAAATACAATACAGCAATGGATGTTACCATACAGATAATTATAGGAAGATCTGGAATCAAATTAAAAGGACATCTGATGCAGTTTTGATTGATAAATGGAGGTTTTCTGAAGAAACGGCTTCAAAACTGTGACCTAATATAGCTGATGAGATCAGAGGGGTGGGAAAAGAAGTGACTGCCTTCTTAGTGGAGGGGAAAGCAAGTACTTATGAGGTAATGAGATGTAAGAGAATATGATTGTTGGGTTTCAGGAGTTGTAGAGCATTGTATGGAAAATAGGGTAAGGAGTGAAGAAAGGAAAGAGTCAGGATGAGATATATAAGCAAGACCTGCATCTTAGAAGAAAATTCCCTGTCTCTGCTTCAGTAATGCTGGCTTGTTCAGTGAAGACATATTCTCACATGGACAGCCTGACATCACTGAACCAGTCCATTATGATTAGGACCCAATCATACTAGTGACACCACTAAGAAGCTCAGAGTTCTAAGGATTTGCAAACACTCTATTACTTTTCTCTCAGGGCTATCTTTGTACTTTTGCTGAGTCCTACTTACAGAAGTACCTGATTTCCCTCTGTCATCTTCTCATTTCCTTCCTTCTTTGATTCAGGGTCTCAACTGCATCCTGACATCATCCTTCGAGGTTGAGCTAATGAGTTCTATTTAACCTATAGGCTCACTTTTTTTTAATGGAGGCAAAAACCTTTTTTTATTTTTAATTTATAAGGCAAAATTACCTTTTTGCAAATGTAGTTCATCTCTCACAATGTAACTTTGATGCATTATGTTTTGGAACTCCTCTCTTCATCAAAAGGATGGACAAAGACAAAGCGAGTAGAGTGGGAATAATTTTAGTCTTGTTCCACCTTTGTACAGGAATCTTTTTGAGTCACTGCATAGTAAGTGGGAGTAAGTGGGGTGTTGAGTAGGGGGAAAAGGTTAATCAGCATGTTTGAGGAAATGCCACTTTGGAGTAGAGAGAAATTTTTAACTGACTAGCAAAGTTGCACATAAATATACATATTTTGGTGCCCTCCAGGGATGAATGCAGAGTTCTTGGATCAATCAACCTTTGTGCTCTTTATTTAAGTGCCAACCAGCTCCTGAGATGTGAGAAACACTTAGCAATTAGAGAAAAGTGTCCACAGATCTCATAGCCTTGGGACCAAGTCTGTCATCCAACAGAGAGAAGAGCTTGAAAAAGAGCCAACACAATGATAGGTATTTACTTTTCCGCATTGATACATAACTTCTTTCATCAAATTCCCCACAGGAAAACTGAGTGTCTTTTGGTAAATTAAATCATCTAAGTCCCCTCACCTCCCTCCCCCCCACCACTGCAAATAGGTATTTTAGAATTCGGGCTATTTTTGTCTCCCTAGCGACCAAAAAGTTGTATTTACATACTAAAGCAGAATGTGCTTTGAAGTGACATAAATTTGGGTTTGAATCATATCCCACACTTATTAACCAAGAGATCATGAGCAAGTTGATTCTATGCTGGTGTTGCAGTTGCTGTGGCTAATATCTGGGCCATCTTTCCCATTCTTCCTTTTGAAAAAATTAATTTCAGCTCAGCAGTCCTCAAGGTTAAGAGAACCATAGATAAATGCTAAACATGTTATCAATGAGTTGACTACAATGCTATTCATGCTAAACCATAAATATATAATATCTACCCTTGATATATTAGTCAATGAAACTCAGAGTTAACCTGAAAGATGTAAAACATGTTTTTACTTTTTACAGATAACAAACATTTATCTCCACTTTGTTAATGTCATAACTTACCTGCTCTAGTGCCTCAAGGACATTTCAGTTCCATTTCCAAGTTCAAATATCTCCAGCTTACAATTTGTAAAAAATGCCAAATAAAGATGGTTCGTGCTGCTAAAGGTGTCCTACCTTGAAAGAAAAGGCATTTCCTGGTCTTGACAAGTTAGAGGATCAAATAGCTAAATGCAATCTTTTTGAGCAATGCCAAGTCCGATTAACTTAATCTGAAGTGTATGCATGGGTGTTGAACTAAGACAAATCTATCTTCAAGCCTAGTTCTCCCACTTGCCAAACAACCCTGAGAAGTTTTTTTTAACCTTGTTGAGTCTCAGTTTCCTCATCTGAAAAATGAGAATAACATCAGTTCCATAGGTTCACAATGGGAGTTAAATGGGGAAATTCATACCAAAAAATGCCAAGAATGGTGCCTGGCACATATGAGATACTCCGTGAAAGTTAGTTTTCTCCCCTCTAATCTACTACTTAAGTCACACTTAACTTTGCTTGGATTGGGAGAACCATGTCTCTTTGTAAAAGTTTACCAATCAAAAAGTAAAGATGTACTGACACAACAAATCTCTTTAAGCATACATTTAGCTGCTTTTTCCCCCTTCCATTTGCAGAACTTTCTTTTTTATACCTAACAATTCAATTTATATTGATGTGTTTTCTTTTTAAAAAGTACTATTGATATACACAAAGGACTGAGTACCATTTCTAATTCTACCTCCCAAATTTGTGGAGATTTTGAGATGAAGTTTAAAGCATGGGATTGGAGGAAGAGGCTGATTGTGGAAATAGTCATTTACTATCAACTTGGGAGAACTTTCCTCAATATGAAAAAAAAACAAATGTAAATGTTTACTTATAGTCATTTTTTATTAAGTCTATAAAACAAATTTATATACCTATTTTCTTTGTTAGATTTGTATTAAAACCACTTAGACTATGTATTCCAATGTTTGCAATAAAATACACCTTTGACATAACAATTATATATTATTTGTCACTAGGGTTTCTTCCGTGTGAAGTAAAGATCATAGGAAATGAAATCACTTGGCAGAAAGGGAAGTTGCCATGTTAGAAATTACTGGACTTATGCGTGTGCTTATGTCTTGAAGTAAACAAGAGTCACGGAAGCAACTGAGTCAAATGACAGAAGAGAAAGAAGTTATAAAAATGTTGAATTAAGGTGGTATAATTTCATAAGAACAGTTTTCTTTTTTTCTTAAAGTTTCCCTTATTATTTTGATCTTATGCTTTTTATAGACATTTAATATTTTAAAAAGCTATGTCAAGTTGGGGTGTCTGGTTGCCTCAGTTGGTTAAGCGTCTAACTTCAGCTCAGGTCACAATCCCCCGGTTTGTGGGTTTGAGCCCTGTGTCAGGCTCTGTGCTGACAGCTCAGAGCCTGGAGCCTGCTTTGTAATCTGTGCCTTTCTCTCTCTGCTCCTCCCCCACTCACCCTTTGTTTCAAAAATGAATAAATGTAAAAAGAATTTTTTTATTTTTTAAAAAGCTATGTCAAATTAAAACTCAGCAAGTGGAACAAAGTAGCTTATGTGGAAAACAATCTGACATTGCAATTCCTTTATGTTGTTTCTCACAACTCTGCTTAAAATTTTGTGTTCTTAGGGTAAATCCTTGCAGAACTATTGCTGGGTCATAGGGGTGTTCTATGGATAGTTTTTTGAGGAACCTCCACACTGTTCTCCAGAGCGGCTGCACCAGTTTACATTCCCACCAACAGTGTAGGAGCGTGCTCGTCTCTCCACACCCTCGTCAGCATCTATAGTCTCTTGATTTGTTCATTTTAGCCACTCTGACCAGTGTGAGGTGATATCTCAGCATGGTTTTGATTTGTATTTCTCTGATGATGAGTGATGCTGAGCATCATTTCATGTGCCTGTTGGCCATCTGGATGTCTTCTTTGGAGAAGTGTCTGTTCAGATCTTCTGCCCATTTCTTCTACAATAGCCAAATCATG
>NC_043700.1:137604597-137609179 GCF_006229205.1 Suricata suricatta
GGTGTCATGCTAAATGAAATAAGTCAGGCATAGAAGGACAAATACCATGTGTTTGCACTCATAGGTCTAACAGGAGAAACCTAACAGAGGGCCATAGGGAAGGAAAGGGGAAAAAAGAGTTGAGGAGAGAGAGGGACACAAAACATGAGAGACTATTGAATACTGAAAACGAACCGAGGGCTGAAGGGGGAGGTTGGAAAAGGGAAGGGGTGATGGTCATGGAGGAGGGCACTTGCGGGGAGAAGCACTGGGTGTTATATGGAAACCAATTTGACAATAAACTATTATTAAAAAATTTTTGTGTTAAAGTTTTTTGTTTCATAATAAGTGCTTTACCTTAACTAGTTCTTCTTCTGACTTTGACATTAAGGGTTGTTGCAACATTTAAGACACAATATGTCCAGAGTACAAACTGCATTGGTGAATTCTCTTAAAGTAAGGAGAAGTCGACCCATTTGTGTAATTGTTGATCTGTCTCACTCACTTGACTGGAAATTCCATGAGGTCAGAGACCGTGTCGGTCTTATTTACATTGTGTGCCAGATCTTGGCTCAGTGCCCACAATGAACAGGTGGATGAAAGTACAAATTCCTTACTTTTCAGAACCTCCACCATAAGAACAACATCAATAAAAGAAACTGAAAATGTTTATCTAAGTCTATTGTTTTCTTTACATGAACTCAGAAGAATCTAGTATGGAAACTATAGTTCTAGTTCATGCTATCATTTAGTGGTGGGTAGGTAAAACAGCACCCAGTTCAGCCAGGCAACAATTTCCTCCTTTGGTGAATTAACCATCCAAACTCTTAGGAAGCTTCTGGGCTGGGGTGGGGGGTACAAAACAACAAGCAAGATAAGGGATGGAGAGAAGCATGCAGGAAATTCCAATGACGGAGTAGACTTCTCCACTAATGGAGAAGGGCTCTACTCCTTCCTTCTTTCCATCACCTGGCTTTCACAGACTGTGGAGAGTCCAAAAGGTGACATACAGTATTTGCAGAGGTCAGTGAGTGAACACAAAGGATGTCCCACAGGTTTGGCTTAGTTAACCTTAAATGTGCTAAGACCTAACAGATCAGCTTTCTTTTTAGGTATTAGTGGTTCTTAACTTTTTCAAATTTTAACCATTTAATCCTTTGAAAATGTAGTGAAAAATATATGCCTCTTGCTTACTTAACTCCAAATGTACAAAGCTGTACATTGAGTTTCAGGAAGTTCACTGACCACTAAAAATTCTTAAGGAGTAAGATCAATAAAGAGTAAAATGGAGGTATAACACTTGAATATTGAGTGATTTTCAAATTTACTACCTTTAAATCACATCGACTGAAATAGAAATGATATTTTCTGACCACTGCTACACTCCCTAGACATGTTCAGAACAGAGACTTCAGAATAAAAATTCCTGAGGTTCTCATAAGAGATGGTGGAAATGGATATGGACAAGAATTAGGAGGGAGAAGAAAATCCTCATATGCATTCAATATATGAATGACCTTTGGTTTTCTTATTGTCCATGGAAGCAAAAACCAAATCCAGCCAAAAAAGATGAAAACTGAATACTACTTTCAAATAATGCAACCTCCTTAGCTAATCTGCTAAAAGATAATGCCAGTGCCAAAAGGTGAACTATGTAGGGGGCAAAATTTTAGACCTTTCATAATTTTTTTTAGCTTGCCTAATATATATGTAATTCAAAATAAATGTATATAATATTTAAACATGAAAAAATGCAGAAATAATTCAGATTATGTATGGGCTTAGAGATGTGGTCAGTCTCTCAGAATTCTCCAAACTTATGCAAAATAAAGTTATAATTCCTTAATCAACTCTACTTAATCTGGTGTCCTTTGTTACCTGATTTCTGAATGTAAGCCCCTTTTGTTTCTAGGTAGTTCATTTTCCCATGTAGCATAATTTACTATTTGCCACATCTAGAGTGTTCTTTTTCCTAACTGTGTCATGTTACTCACCAAAATTGAATTCTTCTTTGTGGCCCCTAAAATAGAAAGAAGGAAATCACCACTCATTAAAAATCTAGTCAAATTTTGAAACTTAGGAAAAACTGTCCACTCCAAACCTGTTGGATGAACTTGTATGCACTTCCTTTTCACCAGTGGGGGGAGTGGAGCTGGAAAACACCACTGGCACCATCTCCTACAAAGCTGGAGGCATGAGCAAAATGGGCAGGAAGGAGGGGAAATAACACACCCAACCAGGGAAGCAAGACCTTAAAAGCACATAGCAGAGACCCAAAGATAAATGAAGCAAGTATTGGAAAGCCAATTTTAATAAGAAAAATTAAAATGGCACATTTCTATTATAGACTTAATGTACTTAGACTTCAGCAATGAGTGCAGAGAGTCCTAACTCAAGAAATAATTGCACTAGCAAGACCTTGTTGCTAAATACATCATAGGTTATATTTTTTATAACAGGTAAAATAACTTTATGTTTTGCTTTCATTTGTTCCCATATAACCAGTGAGGAAATAGACTCGGGGAGTTAAGAAACTTAATCTGGCAAATAGCAGACAGAGTTAGGAACTGAACCTAAACCGAGTCCAGAGTCTAGAATCCAGAGACCCAGCCTTGCCTCAGGAAGCTTCTCTCACGTGGCTGTAAGTCTTACAGACTTGGCTTTGAGCACACATCCTCTGTTCCCATCCTCTGCTGCCTGAGAGCACGTGGACAGTTGGAAAAGACCGTCTCAATTCAGTGGATTCAGTGCAAGAGAGTTTCAACATAATCTAGTAGGTCTGGTCCCTCTTCTTGTTGAGGCATCAGGTTTTTCATTTGTAAAATGAGGGAATTTGTCTATACAGTGCCTCTGTCTGATGCATTTTTCTTTTTTTAAGTATTTTTTAACATTTATTTATTTTTGAGAGACAGAGACAGAGTGCAAGTGGGGGAGGGGCAGAGAGAGAGGGAGACACAGAATCCAAAGACAGGCTATAGGCTCTGAGCCACAGAGCCTGACATGGGGCTCAGACCCACGAACAGTGAGCTCATGACCTGAGCCAAAGTTGGATGCTTAACCAACTGAGCCAGCCAGATGCCTCTCTGATGTCTTTTTCTAAGAAGAATAGTATATATGGAATACATGGAAAATTTCCTCTGGGATGCTTGACCACTTAAGTCAGGAGAGGATACTTGCCCGAACTTTGATTTCAGCAGAACTTTAACTTGTACTTGCCCTTAAATGTGGTTAACTAAAAAGTATCATTTGCAAGGTACTTATCATCTGAGAGATGAACCTTAAAGTGAATGAGTTTGACAAGGAAAAATCCCAAAATCGGAGGTCATGGGGATGGCATGAGTTACCACCAGATTCTTGTTCACCCCCTAATCCAACCCTAGAATGAAAGGAAATGCTTCCTGTGGGTGATCTTCTCTTTCCCGACACCATTTCCTCTTGCTTAGTTTCCTCATGACTCTTAGATAAGTTGCAACTACTGACCACTTGTTGTGAAACAAGTAATGTGGTTGGAGCTGGAAAAACTTAAGAGAAAGCAAACCAGCCTACATGATTTGCTGGAAAGCAAAAACATCAAATTTTATGGATATCACTTGAAAATCTATGTCAAAAGTCTTCACCTTTCCATTATTTATCTATTCAACAGATACTTCCAGAGTACCTTCTATATTTCAAGTATGTTTCTAGTTGCTTGGAAAATCTTAGTGATTAACAAATAGAAATGGCTACCAGATAGTGTCTTAGGTGGATAAATGTTATGGAAAAAAAGCAGTGGAGCAGGGCAGGGGGCTCAGGATTTTGGGTGGGTAAGAGGATGAGAAGATTATAGCACCAGGGAGTCAGGGAAGCCTTCTTGAGAGGTTGAGATTGAGTGAAGAATTGAAGGCTATAAGAACTAACTAAATGGCTATGTGGGTAAGTATTGTAGGCAAAGGGATAGTCTTTAGAGGTAACAGAATTGGGAGCATGGCTGTGCATCTGAGGGGACGTGAAAAGACTGGTGTGGCTGGAGCAGAGAGGCAAAGAGTGAGCAAAAAGGAGTGAGCAAAAAAGGAGAGTGAGAAAAAAAAGGGGCCAATCAGATAGGCTTTGTATGTCATTATAGTGATGTTAGCTTTTACTCTGAGTAGGGAGTCAGTTGCAGGGTCTGAAGCAAATCAGAGGCATGATGATACAGGGTGGGGTGGGGGGGAGAGTTCTTAGTGGGGACAAAGGCAAATCAGGATGACCATTTAGAGGTTATTGTGGAATACAAGAGAGAAATGATCCTTGTTTACACCAGACCAGAGTGGTAACAGCAAAGGTGGTAACTAATGGTCACATTCTGGATATTTTAGAGAGCACAAAACCCTCAGGGACTGAGTATGAGATATGAGGGAAAAAATGATTCATGATGAAAGCTTTAAGTGTAAGCAACTGGAAGGATGGAGTCTCTGTGAACTTAGACACTTGAGAAGGTATTGGAACTAATGCTTCCGAATAGTGGGGCAATTATTGTTTCATAGAGCTTTTCCAACTGTCTTGAGTGGAGCTCCTCAATTACATTCTGCAGACACATGGAGTGGTGGCTGTGGTTAGTGGTGCAAAGAAGACCAAGGCTTCAGGC
>NC_043700.1:137609279-137631561 GCF_006229205.1 Suricata suricatta
TTGGTGCTAATATCTCCATTTTACAAGTGAGAAAGCTGAGGCTCAGCAAGTAAGAATGGTGTTCAAATCTGAATTCAGTTCTGAACCCTGAAGCCTGAGTGCTTTCCTCTCTGCAGAATGAAGGTCAGGCAGGATATGGAGAGTTTATAACCTGGAGTCCTAAGTCCTGAAAACTATATTTAAAAAGAATTTTAAGCTTAGAAATTCAGGGTTATAAGAGCATCAGGAAAAGCTTCTGATGGGTGAGAAGTTGTTTAGAGGATCATAATGTGTCCCACCACTACCACCTCCATTACATCTACTTAGTAAGGTCTGTGGTTTGTAAACACAGTTTATCAAAGGGGTGCAGGTGAGAGGCAGGAGTGCTTTTGTCCAGGGTCTTGCATTCACAGAAACTCTTACACCTGGTCTTTGATCTTAGCACTGAATAAGGTCATACACTGTCACAGAGATATATTCACAGAATATTTACTATTCAACTTTGAACTGTTTATCCCATCATGGACCAGAGCCTAAATGCACTGTGAAGTGCTTATCATGTATGTATTTTTAGATTTGGTTCTTCTATCCCTCTGCAGAAAGGCCACAGCCCTAGTTTAGAATTCAATTTTTTAAATTTTTATCTTTTGTTCTTATTTTTCTTTTCTTTTCCTTATTTTTAAATTACAGTATAATTAACATACATTATAATAGCACTAATATTAGTGTCAGGTGCACAGTACAGTGATTCACCAACTCTGTACATTACTCAGTGCTCATCATGGTAACTACTTTTCATCCCTTTCACCTATTCAGGCAGTGCTTATATTTTTTAGTAATGTGTATATATTGCAATATATTTATGTGATTTAAAAGTGTAATTTATTGGAACCCCTGGATGGCTTAGTCAGTTAATTGAACAACTGTTGATTTCAGCTCAGGTCATGATCTCACTATTCATGAGTTTAAGCCCCTCCTTGGGCTCTGACAGTACAGAGCTTGCTTGGAATTTTTTCTCTGTCTCTCTCTCAAAAATAAACTTCAAAAAATTATAAATAAAAATAAAATAAAATATTGTTATTTACTAAACATATGCAGTGAATTTCTTTAAAGAAGTCTTGGGGTGCCTGGGTGGCTCAGTTGGTTGAGCGTCCAGCTTTGGCTCAGGTCATGATCTCACGATTCATGGGTTCGAGCCTCGCATCGGGCTCTGTGCTGACAGCTAGCACTGAGCCTGGAGCCTGCTTCAGATTCTCCCTCTCTCTCTGCCCCTCCTCTGCTCATGCTCTGTCTTTGTCTCTCAATAATAAATAAACGTTGAAAAATTTTTTAAAAAAAGAAGTCTTATAATCTGGTTTTGACACTTCTTTTTCTTCTCCCTCTTCTTCTCCCTCTCACTACCTTCAATATACTAGTATTCAAAAGAGAGAGCAAAAGAGCTAGTGGCTTGGGCTCACCTTGACCTTTCAGGGGCTTTGTGAAGGCACCCTGAGAACTGCAAAGCTCTACCCACCTTCACAAATGTACCATGGCAAGGGGAAAAAATTCTGAGAAAATAAGATATTTTATCTTTCCTATGATAAATAAGTGTTCTAGCTTCAGGTCTTAAGTCGTGCACTAATTCTGGGTGCTTTTGGAATCCTGCAGCCCAGTAAGGTAATGTGTAGTAAGCTACCATTGGTTGGCTTTAATCATATCTACATGGCAACATAGAAAGTTTTCTTAGTCATAAAGCTAACACAAAGGATCTTTTGATGCTCGGTGTGTTCCAACACAAGCCCCGCCTTGTGGTCAGAAAGCAGCAATGCCACACTCTTGTCTACAAAAGATTTGCCAAAAGGTGGGGCTGGGAAAGTTTCAGAAAACACAGCCAGGATTTTCAGCAAGCACGTAGTCTTCTATACTTCATAGTTCATATTTCCCTGGAACTATTATTGGTCCATCTGCTCACTTCCTGTGCGTGTGAGTACGGCCACGCTATTGCATTTAAACACCTGAGCTTGTCATCCTTTATATCTACCTTCTTCCAGTTTCATCTTCATTTTCTTCAGAATTTCCAAAGCTTCCTGGAAATTTGGCTTCCCAGATATTTCTTCTTCCACTGACAGTGTTAGAGTCAAGCAAGCTTGTTCTGAATCACTTCCTTTTAGAAAAACCATGAGGATTAAGGTACAGCCCCGACAACAGTGGCTGGTCAGAGGGTGTGGAACTATGAATTGTGTGTATATGTGACTATCAATTGTGTGTATATGTGTTTGTTGGGAAAGAGGACAGTCTGTCTGTCTATTTGTTCTGAGTGGGGTGGAATGAAAGAAGGAGAAAAGAAATGAGAAAGGAAGAAATGAGCGAGGGTGCTAGGACACCTGTTTTTCTCTCCAAAAAGCAGGCATTTCCTTTGCGCCAAGAACTGTTAAAATGGTCACATCAAAATATCCTTGGAACATGTGCCAATGCAATGTACAATAGTACAGCTTTAAAAACACAGTTGCGGTGAAATACACATAGCATACGATTGCCCTCCTGACCATTTCTAAGTATTCAGTTTGGCCATATGGAGCACGTTCATCTTTTTATGTTTATTTATTTTTGAGAAAAAGAGAAACAGAGCATGAGCAGAGGAGGAGCAGAGAGGGAGACAAGAATCTGAAGCAGGCTCCAGGCTTCGAGCTGTCAGCACAGAACCCTATGTGGGGCTTCAACTCACCGAGAGATCACGACCTGAGCCGAAGTCTGATGCTTAACTGACTGAGCCACCCAGGGGCCCCAGTCTATCAAGTACATTCTTATTGTTGTGCCGCCATCAACACAGTCCCTCTTCCCAACTGTTAGTACTGCCCTTTGAATAAAAATGACCTTGGTTAAAATGGAGACTCTGACAGTGGAATCGCCTGTGTCTGAGGCTTCAGTCTGTCTTGTCTGTAAATTTTTAAAACAAGAGGATTAAATAATTCATGTTTGTAAAGCGCTTAGTAGAATGATAAATGATAGTATTTTTATTGTTATCATTATGACTTCCTGAAGTTCTAGCCACACATTATTACTTCTCTGTAAATGAGATGATCCTCAACCTTTTTAGCATCATCTACTGGCACCACTTCCCTCACTCCTAGATCTTTGGCAAACATACCCTTTGCTCCATAGAGTTTATTATTATTATTATACTATAGTAATAATACTCCATAGAGTATTATTATTATAATTCTTCTTCTTATTATAGAACTGTGTATATAATTCCTATGGCAAGGCAATGGGCCCAGAGAGGAGGACGGGGAGAAGAATAAAAGTAGCTGCCAAAGCAATCAAAGGATAGTCTTTACCACAGCTCTGTTCCAACACTTTCAAATTATCTCAACAACTAGAGCAGCAAATCCTCTAAATCAGTGGGCCGGGGTGAAGGTGTGGGCAGGCAGGCCTCAGCACAGCTTCGGGAGGGCAGCTTCCATCCAAGAACTAAGACTCAAAGATGGCAGCTTCTCTGGGCACACTTCCCACTCTGGTGATGTAGCTCTGGCTAACCCAAAAGACAACCTAGGAGGGCATAGCCCGCTTACCCCCCTAGCTTAACTCCCTTCACCCCTGACTGCCTCACAGTAGATCAGAGTTCCATGCCATAGCATGCCAGGCCTGCTTTGTATCTAACTTTAAACAGGTTAAGTTTAAAAGACTCCTATAGGGGCACCTGGGTGGCTTAGTCGGTTGGGCATCCAACTTTGGCTCAGGTCATGATCTCACAGTCCGTGGGTTCAAGCCCTGCATCAGGCTCTGTGCTGACAGTTCTGAGCCTGGAGCCTGCTTTGGATTCTGTGTCTCCCTCTCTCTCTCTCCCTTCCCTGCTCTCTTTCTCTCTCCCTCTTTCTCTGTCTCTCTCAAAATAAAATAAAGACATAAAGAAAAGTAAAAGATAAATAAATAAAAGATTCTTGTAGGAGCCATAATTTTCCTCTATTTATGAAACCATTTTAACTCCCAACACATTATCTTACTCAGCCCTCAAATATGACACTTTTTTCTCCCCTTCCTCCTCCCCTTTCTTCCCTCCTCAACAATTGTAATTTCTGATTATAAATATGATTCACATTTGGTGTAGAAAATTTAAGAAATAAAGACAATAGAAGAAAAAAGTTACCTGTAATCTCTCCATTCAGAAATAAAGGCTTTGATATGCATTTTCCAATGCTGCATTTGTATTTATAACTGTATGTTTTAAAATGCGTATTTTTCTGTGCATATCATTGTATGTTCTGTTTATTTCAACTTCCATTCTCTTGTCAGCATTTGCTGTCATCCATGGCTACACCTCATGATTTTTGGCATTTGTTGTACATTATAACATGTAGTTTTACCAAGTTGCCTCTTTTAAACATCTCCCTACTGGGGGCCTCCCCACTATCCTGGGCTGAACCCTATTTTTTCTGATCTTGGTCACCATAGAAATCTGCTAACTAGCCTAACCTAAAACTTTATCCTTCCACCATCCACTCATTTCTGCAGGGGAACTTTCCAGATGCAAATCTGGCCATGCCTTTTCGTGGTTTTAATCTTTAACCTTCACTGTCTGCCCCCACTCCATGGTCTCCAAGATACAGTCTGCACGCTTCACTGCTCTGGTTGTTGAGATAATCTGAATGTGTTAGAACAGAGTTGTGTGAAAGACTAGTCTTTGATTGCCTTGGCAGTTACTTTTTCCTCCCCCATCCTCACCCTGGGCCCATTTCCATGCTATAAGAATTAATACACACGGTTCTAGTAAAATAAAATAATAATCATAATTTTAAAAAATTTGTGGAACAACAGAGTATGTTTGCCAAAGATCTAAGAATTTGGAAAATGGTATCAGTAGATGATGGTAAAGAGGTTTAGGATTGGGGCACCTGGGTAGCTTAGTTGGTTAAACAGCTGACTTCAGCTTAGGTCCTGATCTCACAGTTTGTGAGTTTGAGCTCAGAGCTTAGAGCCTGCTTCAGAGTCTGTGTCTCCCTCTCTCTCTCAAAAATAAATAAAAACATTAAAAAAAATTTTTAAAGGTTTGGAATCATCTCATATATAGAGAAGTAATAAGTAGCTAGAATTCCAGGAAATTATCATAATAATGAGACTTGTTGATACACAAATGACACAGCTCTCAGAAACTCCCTGAGTTTCTATTTCAGAAGGCCTAAGGGGCCCAAGAATTTGCCTTTCTACAAGTTCCCAGGTGAGGTTGGCACTGTTTTCCTGGGGTCCAGAATTTAAGACCTGCTGCTATAGCCCAATATACTGTACCATAAGTAACTTTGTGTGTTTATTTCTCCCTTCTAGACAATGAGTTCGGTATAACCAGGTCTGAACAGAGGCCAGGATCGTAGTATGTAGCACATAAAACATTTCCTGATACAGAAGCTCTTCCAGGCTCCAAAGCCGAGCAGTAACTCCGACCATCCACAGTTCACTTCCTCTGCAGGCCCCACAATCATGGATTTCTGAGGCATGACTCAGTATACATTTCTGTGCAATGCCACTTGCTGACATGCCACAGGAGTCATGGTATGAGCCCCTTGACTACTGTGGAATTCCCCAAAGATTTTGGAAATCTCCCTTCAAATCCCCTTTCCACCATAAATTTTCCATCACACGTGCCTCACAGATAAGAACAATAAAACACTGCTTTCTTGTGGATAAGTCACCAATTGTATAAATGACTATCATTTACTTTGCTATTAGGTGTCACGAAAAAGACATAGGGAAAGCTACATGATATTTACCTTAAAATTTTGGTTAAATGTTTTCTATATGTAAATTATTTGTATTTCTCCCAAAGGGTAGGGAGCAGGAAAGGCAGAACTGGATGCGATCGAAAATTCAGTGTAGAGTTATGGGGGTGGGGGGAAGCCCCTTTGAATGGGACCTAATGTAAGATTTTCATGGGATGAATCCAGTTCCACCTACTACCCTACTAACCACTCTGCTTTAATGCAGATGACATGTCAAGTCTAAATGTAAACCTACCAAATTCTGGAAAAACAAAAGACTGTCCATTCAACTTCCCTTATACATTCGAAGCTGGGAACCCAAGTATGCTTCCCTAAATGTTCTGGTTTCACTTTCACATGTGAAACATGCAGGTGTTAAGACTTTTTAACAGTGCCAGTAATTTGTATCTGAGTAATTTTTATTAAGAAAGTGCTGATAATTTCTAGAGTGGTATCTGGTAAAGGAATTCCTGCTGACTCGGTATTTTTGAAGACTCCAGTTTTGGAATTTTTTCCTTAGGCAAGCTTAGACTTCAGCTTTCCTTCCTAGTACCTAAAAAGAAGAAGCTAGGCGATAGGCAATAGGAGTGATCCAGTTCCTGCCCATTTCCCCCTATTTTTTTTGCAATTGTTGCCCAATCTATATGGGGCCACCCAAATCTGTTTCTTTTATGTCTTCATTAACACTGTACTCACCAGGGCACACATTACTTAATACTTAGTACGTGAGCACATGTGAGGGGAACTGGACTCAAAATGACAATTCAGTTTTTACCTCATGAATGATTAGCTCACTAGATGACTAATACATATTTAGGCAGCAAAAAATAAAGATAGCCAACAACACGGATACATTTCAAGTGTGTTATGTTAAAGCATACGTTAAAACAAATGCTTTCAAAGGAATTTTAACCTTATTTTGTGGGACTTTTTTGTTCATTTTATTATTTGAGAGAGAGAGAGAGTAAGCAGTTAAGCAAGGCAGAGAGAGAGAGAGAGAGAGAGAGAGAGAGACAGAGAGAGAGAGAATCCTAAGCTGGCTCCATGCTCAGCATGGAGCCCCAAATAGGGCTCAGCCCCACGATGCTGAGATCATGTCCTGAGCCAAAACCAAGAGTTGGACACTCAACCCACTGACCCACACAGGTGCCCTGAGTTTTATCCTTGTATGGGCCATCAGACTGCAACTGCTGGTCCACAACCCCAAGGCTCCAAGGCTCCACTGTGCCATTAAAGGCACAGAAGTGCTGGTCCACTGTTATTTCCACTGACTCCTACTTACTTCCATCAGCTCCACTGTGTTAAGCAATCAGTTTTGGTGAAGTGTGTGTTTATATTCTGTCTCCTACTAGAGGGGGCACTCTATGGGGACAGGGACTGTGTCATTTGAATCTACCCCTTCCACTGTACCCAGCACATGTCTTTCCTGCCCTGAAAAGAGAGTAAGTTTCATTAACTCCAGGGAAGGTGTTACTTTAGGAATGTTCCAGTACAGACTTGACTACAAGCAGAGTTGTGGAGACGACTGCCAGCAGAGTTCCCAAACCACACCACTTCCACGCTCCACTTCTAGGGCCCCAGACCCTTTTTTTCTCCTCTTCCTTCCCCTTTTCAAAACTTGTCTTTTACAATATGACAAATGATTAATAAAACCTAGAGTGTTCTCCCTAAGAGAAAACTAGTTGAACAGGGAACGAATCTTTAGACCAAAGGGAATTGAGGCATCAGTCAGTGGTTGGAGAGAAACGATTTTGTCATAGAACATTCCTAGTTCTCTTAACACACATAGACGATACATATTCCAATGACTTATAAGGCCAGACTTGAAGTAATCCTGCTCTGGATCACATGAGTCAGAATGAACTCACTTTTTTATTTAAAAAAAAAAGGAAAAAGAATGATTATAAGGTCCAAAATAAGCAGTCAGTAACAGATGGCATTAGGCACTGTGGAACCCATTGGGATTAATTATGTAGATCTAAGTCTATGGCAGATAAAGCTCTATTCTCTAAGAATATAAAGAAGACCACTTCATCCTGATCGCTCTCACCTTCTTCATCTATTAAATGAGAATCTCGGGCAGTTATAGCAGAGACTATTGAACAGCATATTTTCTACATGCCAGAAACTTTCCTTAGTGCTTTCCACATAGCAGGCCATTTGATTCACATGTCAACTCAACAAGTTCATACCTTTATTATCCTTATTTACAGATGATGACACTGAGGTAGGTTATGCAGCTTGTCCAAGGTCCCACAGGAACTAAGTGGCAGAGGAGGATTTAAACTCTGGTATCAAGTTCCAGAGCCTGCCTTCTTCACTGCCTCCCATGAGCGGTGGGAGCGGTCCTCTTCCAGGACTAGAATCTGAGAGCCTCTTTCATTCAGTCTTGCTGCATGTCAGATATCACAGCATTCACCTGCACCATAGGAAACACCTGCATAAGGAATAAATGATGAAGATCACGATATTGCTTGTTTGTCCAAATCTCTCAGTATATAATGATGATTTGAGAAAGACTTGTCTAAATCTCTTTGGGCAGGCTATTTTATGCTTCATTAATATGTGGATTCTAGAACACGAAGACCACTAATAAATAATCACTTATGTTCATACTTGTTCTCCTATTTGTTGACTCTGGCAGGATGGATAAGTTTGTTGCACGCAATCCTAATGCACCTGAGGGGTAGCAAATGCCAGGCTATTCAAGGTCACACCTAGAATTGGAGAGCTGTAAGTGACCTTGGAAGTTATGTAGCCCAAACTCTACATTACAAATCACATCTCCTATTTTCCACTTGGGAGAATGTTTTATTGTGTAGTTAAGGAGTTAGAAATATTTAGTTGTGTTTTCCATGGGAACGAAGTTTCTGCTTACAAAGTGGGACAAAGCCTCTAAATATTAAAAGGGACAACACTATTGATGACACTAGAACTAAGATATATGTTAGGACCTCTATTAAGAAACTTTTATCCAGCAGTTTGATCTGGGTTTGGGATTTCATCACTTACAGCTGACCTAAATAGATCATTTTCCTTTGTATTTTTTTCAGAGAGATTTGGGTCACTCTTTTCACCCTAAAGCATTTCTAAAACTCTTAACTATTTAAATCATCCTGTTACCTGCTCACCAATCCATATAACTCAGATAGTGGACTCTGCAATATTAAAACTGATAATTAAACAGATTAAATTAAATCTTTTTGTCAATTTCTCTTCTTTAAAGCACTTTCCAAGTAGTCTAAACAGGCAGAGATATCAGGGACCTGGGTTCCTAGCACCTGTTCAGCTGCTTGCTTGTTCTGTGACCTAGATATAGCCACTCAATCTCTTTGGATATCAGTTTTTTCATCCACTAAAATAAGGATTAGACTCATCTTTATCATTTCTTTCTGCTGTTGTCCTGGTGACTAATTTACACATGGCACCTCAATAAGTGGTGGTCTCATTTGAGGGAACTGTCAGAAAAAGCTAATGTCATATCCTTTAAAGTTCCTCAATCCGATCACCTACAAAAAGTTGAGGTTATAGTGGCCTGGCCATTATATGGTTTGCTCTGTGTAGCTCTGTCCCTTAAAAAAAAAAAAAAAAAAAGTGAAATGAGGAAGCCTGGGTGGCTCAGTTGGTTAAGCATCTGACTTTGACTCAGGTCATGATCTCACGGTTGGTGAGTTCGAGCCCTGTATCAGCTCTGTGCTGGCAGCTCACAGCCTGGAGCCCGCTTCAGATTCTGTGTCTCCTTTCTCTCTGCTCCTGCATTGCTTACACCCTGTGTCTCTCAAACATAAATAAACATTAAAAAATATTTTTAAATGTGAAATATAGTATATTTCAGAAAAAAATTCAAATTTCTTATGTGTGGGCGTGCTTGTTTTAAAATCATAGCATTTTGGGGGTGCCTGGGTGACTCAGTAGGTTGAGCATCCGGCTTTGGCTCAGGTCATGATCTCACGGTCTGTGGGTTCGAGTCCTGTGTCAGGCTCTGTGCTAACAGCTAGCTCAGAGCCTGGAGCCTGCTTCGGATTCTGTGTCTCCCTCTCTCTCTGACCCATCCCTGTTTGCGCTGTCTCTCTCTGTCTCTCAAAAAATAAATAAAAGACATTTAAAAATATTTTAAAAATAAAAAATTTAAAGAAATAAAATCATAACATTGTTAATATATATGATCCATCATAAAATCAGGTTTAAGTATACTGGACCAAAAAATAATCAAGCATTACCAGGAAAGTTTTCAGAAATCTCTATGTTCAGTCCAAATTTGTTATTTATTTGAACTACCCTGTTATATCAGCTTGTCTTCAGTTTACTGATGTGCCCTTTTGACCTTTCTTTCCTTGCCCTAGGATAATTTGACCAGCCTCAGAAAATAAATTAATTAAAAGGTAAAATGAATGGGGTAAAGGAGAAAAAGATTATATTCTGTCTTGTAAAGCTTAGCTAAATTAATTTCCAGGTTAGATATACCTTAATAGGTAATCATTATCAGCATCTTGAATTTTGAGCATTTGTTAACAATACAATTAACATGACTCCAGGGAGAATTTTCATGGGTTATTCACCGGTGTTTCTAAAATGTACCTTCACAATAGATTTCACAATTAGCAGGTACCATCTTGTCTGAACACCATCCTTGAAGGAGAAAATGATCAACATTCTCTAAACAGTAGCCAGTTTGGGAAAGCATTCATTGAAAAAGGAGATAGTGCCAAAACTTTTTCATGGGAGACTTGAAATAGTTCTGTTTAGCAATAGCATTCTTACCTAGCTTCCTCAACTCAGGTTAACCTGATCCCACTCTTGGTAGCCTGTGTTTATCTTTGCAGTCTGCCAAACCCATCACTACCCACATCACCTTCCTACCTTTGAACCATGTACCCTACAAAACACTGAAAATTTGAGCCATCTTGCACCCAAGGTTGGGAGGATATCATTTTCCAAGCTGTCAAATATATGAGAACAATATTAAGAGCAATCCCTCACATAGCCTCCATTCTCATGAAATAATTGTGCCACTCAATTTCTCATTTATGATTCACCAATAAACAATAGCCTTCCATTAGTAACCTCCTTGGTGGTTCTTTGTATATATTTGATACCAATTATACCGTGATACTTACTCCTTTTTCCTATTCTGGTTAGGCCTGGGTCTAATTATAAAATAAAAATGCGGGCATGGATTTACCTGCGTGCAGTCCTAATTCAGCTTCTATGGAGCAGACTGTACAGTCAGATAAACCTGGCTTCCAGCCCTTAGTCTTTCAGTAAGTCATTAAATAAAGGAAATTCTAGTTCCTTGTGTGCAAATTTGGAGTAATTGTAACAACCAAAAAGTAACCAATGTGATGAGTGTATGACGAGTAATCAAGACACAATTGGCCCTCAATAAATAGTACAATTGTTATCACCATCATTTGCTGAAAGCATTCCTTAGGGTTGCTTATTTTGAAGACCTGAGTAAAACAAAATCTTAAATCAGCTTCTAATGGGTCGAGAGTAGCGATGAGCTATGTGAAACATTCTACTTATTTGAAAGTATGAATGTTTGTAATTTGCTAGGAAGTTGGTAAGGAAGACAGCCTGACACAGAGAAAAACATCCTCTTTACCTCACATGACTTTGGCACTGCCATGAGGCATAAAGCTTGTGCCATGTGTTAGAACACAAACGCTGCCATTTTTAAATGGGCCAATCTTTCCACTCCAGGTTCTGACCCAGAAAAGTAAGAGGTCATGACTATAATCCTTGACATCATGAGTCTAACTTTACCAATTAGCAATATAAGACTACAGTTTCTTAGTTTTCTTTTTTCTTTTAATTATAACACTTTCCTTATCACCCCACGCATATTCATGTATACTATCTTATTTAATGCATACAATTCTGTGAGACCCACCTTATTGCTCCGCATCACCAATGCCAACTACTTAGGGGCTGTGAGCTATTAGAGGAAGGGAGTGTGGTGTATTAACCTCCGCAGAGAAGGGCATTTCTTACGGCAAGAAGACAGCTCTGAGTCATTATCAGCCAGCACTTCTACCAGCTGAGGGAAGGGTGCATGGCTTGAGAGAAAAAGGGGATAGGGATAGATACCTGCAGGATCTACTATAATCCCATTTTGCAAGGGGAAAATGAGCATTTGAGTGACTTAACCAGGCTCACATATCTGGTAATGGAAAGCAGGATTCTAAATCAGACTGCCGGATTCCAATTCAAGTTCTCTTTCTACCATACCACAGCTGGTTTACTGAAGAACACTGAAGGGATAGTTGTGAATTTATATAGACCTCTTAAGAAGGGGTAAGTTAGAAGAATGACAAGTGCATTACTCACTGAAAGAAGTGGTAGTTTTTTTAGATTTCTCTACAGTTAATCTCAACTTCAGATGATATCCCTTATCATTGTTTTATGGGAACTAGAAAACATATCCATGGGCATTCTATCCATATAATTCATGACTGCATGCACCTTGTTCTCAAATCTTCTCAGAAATTCATTCTGAACTTGAGTCTTGTCCTTTGTCTGACCTTCAGCAGGTCTGTTCTGGTATGCCTTATGTCTTACAGCTCTAATTTGGATAACATCCACTGTCAGCTCTTGAACTGTGACCACTACAAGGCATCACAATGGTTGAATGGCCAACAGGATGTTACATAGGCATAGGCTTGCAAGGGGATCCTTGCTTCCAAGATTAATTTCACATTTAAGGCAAAAGTGGAGAGATCCTTGAGATACAAAAAACACTGGAGCCAAGAAGGAATAAGTTTATTTTAATTGAGAGGATTGAGAAAGACTTCTTGGAAAAGAATGCAATTAAATAAATTTTGAGTATTAAAGGAAATTTGAAAAACAAACATTTCCCTCCCAAAAGCAAAGGTCAGAGGAAGCAAAGGAACTAAAGCAAGTAAAACAACTAAAAGCAAAGAACTAAAGCAAGTAGACAAATATCTAGATCAAGACTCTAACAGCACTAAGTTCAGAAATACAATGAGGGTCAGATTTAGGACCCAGAGAATAAACAAATCTCAAACCAAAATCAAAACCTAGAGTTGCAACTAAAGACTAATAGATAACCAAAATAAAACCCAGAAAAATAACCAAAGTAAACTGGAACCTAAAGAGAATATCAGAAGACTGACACAGTCTTTTACTGGAAAGAGAGCTTTCTAAGAACTAAGGAAAGATTATTAACAGGAGACAGAAATGGGTCATGAGATTGAGTTGGCCTCACCTGGTCAAAGTTACCTTGAGACCTTCTGTCAGAACCTGGCCACAACTACTGCTAGGGATGGTGGCTTATGAAGACTTTTTGTCCAAGAATCACTTTGGAGAAGAAAACTATCTTACTGGTTCCTATTCCTAGAACAAGCATATTGATTACAGAAATAAAATCCTCTTAACTCAGGTCTGGGTTCTGGAAAGTGTAAAAGGAAAGGTCATCTTCTTTGATATCTTAGTTATATTATTACAAATTAGCAATGGCCTATAACACTATAGGGTCTTTCCTTCCTTCCTTCTTTCCTTCCCTCCTTCCTTCCTTCCCTCCTTCCTTTTCTTCCTTTCTCCCTTCCTTTCCCCCCTCCCCCTCCTCTCCTTCCTCTCTCTTTTCCTTCTTCCTTCCTTCCTTCTCTCTTTTCCTTCTTCCTTCCTTCCTTCTTTCTTTCCTTCTTTCCCTTTCTTTCTTTCTTTCTTTCTTTCTTTCTTTCTTTCTTTCTTTCTTTCTTTCTTTCTTTCTTTCTTTCTTTCTCCCAACTGTTACTTAGCATCTTTTTTGTGTCCAGTGTCCTAGTTGTTATTGTGTTGTGACTAATCTACTTTCAACTACTCAAATGTCCTAATTAGAGTAAATAAAGAAGAGGAGATATATGGGGGAAAGGAGTAAGAAGAAGATACTTAGGGTCAACATCTGAAGACATTCCTTTCAGGGAGCTGGGCAGTCATGATGCCCAGATATAATGTAGCTGAATAGTCATGATTCAGGCCTCTCCAGGTGAAGCAAGAAAAAGAAAGTGTGGGGGCAAAAATAACATTTCCAAGTGCCTATTTGAACCAGGCATAGTGCCAATTATTTTGCACTGTTATCTTTATTTAATTCTCTTCATGTTGCAAGTTGGTAAATGTCTCAAAGTAAATTCACTCAGAATAATAAATATACTTCCTTTAACTACATGCATTCAACCTGAAGTGTAGTTCAGTTTGGCATTTTGGACCAAGTAGAGGGTCTTCACTGACCTTTCTTTAATTCCAGATAACAATTAAGAATCTCTGCACCTTATGAGAATAATAAACTAATTTGTTTTATCCTTACACAACTGAATATCAGACATAGCCTGATTTGTGGATGAAGAAGGAATAATAAAGTGTATCATTTGCTCTGTTCTTATTGGATTGTTACCCATAACTGATATCACAGCTCTAAGAAAACCAGTGGTAAAACAAAGTATAAGCATTTACAGTTCCTGGGGATGAAAACCATTATTAATACTACTGATTTTTTAGCATTGAGGGACCTTGTTACATTTCAGTGAGGCCACTGTCAGCTCTAATTTTGAATATACCCATACAGATATAATTGAAGATGAAAATACTAATTTTATATAAAGACCTAAACAGTGTAGCCTCTGTTTAGCCACTATGTAGAACATTTAATTCAATAAAGATTTGGTATTTGAATATTCCAAGATATTATTGAAATAGCTAGAGTTTCACAAGACCATTTTCTAAACATTTGACATAGAGATTCAAGATAACAATAAGTACAAATGTTTTAGATAATCAGATTCTGAACACAATATTTTTACATTAATTGTTCTATTGACTCAGCCAGTTTTCTATTAGTTTAAGATGTTTTTATTTTTTGACGTCTCTTGTTTTCTTTGAGTAAAGTATTTCTTAGGACAATATTTCTTGGTTGTTTGCTGAGGGCTCAGCCCTAAGAAATTATTTGTTACACAAAAATGATGAATAAAGGGAAATTCATCCAGTGGAACACATCACAAGACCTTTGTGAGTACCTTTACTTCCAGCACTTAACACCAATTCAGTCCATTTTCATCATTGCTATTTATCAAGTACCTTCTGTGATAAATTGTTTATTTAAAAGATAATTATTAACAATAATAATATAGGCCAGATACTATGAAACCTTTTGGATAAAATAGTGAATGAGACTAACATAATTCCTGCTCTCACAAGGTGTAGAGTCCATTGGGCTCAAGAATCCCCCATCGCACATACACACACATGAAGATTATGAATTTCAAAATATGTGGTTCTACATTTTCCTGAGCAATTATTCACATCTCTCTATCTCTTGGCCTAAATTGGTGACATTAATTTATGTGTCATCCTTGCACTGGGGCCATGCTAATCTTCTCTGTATCATTCCAATTTTAGTATATGTCCTGTCAAGGTGAGCACTAAATTGGTGACATTAAAAGTAGTCCACGTGAGCAGCTCTGTAGCCTGTGACGGAATTGAGGGTTGGCAGGTCTGTGAAATAAAGCAGAACTCACTCATGCAGCAAATGTTTATTGGGTATGAACCATAAAGAAGTTGGTGGGATTACACTTTTGGCATCTGTAGACATATTCTTAGCTCTCAGAAGGTTTTACATTTTAGAAGGATAGATGTTTAAAAAGTAGGTCCTTAAATTATAATGTGATACAGTACAGGTCCTAAGAACAGGGTTCACTCTCTCTTCCTGTCCTATTAAGCACCATTGGATACAAGCATCTGATGTTACAGCTGCTTACAGGACCCCACTAAGTAATGGTGGTCTTGAAGAACTCAGTGTCCTGTGAAAACTAAATTCATGAGTTACCAGGATTATTCAAAATATCTATGTTCAATCTTTGTATTCATCTCCACAGGCAGATGCATGGCCTTAAGGCCATTTCTGACAGTATACTCTGCAGAAAATCCAGTCTGCAGATGACACATGGTGGGCACATTCTGTGATACTCCGGGCTCACCTGCTCAACAGGTATTGTGGGCATCACAAGCCCAAAGCAGAGATCTGCTTTTACTCCCAAAACATTTTCTGTCATCTGGTTATGTGATTAGAAGAAAGTCATTGGCCTTCCTTGTCTTCAACTAAGAAATGAAGGATTTGAGTCAGAAGAAACAGAAAATTTTGATTCTGCATTTACTTCTTCACATTATCCCAAAATTTTGATTGACTAAAGACACCACTGAGGACAATGCATATCTCCATTCTTTGGTCATTTTACTTTTCAGTGTAAAAAATACAGCTTCTCCTTTAGTATAAATGGTTCCTGGCATTGGGAGAAAATCCTTACATGGTGGACCTCATAGCCCACACCTAACCTGGCAGGTATCACCATTGTAGGGACATTTGGGGACTCCATTTCCACTGCTTGGGATGAGCCACTTTCAATCTGTAGGGTTAATGTTCCAACTGAGGAAGGTGGACTTATAAAGCACCAGGCAGAGCATCATGCAGGGTAAGCATGAAGACTGTCTTATTTTATTCCATTTTCTTTTTGTCTCTCTCTCCTCTTAGCTGTCCCTTAAGGCACAAAATGGATTATTCCTAAAAAATTCATTTATGAAGCAAAAGTCTATATATCAGATCTACTGCCTCAGTTTTATAGTTTATTAAAGTAAACATTTTTTGGGTAAAAGATAATCTATCTTACTTTTTATGAAATATCTTTAAGAAATAGTTTATTTCCTCCCAGTTTAAGGAGTTTTGCTGTCTTTGGAGATATAAATTCATGCTTTCTATTAGTAGATAAAATATCTTCATGAAATTATGCATGGGATTGAATTTTACTTTGGGAAGTCCAAGTAGATTGTTTTAAATTAAATAAAGTAAGGACTAAGTTCTTGCTTTGTGCCAGGTGTTGTGATGGGCATTATGCTGTGTTGTACAAATATTGTTTTTATTTGATTGATGCCATAACGCTATGAGGAAAGTACTAACTTACATATGACATTTGACCTAGCAGCTCTCGTCTTCCTCCTCAGCTTCCTTTCTTCCCTTGGTTTCCAGGACATGACACTTTCCTAACTTTTATCTTCCTCACTTACTCTGTTGCTGGCTCTTCCTAGACAACTAAACATTGGCAGACCTCAAGCCTCAGAACGTCGACCTCTTCTTTTCTCTACTTAGATCCACTTCTGTTAACTTGAAATGTTTTTAATACCCAACAATTCCCAAATTTATATGTCCAGCCTAGTCCCCTTTGCTGATTCTAGACTTGACTACCCAACTGACTTCTTGACATCTCTCTTGGGCAGCACTAGGAATCTAGACTTAACCAGTTCAAAATCATGTATGGTCCTTCCCAAGATTTTCCATTTATGTAACTGAAAGCTCCATTATCCCATCATGCAATCTGAACACTTAAGCCCTCCATTGACCCCATGCCCTGGTGATTTCCATTCAATCTGTTTAAGCCACCCTGATTACTATTTTAATCCCACCAGGCAGGTCCCTGCCTCAAAACTTTTGCACTAGCCCTTCCATCTGCTGGAACAGCCTCTCTCAGGTATCTGCATGACTCCCTCTTCTCCTCCTTTAGAATCCTTGCCTCTCAGTGGAGGTTTCCTGGACCATCTTATTTACAAGTCTAACCCCTCAACATCCTTGGCTCCCTTACTCTACAATCAGCAGATAGTTTATCACACCTTCCCGGAGTTTTGTCTTTGATACTTATAACCATTTGATATACTACATATTTCACTTTTTCATTGGTTTATTACTTGACTCTCTACATTGCTCCCCCCCACCTACACTAGAATATAAATTCAACAAGGGTGACAATTTTGCATATTTTGTCCAACGCTGTACCTAGTACTGACAACAGTTTCTGGCACATTGTAGACATTCAGTACATGTCTGTTGAATAAATCCCCACTTCACAATTGTAGCAATTGAGGCTCAATGAGATTAGATAAACCTTAGATCACTGTGTGAAGGTCTAATAAAGTGAGGATTAAAACGCAGTTCTGTCTGCCCTTTAAGGCTCTCTGGTCCTGAGCTATCAGCCTTTGTTATTTATTTATTTGTCTATTTGTTTTTTCTCCTTGGCACCAAGTAGCTTTAGACTTGAAGAACCAAATGTCAGTCTGATATCTCACTTGGGAAGTGACAAGAATCTCAAACATAACTTGTCCAAAATGAAAAATGCTCATTTTCATCAGCAGACCAACAGGATCTGAGAACTAAGATCTGCTAGTGGTTCTCCTCTTAGAAAGGTCAAGATTTCTGCTGTGAAAAAAGGAAAGACCAGGACCAGAGTTCTTTCCTCACAGGGCCAGGTGATGTGGTCCTCCCTTTGCCCTTTCTCCATCAAGCTCAAGGCTGTACATGCTACACACCCTACTTTTCCTGGGTGTTATTTCTGCATATTCTTGATGCATTGAGGCAATGACAGACAAATTAAATTTAATACGGAAATTAAATTCTAGGAAGACAAGATTGATGAATTATAGAGTTCGTGGAGTCAGAGTTTTTGGCAGTGCTTGGAAAATCTTCCAACCCAACAGTGTTCTGTGAGGAAGAGTCAGTATGTAAACAAAGGTGCTCGGAAAGTATTGCCATTATTATTATGGACCTTGATCTCATGGTCTGTGGGACTCCAGGTAACCCTCTAAGTCTCAGCTATTTTACCTATAAAATAAACCAATAATGTCTTTTTATAAGTTTCATATAAAAAATAAGTCACTAGAACCACATAAGAAGCAGCACATTGACTATTCTCAATGTACATTTGAATTCTCACCCTTTTGGTAACATTTGCTGTACTACAGTCTCAAACTTCAATAACCTAGACATCAATATGCATATTTATACTCATATCAGCATAACAATTCAGAGTTTACAAATTGTTTGCAGTTATGTCATTGGAAACTGAGGGTCTGACAACCGAACTGTCTTTTGCAAAGCTGCTGAGGGGCAGAGCTGAGAAGGTGAGCCCAGATTCCCAGGCCCAGGTTCAACAGAGCGCCCACCCACCATCCCTCCCCAAGGGACTCTCACACAGTCAACACCATGGTGAGCTATTCTTTACTAAGCAGTTTCATTGAAAGTACCCTAGGCCTATGGATTACTCTGGCTTAGGAAACTTCAACAGAATACCTAGGCAAGATTTTAAATTGCAAGAGGAAGTCATACTTATTGATCATTACTCTGGTTGTTATTTTCTCAGAGTGGATCTTCCATGTAGTTCTGGTGGCTCGCCCCGTTTGCTGTGGACACCTGGCCAGCCCTGATGGAGTCTATCAAAGTCACTAACAAGGCCTCTGCTAAAATGTAAGTCCTCACAAGAGTGGGGAATTAGGTAGGTTTGTTTACAAGGATGTCCTAATTGTCTAGATTAGTACCTGGCACATGGTAGTGCTCAATACACATAATTTTAGTGAGAGAATTCTCCTCCATATGACTGGGGTTCTGACTATGGCTTTACATGAAATCCCAGACAGCCATGATGTGGTGCTCAATCTGAACTGCTCTTTTTCTTTTTTATGTTTACTTATTTATTTGAGAGAGAGAGAGTATGCATGAGAAGGGCAGAGACAGAGGAAGAAAGAGAATCCCAAGCAGGCTCATCCCTGTCAGCGCAGAGCCCAATGCAGGGCTTGAATCTGTGAATCATGAGATCATGACCTGAGCCAAAACCAAGAGTCAGATGTTTAACCAACTAAGACACTCAGGTGTCTAAGTTCTTAAACTTAGCATAGTTTACCATGAGTTGTCCATCTCATGGTATCTTTCCAGCAAAACTGCTAATATTTTAGGATAAGGGCTGAGTCTTGCCTCTTGAGGAAAGAATACCTAGTGTGGCATGTATTAAATACACAAATAGCTTTTCTTTGAGGAATTACTTTTGTCTAAATTATCAAGTCACTTTTATAGACCCAATTCCTCTCTGGAAGAGCTCAGACAATTTGGTCCATCCACAGTGGCATCGGTAACATTTTCTTTTAAAAAAAATTGAGAATGCCGGCATACTAATCTGTAATCTAGCCAACAGAATGCTGGCTAAAGATAAAAAAGAACAGCAAAAAAGGTTGGACTCAAAAGCAAAGGAGGTAGAGTGTTAGAGGCTTCTTTCCCCCAGGTCAGGGAGATGTCTCTCCACAGGAGCCAGTGACCTCACTGTGGGAGTCTCTTCCTGTTTCCCCAACTTCTTCTTTATTTATATTTCATGAAGTAATTAATGTTTTTCTTTTCTTATCTTTCCAAGATTTTGTTATACCACATCTTCTTTATCCACTCATCAGTCAATGGACATTTGGGTGCATGTGCACCTTTGAACCAGTATTTTTGTATCCTTCAGATAATGTTTTTCAGAACATAAATTTTTATACAGAAGTAGTCATAGGAAACTCTGACAGTGTAATTCCTTAATAAGTAAAAAAAATTAGTAATTAATGTAAAACAAATTTTCCCAATCAGTTGGGTAAATTCCTGTTTTGGTGTTTTGTAGTCATTCCTCTGAAGACCACCTTTTTAGCATGCCTTCTATGTAGCCCACACTCTGGCTATGTCGATTGGGGCCACACATTCAGAACTAGAGAACAGGATGGCAAGCCCTAAGCATGTGCTCATACAGCCAGAGAGTTTTAAACTGGAAATGACATAGATGCCAAACATGTACAAACATTTGTAGAACAACACTGCAGCTAGCTATTTCCAGTGTAAATTACCTCATTGTACACTGTAATAACTAAAGGTCATAACCATGATGCACTGTTTATCTTGCAATCTACTCTCCAGTAATTGTGAGCTCCAGGAAACAAGGGTCCTTGTGGGTGCACCCAGCACCTAGCTCTTTGATTAGCATATAGTAAGCCATAGTAGCACACAATGGGGAGATAATATCATTTTGTTGGATTGAATGCACTTTACTGTGGTCCTTATAATAATGTTAACATAGTGGACCTCATGGTATAATTAACAGGGCCAAGAAGTGGAAATCAGGAATCTGATTACCACCAACAAGGAACTCTGAATGAGCAACCTCTCTGAGCCTCTCCTTGCTCAGAATGAAATCGAGAGAGTTGGAGTAGATTATTTTTTAGAGCTCTTCCACTGGCAAAATGTTCTCTCTCTCCATCTTTACTTAGGAGAATTTAATGCCTTACTGCAGAATAAGTAGACTTTCGCTGGTTGTTGCTTGGAATGGTGTTTCCAGTAGAAATGGAGTGGAAGCAATAAAGTGGACCCAGGGCTGGTCACTGAGAATTTGTACTTGGAGTCTACACATAGTAATTTGGGGATACAGAATGCTTCTCCAGTTTAGCCTATGAGAATTAAATTCTTGATCTTTTAATACTTCATTTCTAGGTCCTTGGTTGGTGTTAAAGAACACCTTCACCATTGAATCCAGGGAAGACAAACTCCTAGGACAAATATCCTCTATCACAAGAGCTACCTGAGCAGATAACTGGAAGCTAGGAAGTAAGTGATGGAGCCATGTAGTAGAGAACAGTGCCAGTGGAGGACACAGCCCTGAGGGACAGTGTGTTCTTATGGTAGACAGCACTCAGGAGCTGTAAGTGACACCTGGAAACACTTTCGGACCCCCAAGGAGCTCCTATAGGACCAAGAGACTGTAATTCTCCTCTTACAGAAGACTTTCCTTTCCTGAATATTTATTTTTATTTCAATGAAACTTCCTTTGCTGGAGTCCAGCTCCAGCAGGTCCAGGGTCCCCTGAAGGAGAGACAGTGTTGGCAAAAAAGAGAGATGAGAGAGCCCACAAGTTTCTTTCTTGGTCACCCAGCAGACATCTCTACTCTGTTGGGTTTTGTGTCTTTATTTATAGATTAAGTGTTAACATGACATCACAAAGTAGAATTTTTACTACAAATAATTCTCAGTGATAAGATGCTTTGAAAAGGGTGCAGAAACAGGTTTTACAGAGGCATTTTACAGAACTACTCTAATTACAGTGAGGTAAGTTACGCATCAGAGGATAACAGGATATTCTCAGTGAAAAGCAGATAACATGCACATTTGTTTGAACTGGTAGTAAATCTTACAACTAAGAAGATAGCAGGATGTTTTCAGTGAGAAGCAGATAGCAAACACATTTGTTTATATCAATAACACTAAGATTCAGGCATAAACAAGGCTAGGAGTCATTCTGTTTTGGCTCACCAGAGGAAGAAGGTATTCGTGCTAGTTAGTAAATAAACCTTTTGTCAACCTTGTTCTTTGATATTGAAGGTGTAAGTGCCACAGGGACCCTAGATGTGCCGGCCTTTGTGTATGAGTTTAAGTTGAATCGTAACTCTTGTGTTCTTTAACCCCCTTCATTATCTATGCCTTAAGTTTGTGAGGCTCACTAGAAGAGCCTTTTGACAAACATCTGCAGTGCTTTGTTTAAATTCCTCTTTATAAAGGTGGGAATATGCTTCTTCCCATGAGGTATCTGTGTGGGGAATATCGGTCTGACTAGGAACACTGTGAGGCCTAATCAATAGCAACAGGCTTAATTTCACATGAGCAGTAGTAGCAGAAGGAGATACCAGTTCCACCGCTCATGGCAGGAGCCGTGCAATGTCTGCCATTTCCTTACTGTGACCCTGTCATCCAGCAA
>NC_043700.1:137631661-137637772 GCF_006229205.1 Suricata suricatta
CTGGTCCTAGCTTGTAGGAAAACTGGAAGAGCTAGGCTCTAAAATAAACTAATGTAAACCATAGTCTAGGTCAAAAAAAAAAAAAAAAAAAAAGGAAAACATTTGGCAAAAAGAAAAAGAAATTGCCTTCCAGAAATTATTTTCCATGTTGGATTTGCATAAATTTGTCATAGGTCTACTATTTCACGAGAAGAGGGGAAAACAGCATGACCTGATTCTGCTGGAATCCTGTTGCCCTTTGCAGGCAAAGTCAGACTATTATATCTCTTACTTCATTTCTGCTCCTCTCCAGGGTCTCAAAGCTGGCAGATGATTGTATTTAACATTGTATGCGCTTGAGTGAGCAGCCTGAATTGCACAACATTTCATTTGGCTAATACTTCAGTTTCTTGAGTCACACGCCTGACAAGTAGCTACAGAACATGAAGCAGGATTTCCTGAGTCAGTGTATGTGAGAGAGAAGTTCTAGATGAAGATTAAGCACAGCAGATGCTTTTGGGACCACCGTCAGACACATTCGATGATGTAGATTCCTCTCCACTTAATTCAGTGACATTTGCTCCTATAAATTTAATGCAAACATCAGGCCTTTAGAAACATATCCCAAGACATGGGATGAACAGCATTGGGCATTCAGCCTCCTCTTGCCTTAACAGTGAAAGTCCCCCATGGAGGAATGACAATAGCTGTCAATGTACTAACTCACGAGCTCTTTGATGTCTTTTAAGTGATAAATGCACATTGGGAAATGGATTTCCTGCTGTTGAAATTCCAATGCTTTAGAAACTCTTTGGTGAACAAATACAGGTTTGTTTTCTGCATTAACAGTAACATTTTTTTCTTAATTCTTTTTTTCTTAAGTGACTTAACAAATGTCAGTGTGATGAGTTAAGTTCCTAAATCATCACACAGTGGGTCTACTTCATGTTGCAGTTGTCTTAAAGATCCATTGAGGATTCACGAAAGGCAAGACCATGATTCTCCATTTTTCCCAATCATGGCACACTGTTCTATGTTATCATAATGTGATATAAATTAAACTGTTCTTTCATTAATTGCCTTGAAATTTTACTTGAAAGGAATATATGTTTATACCCCTGTATAAATGTCTCACCTGACAGCCTTAGCCACTGAGACTATACCTCATTCCCTTCCGCTGAAGGTCTTCCCCCAATTCGTTAGGTACTTAGTGGGTTGAAAATACCATACTAGGAAAGATGTAAGAGGAAAAAAAAATAAATATTAAGAAATCTTTTTTTCAAAAAGATAACACATTTTAAAATTATCATAATAGCTGCTTATTTTCAGAACTCAGCGTTTTGATTATTTCTTCTAAAATTCCTTTCTAAAACTCTTCCCCTGCGTTCAACACTCTTTGTAGAGAGAAGTAAATAATATACAATACTCTTTATCTGCCTTGATTACTTATTTTAACTTCTAGGTGTCTCGTTAAAGGGGCCATGTGAACTCCTTTCTTTCATCCCTAGCATCTAAGCCAGAGCCTGAATAAGACCTGGCATCTTCCTCACCTGCTGACCTGTTTCCTCATCCATAGTGTAAGTTCCTTGATAGAAAAAGCTGTCTTATCCTGGCTTTCAGAGCCCTCCTTAGAAGCTTGTTGTTTACCATATGTTTACAGATAGTTAACTGAATAGATGTGAGTCTCTAGGACTATGTCCCAATTGAAGACCTGCTGAAACAGTATAGTCCTTATCCAACAGGGCTGAAATGTTAGTCTGACAAATAGCTAAAATAATTATAAAGAAAATAGAAGTTGGGCATAGCTTGGAAGTCCAAAGTGGCTTCTGGGCCCTATTCCACTGCCTTGGTCACATATTTCTGTTCTGATTGCAATGTTACAGTTGTTGACGTTTGGTTCACCCAGTTGTTCATCCCTTTAACATTGGGTGAGGGATCTTATGTCTTTTCCTCCTACTGTTTTCTCCTATCCCAAAGCCCCTTTGTCCTTGCATTCTCTTTTCTCAGAACTTGTAATGGTTTTCTTTCTCTTGTCCTCCTTATCAGCCCTTCATCTCCAGCTTCTCCCTGCTGACTCTCCCAGAGGAATAAAGGGAGAGACCAAGAGCTATGCTGGAGGGAAGTGGTACCCACAAGATAAATCCTTCACACTACTCAGAGTAACAATCTTGTGGTCTGTTTTCCTATGTCATCTCTGTCAGAATGAACTCAATCCCAGGAGGAAAAAAAGATAACTTTAAAAGCGTATCCTGCTACAGAGAAGTTCTATTTTGGACAAATTGTTTCTGAGATGCTAAAGGCATGCAGGACAGAAAAGTGTAGATGAAAACATGGGCCTCAAAGCTCCACGAGGAGGCAGGTAGTTCAGCCCTTCGAGGCTCCATAGCAGGATATATCAGAAGCAATACCTCTCTGTCTAGACCCCCAGGAGTCCAGAGTTCTCTGCTGAAAATCAGACAACTTGGAAAGGCTTCTGTGAAATTTCATGGTTAATGAATGAAAAGCACATTAATACTTATATACAGAATTCTGTGACCCTGACCCTTGACAGGTCTTTCATAGGGCTCTCTTCTGCAGTTAGTTCTTCTGTCACCTGTATTCCCTCCATTAAAAAAATTGTGGGAGTTGTCATGTTCGTAGAAGTGAAAAAATGTTTATCTATCTATATCTATATCTATATCTATATCTATATCTATATCTATATATATAGCATATATATGCTTTAAATCTTTATTATAGAATAAACATATGTGTAACCACCACCCAAAAGAAGCAGAAGCAGAAGCAGAAGCAGATGCAGAAGCAGAAGCAGAAGCAGAAGCAGAAGAAGAAGGAGTAGAACAAGGAGGAGGAGAAAAAGCAGCAGCAGCAACAATAGGAGGAAGAATAATAAGAAGAAAGTACAAAATATGGCAATATGTTTATATATCTTCCAATAAAATAATTTTTAAATGCTATATAGGATATTGCTTAATATTCTAGTTTGATATCTTCTGACTACTTTTCTAACTGTCTCAGCTACCCCAAGGAGAAAGAAAAAACAAGTCCCAAAAATCAGATGAACTATCTACAGTGTATATACCACTTAGGACAATGAATGAGTATGCCAAAAGCAAAAATTCTGCTTTTAACCTTAGAAACTCAGGAAATATGTTTTCTATTAAGTCTCTTAGAATGAGCTCAATAAAAAACAAACTTACTAAAGTAAATATGGCACCAACAAAGTTTTTTCTTATTTCCAGAAATTTCTTTGGGACAGTGGATGTGAAATTAAACCAGTTAAGTTGGATTCCAGACCGTTATTCCTTCCATAGGAAGAGGACCCAGAGAGTAGGACAGGGCTGCCCTAAAGGCAGGTCATGGGGCTTAAAAATGAATTAAGTCAAAGAAATGTAAGAGCCAAGGAGTTGTTTGGGCCTATTCACAAAGTGTAAAAGATTTTTTCCCTTTGTTATAAGGCTTGCATTGTGAGACCATGAACTAGGAGGTTTTTCTTTCCCAGAAGTACCTTTGTCTTCATTCTAAGTACCATTACAGCGAGATCACACACAGCTCAGTGAAGAAGAAACATCTCTCCTTCTTCTTACCTCAGGGGAGCTCTAAATTTATTGGATCTAAAGGATATGTCTATTTTTAAATAAAAGCCTAAGTAATTGAGGTTATCCTAACAATCCTGATGGAGGAGAAGAGAGAGGAGATTATCTTTATTTTTTTTTACAATGTCATTTCTTTAATGGATAAACTTAACATTTTATATGGTACAAAGATATTAAGATTCTTCTGGAAAATTGTATTATTGGGAACAGAAAACTTGACAAAGGAGTTCAGATGTAGGGCCTTGAATTGCTCTCTCCATTTTTTAAAAAGGCAAACTGCTTCTGATAGTCTTTACTAACTACCACAAAGAAACAACAGCAAAAAAAGTCATCTACATTGATTGCTGGTGAGTGAATTGATCTGGTAAAGATACAATATCTAGAGTGGCAATTCTAACTCGACTTCCTATTTTATTAAGTTTTCAATAATACATGCTTTTTTTCTTAAAAATCCATGAAGGATCCTCTCATTTTTGCATGATGCAAGGAAAGAGAAATTGAGGTGTGATAAAAATCAACACCCCTGAATACTTCAAGGATTTGATGGTGCATTAATTTCTGCAAATCCCCATGACCTGACATAGGCATTGGTCTTCTATTTTGAAGAGAGACCTTAAGAGAAGAGAAGGTACATTGTTCAAGACTAGAAAAGGCAGTATGATTTGAGTTTCTACTAGGAATAAAAATCCTGAACTTCTCTCAGATGCTTAGAAAGGTAACAGGGCTCTGGGAAAATGGTTGTTTTTTATACCTAGGAAAGTAAGACACGAGATTAGGAGTTTCCAACTTGGCAAAGATTTCTGTGCTCCAAACATGGTTATGTGGTCTGTGCTCCAAGCACACAGCTCTGCTCTTAAACAGACCATGTGGGCTTGGAAAATGGGTCTTCAGGGATTGCAAGGCCAAAGAAACATTCTTCAAGTGTTTTCTTCTTTATGCCTCTCCTGAGATCATAGAAGTATCTGGGAGATATGTGGTGGAAATTAAGAAAGCCCCATTTATGGCTAAAATTAAATCTCCTGAAACTCTAGGGGAATAAGGAGTAGGGTCAAATTTATATTATTTTCTTTTAAAAAATGAAAACCATGTGGGGGCAACTGGGTGGTTCAGTCGGCTTAGCAACCAACCCTTGATCTTGGCTCAGGTCATGATCTTGTGGACCTTGTGTTGGAGCCCTGTGTAGGGCTCTGTGCTGACAAGGCAGAGCCCGCTTGAGATTCTCTCTCTCTCCATCTCTCTGCCCCTCCTGGAAGCACTCTCTCTCTCTCTCTCTCAAAATAGGTAAATAAACTTTAAAAAATGAATCAACTGTCCATGCCCTATCAAGGCCAACTGCTGTACCTATGTATGAGATCCCTTTCACTTTCAGCTAGTCAAGATCATCACCACAGCCATTGATCCGTCTTCTGTTTCACCTCACAACTTTCCTCTCTCTAGAGTTAGGCTGTACAAATTCAGCATTAATACATAGGACTATTTAATTTAAATTAACTACAATTAAGTACAACTTAAAGCTCAAGTCCCCAGTCATACTAGCCACATGTGCTCAAAAGCCACATGTGACTAGTGGTTACAAGATGGCACAGCACAGACTGAGATGGTAGAACATTTCTAGCTAGTGAGAGTTTTACTGAGCAGCACTGTTCTAGGAGATTATTCCCATCTATAAATTCTGTAATCTTACATCTTAAAAAAATCATATATAGGAAAACAAAAACTCTCCAGTGCTCCCTTCCTCCACTGGGTACTACTCTACTCTTCACCACCACTTATAGCACAATCCTTCAAAAGAGAATCTACACTTAGCTGTCTTTTTTTTTTTTTTTGAGAGAGAGAGAAATAGAGAGAGAGAGAGAGAGCGTGTACATGGGGGTGGGGGCAGAGGGACAGGGAGAGAGAATCATAAGCAGACTCCATGCCCAACACAGAGCCATACTCGGGGTTCAATCATGACCATAGATCACGACCTGAGGTGAAATCAAGAGTTCATTGTTCAAGCGACTGGGCTTCCCAGGCACCCCTATGCTTAGTTGTCTTAAATTTTGTTTCTCTTTTGAGTTCAATTAAGACTTTCACCTTCACTATTCTATATTAAAAATATTTATGAAAGACATTAAATACCCATTACTAATTCCAATTGCCAATCAGTCCTGTCTTAATCAACCAGAAACCCTGAACACAGCTGATCTGGTAGCATGTTTCTTCATTCGATTTCCAAGGTACCATCCTCTCTTGATTCCCTTTCTACTTCTGTGCTACTCTTCTGAATCCCCATGAATAGATCCACTTCATTAACTTTAGGACTCTATTTTCTGACTTCTTTTTTCTCTCTGAACTCATTCCCTCAATAATCTTACACAGTCTCATTGCTTTAGGTACCATCTATACACTGATAAATCAAAATTTATTATCTCCAGGTCAGATTTCTTTCTAAATTCCATACTCCTTTACCTAATTGTTTCTTTGCAATCACCATTTGAATGTCTAAAAAGCATCTCAAAGGTGGCATTTTCTTTTCTTTTTCTTTTTTTTTTTT
>NC_043700.1:137637872-137668954 GCF_006229205.1 Suricata suricatta
GGCCGCTCTGGAAAACAGTGTGGAGGTTCCTCAAAAAGTATCGATAGAACTCCCTTATGACCCAGCAATAGCATTGCTGGGGATTTACCCAAGAGAGACAGAAATGCTGATGCATAGGAGCACATGTACCCCAGTGTTCATAGCAGCACTGTCAACAATAGCCAAAACATGGAAGGAGCCTAAATGTCCATCACCTGACGAATGGATCAAGAAGATGTGGTATATATTCACGATGGAGTACTACATGGCAATGAGAGGGAATGACATATGGCCTTTTGTAGGAAAGGTGGCATTTTCAAAATTAAACTCCTACTTTGTCTCCAACACACAGCCCTACTTCTCCTTAAGTCTTCTCATTTCAGTATATAGCTAGTCCATTCTTTAAACTGCTCAAGCTGATATCTATAATTCAGCCACTTCTTAGTTCTTCTTCTGCTACCACTGAAATCCAGGTCACCATCATATCTCTCCTGGAGTATTGCCAAACCCTCCTCCTCTGTCTAATTGGTTCACTCACTTCTCTTATAACCCTACACTCTGTTTTTAATTGGAACATACTAATCCTGAATGAATTAAAAAAAGATTTTTGTTAAAATATAAATCTTATCATGTTACTTCTCAGCTCAATATCTCCAGTGGTTTCCCATGTAAGATAAAATTTGGGGGTTCTTTTTTTTTTAAGATTTTATTTGTAAGTAATCTCTACGCCCAATGTAGGGCTCGATCTCACAATCACTGGCCGAGCCAGCTAGACACCCCTCAGAAGTTATTGTAGTAGTTTTCAAATCCTTGTATGATCGCCTCCTGTGGCATCTTTCTGACCTCATCCTCTGCCATTTCTATACTTTACCCTCCACACTCTTCTGCAATCTTCTCAAGCAGGGCTTCTTACAGACACTTGCACGTTTTAAGCACATTCCCTCAGGTTCTTTTTCTAACTTGCATAATCTTCCTTCCCTCTTTCTGTTCTTTTTCAAATGCAAAAATTTCAGAGAAGTTTCCTGACTACCCTAAAAACAGCAGTCCCTTAGCACTCTCTATTCCCTTTCCCTCCCCTTGGTATTTGAATCAGCAGTTTGCTCACTCTACCAATGCTTTGTTTCCAAAATCAGAAGTAAAACTATCAAGATTAAAAAAATATTTTTACAAAGAAACAGCAAATAAAGCTGTCAAAAACGTGCCATTATTTTCTCCATTCCCTTTCTTCTTTTATTACCTATAAATCAGCCTGCTCTGTTATGACTTATCCTAACATTATTTTTTATTCTAGTGTCTGCATCCAGGCTCCTGGGCTTTCATTTCTGTGGTGTCTTCTGAGTCACTTACTTCCTTCAAATGTGAATTTACTCATTATAAGTAGGTACATGCATCTGGCTGCTTCATTATGTCTTCTAGTGTATCTTTGCCTGAACACTATATAAAACACATTATTTAATTATCAATTTATTTCTTTTTGTTTCTGCCTTATATTATGGGTAGGATACTATACTGAGTTCCACTAAATTATGTGTACAAAGAGATTATATTGCTTCTGCATTTCATTTTTAGAAAATTGGACATCATTTATTAAAATAAGGAAGAGTTCGGACGTGTACAGTTGTAGACACCTGCTCTAACCCCACTCCCTCATTTAACAGACTAGAAAACAGAAGCAGAGACTCCCAAAGACCATGAGGATGGTGCCAGGGGCAGGTTGGCACAGGGTCAGTGTACAATGACTTTCACTCCCTTTTCTTCTGCAAAACATAGCCCCAGTCTGGTTTCAATGCTAAACTAATTAATAAAAATACCTGCTGAATTACCCATCTTGCCTAAGAATTTTTCTTTGAAAGTGAAATTTTATTCCTAAATGGATTCTCTGAAATTACATCAATGAAATTTTAACCGTAATTGGATTATCTGAAATCACCTCACACTTCACCTTTTTATAGAAGTCCATAATTTAAGAGACTTGGCCTTTTAAAAATTAGAGGATACCGGCTTACAAATACCACCTTTCAAAGAGCCACCACACAATCATATTACTGGGCTGTTCATTTTGTGTTCAGTTTCTGTTGATTGTTCAGGGAAGTCACCACAGACACTCTTATATTTCAGTATCAAATGCACACAAAATGCTTATATTGTAGGAACGTCTTTAATTCCCATGGAATAATTCACTATTCAGACATGAAATGAAACACTGCACACAGAGGTCTGCCAAATAGCAGCTTTCCAAATTTAACATGCAAATATGAAATGTTTGGCAGATGGAAGTAACAAACGAAGCCCCAGATTGTGGATTAAAATGTATTTTGCTTATAAAAGTCATATTGCTTGAGGCCCTATATCATGTGCAAAACACGGTAGTGAGCTTTGAAACCAGAATTTGTTTTAGATGACCTTGAGGTTATCTTAGAGCTTCACTTCATGCAAATCTTTCAATGTATTTACTTATTATCAAGTAGATCCATTGTGTGCTATGTCTATATTCAGATATGAGTGTTTCCCACAATATTGTCAGCAACATTTATGTTTCTGCCATAGCATGAGTTATAGTGCTCTGTATTAAAGTTACTTGGATGCGTGTCTGACCTCTGCAACACTCGTGTTTATTAAGTAAATATGTCTTGAGCTCCTTCTTCTTGAGCTATTAGTTGCCAGGAATATGGAGATAAATATGATGGTCTTTGACCCTGCCATCAGGGAACTGTTTGCTGTTAAACAAGAGAAAGCCATGTCTTTCATCTGTGTTCTTTCATATGATGGCTTAGTAAGATGCTTTGCACAATATGTTTATAAAGTTGAGCAAAAGAGAATAACAAGTATAATTAAGGAGGAAATAACAAACATGTTGTTGATAGCAGGATGCAGCAGGCTTAGCCCAGCCCAGAAAGCCCGAGGGCCTTGGATCTATTTTGTCTTCTGTATTTTAGTTTTTCATACCTTAAAAAGTATAATATTCAAAATAGTTAATGGGAGATTCTACCTCCTTTCCTGGAAGACATCAAAAGAGGCAGGGAAATGTTTCCATTTTAGGTCATTAACACTCTGGCTTGAACCAAGTCAAAAACATTATCTAAATAAAACTGTAATACACCAAAACATTCTACACCCTCATTTGTACTGATTACCACTGAAAAGCCCTGGATTAGCAGAGTGTTTCTTTTCTTCTAAGGATGACTGATGATAAGAGCACACAAATCAACTAGTCTAAAACATCAGGAGATAACTTGAAAGTCATCTCTGGTTTCTCCTCCAGAATGAGATCTTCTGACCTCCTTAATCTCATTCAGTTAAATGCTAACATGGGCATTCCTTGTCACCTCCCGCTGGCGGTCACTCCCAGGAAATGAGTTTAGAATCTATCCATTCTTTTTTTTTTTCCTCTAAATTGGCTTCAGGAGGACTTCAGAGGTTAGGGACACCCCACCTCTCTCTAGTCCCTTGCCCTAGTGCTTTGGGTCCAGCCAGACCATCCTTCCATCGTCCCACAATTCCTAACATTTACTCATGAAAACAATCTGTATCTAAACCTTGTTGACCATTCTAATAAAATATTTGAAATCCTCACCACCTATGTAGTGGTATATAGTATACACTGTGGTATACAGTATAACTGTTCTCAGCGTTTGAGAATCTTATATTTCTAGAGATCTGTGAATATTCATAGTGATTAGAATAGGTAAGGCAGGCCTGTAGACAGATCTACTACTTCTTTTTTTTTCTTTTTTCTCTCCATGTGCCCACTCAGGAGTACTTGACCCTGTTGCCTCCTCCCTTGTTCTTGAAAATCTTTTTCCCTTGGCTTCCCCAACATTGTACAATTCTGATTCCATATTTTCTCAATGGCCACACCTGCATCGGTTTATTTTGATGTCTCTTTTTTCTTCTGTGTTTTTAAAATATTGGTGTTTCCCTCTCTGATCTTTCTTCTTTCATTAGAATTCCCTTACACAAGTTATTATTGAGTTGTTAATAATTCCCAATCTGTATTTTTAACCTAGACTTTTCTCCTGAATGAAAGAACTATGATCCGCTGTCTCTCAGACACCCATTTGGGTGGCTTCTGTTTCTCACCAGACCAGTCAATCCAAAATGGATCCATCGTTTCCCTCTTGAATTCGAATCTCCTCTTCTCTTGTTTGGGAATGGAACCACCTGCTCCTTCATTGTATAAGCAACTGGAATCTCTCCTTGCTGTGTCCCTCTACCTTACCCCTCCACATCCTATCTGTAATTAAGACTTCTGCACTGACATCTACCAGTCCACAGGCTTACCTGGATTCCCTGGCCTGCATTACTAGAAAATCTCACTTCCAGTCTTGTTCCATTTAGTCCACTCTTCCTACTGTAGGCAGAATTGATCTTTCTAGGACACAAAACTAATCATGCTACTTCTCACCTTAAAATTCTAGGATGGCTTTTCCATGGCTGTTAGGATCAAACCATATTTAATGTGGGAGGTATAAGGCCCTCCATTACCAAGCCCTTACTGTGTTCTCCACAGTCTCCTCCATACATCTGCTTATACTCTAAGACCTACACACGCTGAACTTCCCTCGGTTCTTAGAAGTGACATGTTCTCTCTTGCATTTGGGCTTATGTACAAGCTTGTGCCTCTTTTGGAAATACTCTTCCTTCACCCACACAAGAAGACGTTATATATAAATTTTTCTGCATAAACATTTTTTACATTACTTAGATCTCAGCTCTTGGGTCATAGGTAGTTTAAATATTTCTCCTTTTTTGCTGTTTTATTTTTAAAATGTTATACAATGAACACATATTAATTTTATATTTAAAAATCCAACAATTAGCATATGCATACTTGTGACCCATTACTTCCATTCTGGATATGTATTCAACAAAAATGCAACAATCTGATTACTTGTGAGAATTTTTGCCCTTCTGAATTACTTAAAGGCAAATATATTAGAAGTTTTAAAATGATAGTTGGTACTAGGTGAAAAGTATAGTGGACTACTTTGTACTATCTTTGCAATTTCCTATTGATCTATTTCAAAATAGAAAGTCAAAAATGTAACAGTCATTGACATAAATATTATATAGTAACTATAAATAACATTCTTAAAATTCAGTTGGCAATTGAATGTGTGAAACATGAGAAATAATTGATATGATCTGTTTTCAGTGTTACTTTATGGTTTTAAAAAATTCTTTTAAATGAATCTTTTGAATTACTCATATTTCTTGGAATATAAATATCAAAGAGGTAAATGTTGAACCATTGTTTAATAAGACTATGTATTTTCTTTTCCTGATTTCTAGACTCAGTGACCCCAGAAGTTAATAGACTAGAAGGCCTTAATGTGAAAGAGCTAGAATGAAACATAAATGAAGAAAAGTGTGATCAGGTTTCAATGACAAATGAGGATTACAAAACAAAGAATGTATAGTCAATTGCCATTTTCTTTTTTCTAGGAGGTGTCTCATGTCAACCCCCTGGAAAGACGATCTGGAGAGGGCATGGGAAAGGACGAGGGAGGTACACATAGCAGAGTCAAGGCTGGATTGGCTAGTGTGGCAGTCAACAATCACCATGACAGTGAGCATCTTCTTCCCCATTCTTCTGTGTTCCTTCCTCTCTTCACACGTCTCCTTCTTGTCTAGCTCTCTCCATCGGACCAATTCATCAGTCACACAAATAAAAAAGTTAAAATATCCCTAGGATTCTATGGCCAAAACAGAACTCCTGATACTCCCTCCAGAAACCAGCTCATTCATAAGGTTTCCTCAAGTTGATAAATGGTACTGTTACTTACATAGTTGCTCAAGTCAAAAACCAAGAACTTATCCTTGATTTCTTTTTTTTCCTGCCACAACGCTATTTAATCCACCAATAACACATCTTTTATATTCAAAATGTTATCTCAAACCTGTCTGCATTTCTCCATCCTCACTGCTACTCTCTGGGTTCACACATCTCTTACCTGGATACAAGAGTTGGGGTGATCATTTAAGAAACACAAATCCAAATCAAATTAGTGCTCTGCTTAAAACCTTCCGATGACTTCCTAATGTATCTAGAATACAATGATGACTCTTTATCATATCTTCTCAGAGGCTCAAACTCTGGCCCATCTCTGCCTCGCAGGAGGTACTCACTCTGCCCCAGCTGCCCAGGCTTTTCTCCAATACTCAAACAGGCCAAGTTCAGGACTACATTAGCATCTTGTGCTCTGCCTGAAAAATTCTGTCCCAGAGTTGTGCATGCTCAAGTGACAGCTCAAATATCATTACCATCTAACTGAAACCAATTCTGAACATGCACACTAACTTAACCCTCTCTCTGTGAAATAATTATTGTGTTCATCTATTCATTGTTTATTGTTCTCCCCTTCCCAATCCCATGTAAATTCCAGGTAAGCAGAGATTACTAATATCTAGAGGTCCTAAAGTCATCTGACACATCATAGCCTCTTTAAAAAAATGTACTGGCAATTTTTTGGTCCATTTTTTCCTCTGTTGCCTTTCATCAAGATGACTAAAATACACGGGGGAAAAAGACCGATAAGAAGAAAGATTGTAGGGGCCATGGATAGACTGCCCACAATGTATCACTTTGGCATCATTATGATTATTTTAAATGAAAGTTACTTGGGGAGGGTGGGTGGCTCAGTTGGTTGAGCATCTGACTTCGGCTCACGTTATGATCTCACAGTTCCTGGGTGGAGCCCTGTGTTGAGCTCTGTGTTGACAGGATAGAGCCTGGAGTCAACTTTGGATTCTGTGTTTCCCTCTCTCTCTGCTCCTCCCTTACTCTTGCTCTGTCTGTGTCTCTCTCTCTCGCTTTCAAAAATAAATAAACATTAAAAAATTACTTTTTTAAAGGTTTTATTTATTTATTTATTTTTAAATAGTTTATTGTCAAATTGGTTTCCATATAACACCCAGTGCTCTTCCCCACAAGTACTCTCCTCCATTACCACCACCTCCCAACCCCCTTTCCTCCCCCTGCAACCCTCAGTTTGTTCTCAGTATTCAATAGTCTCTCAAGTTTTGCATCCCTCTCTCTCCCTAACTCTCTTTCCCTCTTCCCCTCCCCCTAGTCCTCCATTAGGTTTCTTCTGTTCTCCTGTTAGACCTATGAGTGCAAACATATGATATCTGTCCTTCTCTGCCTGACTTATTTTGCTTAGCATGACACCCTTGAGGTCTATCCACTTTGCTACAAATGGCCATATTTCATTCTTTCTCATTGCCATGTAGTATTCCATTGTATATATATACCACATCTTCTTGATCCATTCATCAGGTGATGGACCTTTAGGCTCTTTCCATGATTTGGCTATTGTCGATAGTGCTGCTATGAACATTGGGGTACATGTGCTCCTATGCATCAGCACTTCTGTATCCCTTGGTTAATTCCCTAGCAGTGCTATTGCTGGGTCATAGGGGAGTTCTACTGATACTTTTTTGAGAAACCTCCACACTGTTGTCCAGAGCAGCTGCACCAGTTTATATTCCCACCAACAGTGTAAGAGGGTGCCTGTCTCTCCACACCCTTGCCAGCATCGATAGTCCCTTGACTTGTTCATTTTAGCCACTTTTACTGGGGTGAGGTGGTATGTTAGTGTGGTTTTAATTTGTGTTTCCCTGATGATGAGTGATGTTGAGCATTGTTTCATGTGCCTGTAGGCCATCTTAATGTCCTCTTTGGAGAAGTGTCTGTTCATGTCTTCTGCCCATTTCTTCACTGGGTTATTTGTTTTTTTGGGTGTGAAGTTTGGTGAGTTCCTTGTAGATTTTGGATACTAGCCATTTATCTGATATGTCATTTGCAACTATCTTTTCCCATTCTGTAGTTGCCTATTAGTTTTCTTGATTGTTTCCTTTGCAGTACAGAAGCTTTTTATCTTGATGAGGCCCAAATAGTTCATTTTTGCTTTCATTTACCTTGCCTTTGAGGATGTGTCAAGTAGGAAATTGCTGCAGTTGAGGTCAAGGAGGTCATTTCCTATTTTCTCCTCCAGGGTTTTGAGGGTTTCCTGTCTCACATTCAGGTTCTTCATCCATTTTGAGTTTATTTGTGTGTATGGTGTAAGAGACTGGTCTAGTTTCATTCTTCTGCATGTTGCTGTCCAGTTCTACCAGCATCACCTGCTAAAGAGGCAGTCTTTTTTCCATCACCAAATTTGGGAGCACCCAAATACATAAAACAATTAATCACAGACAGAAACAATCTTATTGATAAGAATGTACTAATTGCAGGGGACTTTAATACTCCACTGATAGCAATGGATAGATCAACCAGACAGAAAATCACTAAAGAAACAATGGACCTGAATGACACATTGGAACAGATGGAATTGATAGATATATTTCGAACTCTGCATCCTGAAGTTAGGAAATTTACCTTCTTCTCAAGTGCACATGGCACATTCTCCAAGATAGATCACATTCTGGGGCATAAAGCAGCCCCATATGTATAAATGAATAGAGATCATACCATGCACACTTTCAGGTCACAATGCCATGAAACTTGAAATTAAGCACAGGAAAAAGTCTGGAAAACCTCCAAAAATGTGGAGGTTAAAAACCACCCTACTAAAGAATGATTCAGCTAATCAGGCAATTAGAGAAGAAATTTAAAAATCTATGGAAACAAATGAAAATGAAAATACAACAATCAAAATCTCTGGGACGCAGCAAAGGCAGTCCTAAGAGGAAAGTATATTGCAATCCAGGCCAATTTCAACAAACTAAAAAAGGCACAAATTCAAAATCTAATGGAGCACCTACTGGAATTAGAAGAGGAGCAGCAAGAGCACCCCAAACCTAGCAGAAGAAAAGAAATAATAAGGATTAGGGCAGAAATAAACAATATGGAATCCAAAAAAAAAAAAAAAAAAAAGTCAAGCAGATCAATGAAACCGAGTTGGTTCCTTGAAAAAATAAACGAAATTGATAAACCTCTAGCCAGGCTCCTTAGAAAGAAAAGACAGAGCACCCAGATAGACAAAATCATGAATGAAAAAGGATCTATTACCACCAATCCCTCAGAAATACAAGCAAGCATTAGAAATTACTATGAAAAATTATATGCCAAAAAACTGGACAACCTAGAAGAAGTGGACAAATTCCTAAATGTGCATGCATTACCAAAATTCAAACAGGAAGAGACAGAAAGCATGAATAGACTGATAACCAGTGAAGAAATCAAATCCATTATCAAGAATCTCCCAATGAAAAAGAGCCCAGGGCCAGATGGCTTCCCAGGGGAATTCTACCAGACATTTAAAACAGAGCTAATACCCATTCTTCTCAAACTATTCCAAAAAATAGAAATAGAAGGAAAACTTCCAAACTCATTCTATGAAGCCAGCATCACCATAATACCCAAACCAGACAGGGACCCAGCCAAAAAAGAGAACTACAGACCAATATCCTTAGTGAATACAGATGCAAAAATACTCAACAAGATACTGGCAAATTGAATTCAACAGCATATAAAAAATTTATCCATCATGATCAAGTGGGATTTATTCCTGGGTTACAGGGCTGGTTCAATATTTGCAAATCTATCAATGTGATACATCACATTAACAAAAGAAAAGATAAACACCATATGATCCTGTCAATAGATGCAGAAAAAGCATTTGACAAAAAACAGCAACATTTCTTAATAAAATTCCTTGAGAAAGTTGGAATAGAAGGAACTTACCTAAACATTACAAAAGCAGTTTATGAAAAGCCCACAGCTAATATCATCCTCAATGGGGAAAAACTGAGAGCTTTCCCCCTGAGATCAGGAACAGGACAGGGGTGTTCACTCTCACCACTGTTGTTTAACATAGTGCTAGAAGTCCTAGCATCAACAATCAGACAACAAAAGGAAATAAAAGGCATCAGAATTGGCAAAGAAGAAGTCAAACTTTCACTTTTCGCAGATGACATGATCCTCTACAGGGAAAACCTGGCAGACTCCACCAGAAGCCTTCTAGAACTGATCAATGAATTCAGTAAAGTTGCAGGATACAAAATCAATGTACAGAAATCGGTTGCATTCCTATACACCAATAATGAAGCAGCCGAAAGAGAAATAAGAAACTGATCCCGTTCACAATTGCACGAAAAACTATCAAATACCTAGGAGTAAACCTAACCAAGGATATAAAAGACCTATATGATGAAAACTATAGAAAACTTATGAAAGAGATTGAAGAAGACACCAAGAAATGGAAAAACATTCCATGCTCATGGATCAGAAGAATAAACATTGTGAAAATGTCATTACTACCCAAAGCAATCTCTACATTCAATGCAATCCCCATCAAAATTGTGCAAGCGTTCTTCTCAAAGCTAGAATAAGCTATCCTCAAATTCGTATGGAACCACAAAAGACCCTGAATAGCCAAAGTACATCTGAAGAAGAAAACCAAAACGGGAGGCATCACAATCCCAGACTTTAGCCTCTACTACAAAGCTGTCATCATCAAGACAGTATGGTATTGGCACAAAAACAGACACATAGACCAATGGAATAGAATAGAGAACCCAGAACTGAGCCCACAAATGTATGGCCGATTAATTTTTGACAAAGCAGGAAAAAAATTACTTAAGAAACAGTCTATGAGGGAAGAACACTATGAAAGAAGGTCACCCTCCCTGTACAAGAGGGAAAGAGATATACTTATCACCAGAGGTAGGAAATTTAGACCTAAGAAGGCTATATACACAAACCTTCTTACTTTTTACTAATATATGACATTAAGTCAAATTCTCCTTAGAATTTCTTACTACTTGAAGCACCCAAATTTAAGGGTTTTTTTTTGGACAGGTTAATTACTCACAGGTTTACTGTCTCTTTGAATAAAAAATACAAAAACACGCCTGCATTGGTCATTTCTTTAAGTCTCGATTTCATTACTGGGCCTCTGTGTGTGTGTGTGTAATACTTTGGTTCTTTTCTCCTGTTAATTTGTCTCATGTAAATTTAATTCTTAGCTTAGCTAGAATAATTGTGGACAGAAGAAATTTCTTCCTCCTCTTTAAGATCAAGAAATAACAACATCAATTCCTCCAGATTGTTCAACATGAAAGAGAGAGAGAGCGAGAGAGAGAGAGAGAGAGAGAGAGAGAGCAGTATACCTGCCAAGGGAGACATATGTAAACTGCATACAGGCGGGGTGCAATGCAGTTGTCTCTTGATTTGGGTTAGTGTGACCATTATGCAAATACTTTTGCCTGTTTTTGTTTTAGTAAACATTCTTTTCCACTATAGATTTTGGGTGGAGTGATCATTATGCTTGCAAAAATATTAATATACTACACTTGATTGAGACAAAAATGAAATAAAAATATTAATCTCCCCGTAATTACTGTCCCAGTGCTGAACTTTCCCCAGTTACCATAGGCCTCTTTCCACCAGAGGCATTGAAGCTTCTTTTTTGTTTTAAAAGAGAGTGAAAGAGTAAAATCATTCTCTGTAACTAGTAAGAAAAGAAGTTGCTTATTGTGCTTAAAATATCAACTGATATCATCCTATAATTCCACAGGACTATGGAACAACTGTTAGAGAGCTTCAATTAGGTTATTCTTTCTTTAATTCTTCTTTTTTTCTTCTAGAGATTGAGAAAGCATGAGCAGGGAAGAATGGCAGAGGGGAGAGGGAGAGAGAGAGAGGGAGAGAATCCTAAGTAGACTCCACTCTCAGAGACAGCCCCATGTGGGACTCAATTCCACAACCCCAGGATCATGATCTGAGCCAAAATCAATAGTCGGTCACTCAACCGACTCTCATTGAGTTGCCCCTTCAATGAGATTATTCTTAAGCTAGAAAATGTGGTGAAAGTCGATGTGATGGCAAAGCAAGTTTAGTGAAAAAAAGAAAAGTCCTGAACAGTAAATATAGTGAGGAGGAAAAGCAGCCACTTCTTTTTGTCTGAAATACCTATTTGTTTAGGGCACCCTACATGTTCCTTCATCCAGCCTCAGCTTCCGGCTAAATGATGACCCACAGGTCTCGTAAGAACCTGCCTGCTGCCTGCAGGATTACAGGTCTTCTTGCAAAGTATTTTGTCTGTATTCTTACTGCTTGGGAAAAGGGAAGATGCTTCTGCAATATGAACCAATAATAGGGAACCATGAAAAGCAGAATGTTGTCCTAGAAAAAAATCCAAGCCTCAGAATCAGGAATTTTGCTCCTGCCCCCTATATTTCTCTGGGCCTCATATTCCAGAATATAAAGCAAGCATTGAGATCTTTTAGGTTTCACTAAACTCTAAAAACAAAATAAAAAATAAAAAATAAATTAAAAAGTCATTGCAGTAAAGCTTTCCTTAGGCAATAGATGATTAAGATTATATCTGCATTGAGCTATCAGAAGAATGAAGACAAACTCATTAACAAAATCATCCCTAAAGAAACTGTTTTTATTGGAAATATTTATTAAAAATGTCACCTTCCAACTGATGATTTCGACACAAAGAACAGTAAATCTGTCACAGCTTTTCTAAATGAGCTGTGTTCAGTTCAGTTCAACCAATATTTACTGAGATTCTAATTTGTAGAAAACATTAGTTTGACCTTGGACAACACCACAGAGAGTTGTTTCTCATCATTGAGGATTTGGACTTTGCAGGGTTTTTTTTTTTTTTCTTCCCACAAATAAGAACAGGTTTCCATTATTGTTGAAGAACACATTTCAGGTTTTTTGTTTTTTTTGTTTTTTGCTTGTTTGTGCCTGTTTGTTTTTGTTTTTGTTTTGTTTTTTTATGGCAGGAAGTAGGGGGAATGGTGAGAAAAGACACTGTCAATAAGTTAAACTTTCCAAATGGTAATCTTGGAGTCAAGACCTTTACATTCACCAAATCCTCACTATCCTTAAATGCTTAGATGTGAAGGGAGCCTTGAAGTAGCAGAGTGGGTCCTCAGAGAGAAAGACTCTTTGCACCAAGGTTGGATCAACTGAAAGAAAAAAAAAATGGAGAATAGCATCTATGAGGAGGCTGCAGCCAGTGACATGGTCAGAACCCAAAGATTTAACATGCTCAATTCTGAAAGTCTAAAATCTGGGATAGCACAGAGAGCTCCTGGCAATTAGGTAAACGGGAGAAATAGCAGATTCAGTGTACATAATGTTTCCAAATAAGAGTGCTTGGATGTACATACTTTTACAAATTCAAAATCTCTTCCTTTTTCCCCTTTTTACTCCCCTTTTGCTCCACAACTCCACTAGGTTTCGCCTGGCCCCTGCATTGCTACACTCTCTACCAGTCCCTGGCCAGTCCAACAGTACTGCCACCAGATACTACCACTTAGGTGGAAATGAGAGCACGATTCCTTGTGTTACCATGTCATTAGTACACACAGAATGCATGAAGGGCCTTTGCACTTGCTGTTCTTCCCCCAAATACATGCCTGGCTCACTCCCTCAGCTCCTTCAAGTGTCTGCTCAAATGCGACATTATCCAAGAGGTCTCCCTTCTCTTCATTGCTATTCCCTTATTGGTTTCTCTCCACTCACATACTATATGTTTTTTCATATCAGTGATAACCCCCTGACATATGTTTTCATGTAAATATATTCGTTTCTATGCTTTGCTTGTGTCCTGACTAGAAAGTAAGGTCTATGAGAGGGCGGACTTCCATTTGCCCACTGCTGAATCCTTGCACCAAAATCAACACGTGGCTTAGTGTAGGTGCCCAACAGACACTTGTCGAGTGCATTACATGCACTCAATATATTTAATTATCCTTTAGAATAAGCCACACCACTGGGCAGGTGGAGAAAGCAATTCTCAAACCAAGATCACTTTCTACCACCTGGCTTTTTCTATTTTACTTCTTCCAAAGGCTTGATGATAGCTTTATCTCAGAAGAGAAATTAACAGATCATGGACAACGTAGAAGATCTTTTGTTCCTGGTTTTCTGTCTCTAACCATAAAGCTGTAAATTTCCTAGAGGAAATAGTTACAAGGCATGTGATACACTTAATTGACTGATAACAAAGTAGTAGCTAAAGTTTAAGGGAAGGGCTCTGACAGGGATGTAGGTGATACATAATGTAACCTCCTGCCTTTCAAAAAATATTCCCAGCTTTGGTTTGGTTGATTTGACTTTAACTGGTCAGATTCATGAATTCTTTGAATTTTAAAAATACTTAAAAAAAATCTAACAATTATTTAGACATTCTTCTCTTTTCCAGTCTTTGATGGAGGCCAAAAAAGAAAAGTGCTGTGCAATTTCTTAGCTCGACAGACCCCAAAGAGAATAAACAGAGAGAAAGCAGAAGATGTTTACTTTCTCTTTCTCGCTTGGTTTTAGATGACAGGTCAGTAACATTTTGGGAGCATTTTTAGGTTTTAGTTTCTTGGGTGAACCTGGATAGAGAACATTCTTGAATAAAGTCTTATATGATGTTTTACTGAGTCCCTGCTTTGTATCAGAACGTGTGTTCCATGCAGAGGACTCAGAGCCACTATTTCAGTTGCCACCCCCCGTTTCTAGACAGCCTGTTGGACTCGTCTGCTTGAATGTCCCATGAACGTCTTGAGAACTCCCTGTCCCTAAATTAAACAATAGTGGGACTGCACATACCCACTCTGTCCCTATGTTAAATAATACGGATGCCAAGCAAAGCAACTTGGTTTCTTGATCCAGGAAATACTCTTTCCTGACAGCTAAGACTCTAAGCCAGTTAGACAGCTTATTCATCAAGATCTGCTTCAAGAATTTTGCCTCAGTGTGCCCACTGATTCCTCCTTGCGAAACACACCTTAAAATTCCCTAGCCAAGACCCTGAAATTCTATAACTTCCCTGCCTTGATATTTTGAGATGTCACTAAAACTATGTAACATTCCAATAAACTTAGCATTGCCTGATTAACAGGTTTTTCTTTAGCTTTTTGGGGAATTAACAACCAACAACGTAAGTTCAATTATCTGAAACTGACTTTGCTATTTCCTCCCCAGACAAACTGTTTCTCCTTTGATAACATTAGAATTTTTACCCAATACGTCAGTTAGAAACAGAGGTGTCTTTGACTACTTTCCTTCACCCCCAATAAATAATCAATTCCAAAGTCAACAGTTTTGTTCTTAAATATTTTTCACTTTCACCTTTCAATTTATTGTTGTGGTCTTCTCTTCTTTATCTTCCTTCCTGCCTTCCTTCTTCCTTCCTTCCTTCCTACCTTCCTTCCTTCCTTCTTCCTTCCTTCCTTCCTTCCTTCCTTCCTTCCTTCCTTCCTTCCTTCCTCCCTTCCAGAGAGTATGAGCTGGGGAGAGGCAGAGAGAGGCAGAGAGAGCGAATCCCAAGCAGGCTCTACACTATCAGCATGTAGCCCTTATGTGAGGCTCAATCACACAACCATGAGATCATGACCTGAGCTGTTTGAAACCAAGGGTCAGTGGCCTGACTGAACCACCCAGGCACCCCTCTTCCCAGTGTTTGCTATCATCACCCTGAGAATTCTAGGTAATTAATTCCACCTACCTGGTTGGAACACTTGCAGGTTGGCATTATGCTGCTTAAATCCAATGCATTTAGAACCATGCTAAAGTTCATATCCCAGAAAGAGCATTTGGGGGGCTTCCCACTCCTTCACCTTTCTCCATGGCTCAAGAAGTGGGGTTTGCTGGGTTCTCTTTCCTCCCTAATTAAAGATCCCCTTTCTCAAACAGTGCTACACCTTGCCCTTAGTACCACAGTGACTATTACTGTTGCTTAATAATTTGGTTGTAACACATGGGATTTTGCTTGGACTTTGCTGGAAAAGTGAGTTTGAGGCTATGAAGATGATTTTGAAGGCAGATAATTTTTGAAGGGAAATGCTTTTGTCTGCCCAGAGTCCAATGTTCCTTCAGAGAAAGGAGCAGGTTCTCACCCCACCAATTTTATACTGATGGATCCAGGAATGAAAAAGAGGTGGTATTCTCAATTTACAACCCCGCACACACCTCATCATCTCATGGGGCACAATTTTTAAAGTTTTAACCAATAGTTTGACATCCTTTGACTGTCTTCGTTTCTGAAATTGGCTAAGTGAAAAGTTGATGGCTCAAAACTGAAGTCTGGATCTTGGCTTGCTGGGTTTTCAAAGGAAGGAGCAACCGAGAAGAGGGTCTTCAGTCATTTACCTGAACAGGCAGTCCTCCTCCAAGGCCTGCTCATGGAAGAAAATGTGAGCTCTAAGGAAGCAATTGCCAGGTCAGAGGACTCAGAGTTATAGGCTTCTAACATGAGCTTCCTGTATGCTGAGAGAGGTGTGCACGGACCCAGTCAATGTATTAAGTATGCCTTGCTGCTCTTAATGCTTGCAGAGGTCAGTGTTATTTTTAGCTGCATCATGAGGTCAGTAACATTCTTGGGCATGCGCTATCACAAAGCCATGATCAAGGTTTGGTTTTTTGCTTTAGTTTTTGGCCCCCACCACCCCCCACCCCACCGTCCCTGCCAGGTCAGCAGATGATATTCAAGAGGAAATAAGATTAAGTTCCTCAAGGGTAAAGAAACTAACCCCAAAATTCAAAACTGAACTGACCTGGTTCAAAGGTAAACACTTACATTTATTGAATGTTAAGCAAAACCATATTTGTGGTTTTATTTATGAGGTAGATATTATTATTCTATTAATTTTGCTGATGAAGAACAAATGGGTACAGAGAGTTCATGTAACTTTCCAGTTACACAGCACCTAAGTGGAAGAGCTTGGACTTCCCCTGAGCCTACACACTTTGCCATTTTGGCCAATGTTTCTCAAAGTGTGTTGTCTCACAGGAAAGTAATCCTACAGATTCTTCAAAAAATCATTCTAGAGACATTTAATTTATGGAAATTTACCACAATGTTACCAAGTAAAGGCTCTGAAAAGACTTGCATAACTTAACATTACAGCAACTTTAATAAACTTACTAAAGCACAGCACATTTTGCCACATAACTACCACTAATACCTCAGCAAACACAAACACTGAAGGATGGTAGAGGGTAGAATCCCAGACTCTCTCTATATGCATATGCAACATGCCACGGAGAGGTTTCTTCCATATTTCCCAAGTAAGTTAGACAATAGAAATTCTTTCACATGAATCTCAACATCTATGACACATTTGTGTGTGTGTGTGTGTGTGTGTGCGCGTGTGTGTATGTGCGTGCGTGTGTGTGTGTGTGTGTGTGTGTGTGTGTGTGTGTGTGAGTGGTCTTCAGCTTTGTCTGGTGGATAACATTCCAAGATACACCTATCAAAGTCCACTATGTGAGATCACTAATTAAAGACTAATTAAAGTGCCAGACATGAATCATAACCTCTCTCTGGTTTCCTAAAAATGAAAAAATAAAATTATAGTGTACCAAGCCCAGCTGGTGGCCCTCTGAGGTCGGCCAGTTTCTATAGGTAGACGCTATGAAAAGTTCATCTGAGAAAATTGTCAACACAAGACAGCAGTCACCTGGAAGGAAGAAGTGACTTGCCAGAGGCTAAGTTTCTGTAGAACTCCTACTGTCTTCATGATAGCCAACTTTAATGAGCATTATCATCTGGTTAGTTCATAATAGGAAATAATCATATAAAAATAAAGAAAAGTGACAAATTCAACAGAAGTTAATTTTTTCCTTTCCAAAAAATATATGCATTCCAGAGGACTTATAGGGACAATAATTTCAGACACCAAGCCTTTCTATCCAACATTGTATAGTGTTCAGAGCACACCCTGGCTCTGAACAAATGACACACCTCTTCTTACTTCAGTTTCCGCATATGAAAATGAGATCATCAGAGTCCCAGTGCAAAAGATTGTCACAATGATTAAGCAAGATAATACGTGTGAAGTGCTTAACTCAGTGCCAGTACATATTAAATGCTCATTGAAGTTAGCTATCATGAAGACAGTAGGACTTCTACAGAAACTTAGCCTTTGGCAAGTCACTTCTTCCTGCCAGGTGACTGCTTTCTTGTGCTGACAATCTTCTCAATAGTTCCTTGGCCTACCAAAAAAAAAAAAAAAAAGCAGTGGGAAAAGGTGGCATCATTGTGTACAAATAGTCTATGAAGATGCAACTGGTCTCAAGCTGACTCACAGATTCTGAAAGAAAGAGGATGAGTACCCAATTCCAGGACCTCTGGTTTCACCAGTATTAAAATCATTTAACAAAACACAAATTAGAGTTTCCTGAATAAAACAGGACTTGGTGTTAATCGGGAAGAACCTTGTTTTAATTGTTCTGTTATCCACTAATGCAAAGTTAATGTGGGAAGTATCTTCAAAGGATACTAAAAAGTAGCTAAAATGCCCTGAGTTAACACCAGACATTCTCTGGGTGAAGCACTTTATATCCCTTCTTAAATCTGATGCTTAAAGTAAACTAATGATGCCGGTACTATTTTATGCCAATTTTCTGGACAAGAAAATAGATCGTTAGAGAGATTAAGGGACCATTCTGAGATCACACACAAGATAAATGCTTTGATCGGACCCCAATGAGTCCATGTCCAGAGCCAATCCATTTAAGTACCCTGCTCCACTGCCTACCTGGGCCCACTGCCCTGCTGAGATAATCCATCCTAAGTCACCTACAAGAAACTGTCATGTAGATGCATGTTTTCAACGACCAGAGAATTGACCCGAATGTTATCTTTTAGACCAGGACACATTGCCATGTTTCACCAACATTTTGTCCATCACTACATGGTTTCTAACCACCAGAAACTCTTGTGTTATTTAAATAATGCCAGCTGGATATTTCACTGGTTAAAAAAACATCTTAACTGCATATGACCCGTTCATGAATCTTCCTAATCTCCAAACAGGGCTTGGTCCTCAACACTACAACTTCTCTCTTCAGCTTACAACCGTCCTTAAGAGGAAAAGGCGATGATAAGGTTTAGGGATCCTAAAGTCATATAGATGTTAGGTGGAGAGATTATGTGATACAATCATCAGATTATTTCACTAAAAATGAAATCAGCCCAAGAATTTAACTCTTCTGAAACCAGAGCCTCGTGACAGAATTGGTTAGTTACTTGTTTTGATATTGTGAAGGGCTCATCCTTCAACAGGTTTTTTTGTTTGTTTGTTTTTGTTTAATTTTGAAAACAGTCCATTTTCTGTTTAACATATACATAGCACTTCTGCATTGGGTAAATAAAGACATTAATAAAGAAAACCCCAGCCCTTTAAATTTTTAAATTTTACCTCAAAAATAAAGAAATTATAAGAAAGATATTTAAGAAATGTTAAAACAAAAATATTGATGCAAAATGGTGGTTACAATCTAGTCACTATACAGATTATTTGGGGACCAGTTTTATGTAGCCAAGCAATTTTCTATGTTGATGCCACTGGTGCACAGGCCCTGTGCAAATTACGACTGTTGATGTATGTCGGAACTGGAATGGACACAAATGATGATAATCTTACTTACGTAATGTTTTCTCTGTGGCAGACAATGTCCTCATTTAATCTTCAATATAACTCTTTAACAAAAGTGAGGAAAGTGAGCCAATGAGGCTGAGAGAGATTCAACAATTCACTTGAGGTCACACAGCTTGCAAGTGACAGAGCTGGGACTTCAACTCAGAAAATACAGGTTCAGAGTCTGGGGTCTTCACCCTCATGCTCTGACTCAATGTTATTTGCAAGATGTCAGCTTCAAGCCCAAGACAGCTCCTAGTCATAGGAGCCCCAGGTGAGGAAGTTCACGTTCGAGCCTTCCACTCAGAAAAGACTGCAAGAGTGACCCAGACTGAGCAAGACTGGAAAAGCACAAACTGGCCGAGCCAGGGCCTGTCACAACGGCCAGCCTCACAGGACAGCCTCCTACTGAGAGGCGCTGGGTGAGGATGTCCACCTAGGGGTGCCGATTGACACACATGCCCCTCTGGCCTGTTGAGCCTATGTTTCAGAAGGGAAGAAAGGTCTCTGTCATATATGAATTCCCCTAAAGATTCCCCCTACAGAATGTAACGTGTCACATTAGGTGACCGATAGGGACTGAGGATAGAGAAGTCATAGGTCTATGCCTTCCAGAAAATCATGTTCTAATGTTCCCTACCGGCAGCTATTCTTGATTCTCATTTCCCTCAGACTTCTTCTGGATATCTGTATTTAATTTTCAAGAAATTTTTATTATTTTTTAATATTTTTATTCTTTAAGTAATCTCTATACCCAATGTGGGGCTCAAACTCACAGTCCCAAGATCAAGACTCGCATGTTCTACTGACAAAGTCAGTCAGGTGCTCCAAGAAATTTTTAGTATTACATATAAGTCCCATCTTTATCAAACAGAGAAATGAGTTGACTTTCAGAGTTAATCCATTGACTCACAAAAACCAGCCAAACAAGCTAGAGTGAATCTTGCACCTTTATGCCTTATGCCTATGATTCAGACATAATCGTTAGTGAGATTAAGGATCTGATGAGTTGACTCCCAGCACTACTGATATCCTTCAGCTATGGACTCTGGGACTGACCGGTACCAATAACCTTGGGACAGACAGAGAACTTTGTGCTACAAAAACAACTTAATCCCATATGTATATGTGCCAAACAATGACAACTCAGGTGTTAGCTGACAAAGCCAACACCATTTGATGCATTCACAACAAACTGCAAAGTCATTACCAAACTGCCTGAAGTATGGTAATAAAATTAGAAGTGTTCCTTAATGCCAAGACAAGAAACTTGTCTTATAACTTGCCAAGTAACTTGTGTGAAATCATGTGTTTTGAGATTATTTTCAATACAACATTTATTTAGCATCTACCATGAACCAAGAAATGTGTCAGGTTCTTGTAACACAAAGATAAATAAGACATAACCACATTGAGTGAAAAACCTGTAATACAGTGTTAGTGGAAGCAACACTGTCCGATATGTATTCATACAAGGGGAGCAAAATTTGTCTTTTTTCCTCTTCAAGGAAGACTTCAATCTGATGGTGTCTTAGAGCGCTTGTTATACAAATAGTTTATCTTATTAGTCACAGATTTTCAGCAGAGGAACAAAGATCATACTGTTCCCAACTCCAAGGCAAAAATTTATTTTTAAGTTAAAATTTTTTTAATGTTTATTTATTTTCAAGAGAGAGAGAGGCAGAGAGAGGGAGACACAGAATCTGAAGCAGGCTCCATGCTCTGAGCTGTCAGCACAGAGCCCGACTCAGGGCTTGAACCCACGAGCAGTGAGATCACTATCCAAGGTTTTACCATACTGTGTAATATCACTTATATGTGGAACCTCAAGAAAACCAAATTCATAGAAAAAGAGAACAGATTTGTGGTTACCAGACACACGGAGTAAAAGATAGAGGAGGTGAGTGAAGGTGGTCAAAAGGTACAAACTTCCAGTTATAAGATAAATATGTCCTGGGGTGTGACATACAATGTGATGACCATAGTTAACACTGCTGTGTGACATATTTGAAAGTGTTAAGAGAGCAGGGGTGCCTGTCTGGCTCAGTTGGAAGAGAGTACAATCCTTGATCTCAAAGTCATGAGTCTGAGCCCCACACTGGGTATAGAGATTTCTAAAGATAAATAAACAAATGAATAAACTTAAAACAAAAAAGGGCGAACAGGGCAAATCACGCAAGCTCTCCTCCCAAGGAAAAAGAAATTATAATTATATAAGGTGCTGTTATGTTAGCTAAACATTGTGATAATCCTTTTGCAATAGATGTATGTCAAGTCACTATGCTCCCTGCCTTATATGTACATAGCACTGTATGTCAATTATATTTCAATAAAACTGAAAGAGAAAAAAGCAATTCCTGGGAAAGATAATATCTGTTATAAAAGGCTTTTTGTTTTGGGGGGATTTTTTGCTTCTCCAGAACTGGGCAGTGGCTAGAACAGAGAGAGAAAGAAGTAAGCATCTCAGAGCCTTCCTACACGAAGTGTGCTCCAAGAACCAGCAGCACTGGCAATGCCTAGGAGCGTTTTGGAAGTGAGCCCCCCCAGACCTAGAAGATCAGAAGCCATGAGTGAATAAGACACCCAGGTGACTTGTGTGCACTTTACACTTTGAAAATCAACAGCTTAGAGCAATGATTCTCTACTTTGGCCGCACTTTGAATGTTTGCAGAGCTTTAAAAAAAAAATGCTGCGGCTAGGTCAACTCTCAGAACTTCTCATATCTTTGTGCTGGGGGGCTTCTAATTTAGGAGCACTGAGGTTCTTTAAAGTTTTCCAGTGATTTCCATGGGCAGCCAAGGCTGAGAACCACTGATTTGGTGAGCCGATGGCAAACCACTGTTCTCCTCAGTGACTGTAGGAAATATGTAGGTTTCTCAGTTTTAAACCTAAAGCCATGAGATCCTGGGACAGGAGAAAGCTTTGTAATTAGACGTAGGACATCAACAAGAAGTCAGGAACTCTGAGCGCAGGCTTGATTTACATCATGAAATGGGTCTTTCCTTACAGCCATACATGTTCAATATATCTTTGTAAAGAAGAATAGTTTTTGTGCTCTTCATATCTATTGTACACTGTGCTAGACAGCTGTGTCTGTTCCTTTACTAATTCCATAAACTCTGCAAAGAAGGTACCATTGTCCCTCTTTCACAGTTTTGGAAACTGAGGCTCATAGATATGAAGGTATTTTCTAAGACCACACAGCTGATAAACAGTGCTGTCAGGAATTGAGGACAAGCCCCTCTGTCTCCAGAGCTGATGTTCTTTCCCTGATCTAATTGCTTTCATGTGAACATAAATCATATTTCAAGTTCACCAAGTTTATCACTTCTGAAAATATTCAAGATAAATCATTTTGAAAAAGCAAAGAGTTATTTGCTGCAATCACTCCTAATTCCCCTTCTTCATACATTATTACAAACTTTACATACATTTCCCAAAGGAGGGCAAATCCACGCTCTGATTTTATCACTCACCTGTGTGCGTCTTAAAACAAGTAGTCAGGGTCATTTCACCTCCTCTCCCCACTGTCCACTGTCCCCATCTCACCTCTAGCCTCAACTCAAATGAAGTGAAAGCATTGCAAGTCAAAAGAAAATCACTTTGTTATTGCCTTGTGAGTATATTCAGTTTTCTAATTACTTGAGCTCAAGGAAGTAAGGAAGGAATAATCAAACCCTATTGCTCTGTATGGGCCTTAATGTGGTCATTTTCCCTACAAGAAACTATAGAGGTCCAGTAAGACGATATGGTACGCCATTCTCAACCACGTGAGAATGATACTTAGCCCAGGAAGGAAACTCCCTGCAGGAACACCTGGTGGGGCTTCTTTTTGAACCTTCAGGCCACAATGTTCGGCAACGCATCACTTCTTCGGGATCAGAGCACTCTTTAGTCTCAGGGTCCAAGAACCGAGTCTGCCTCAAGTGAATTCATTAACTGACAAAAATGACCTGGGATGGGAAGAGAATTTTCCAAAATGTCGTGAGCAGCACGCAGATGCCTAAGCAGATAAAAAGCAATGTCATAAAGAGTCCATCAAATGACTACATGCAAATATAGTTCCCTGTATTTAGAAAACAAGCACTATGCTAAATGCTTTTAGTGCCTCATTCCATTGAATTCTCATAGCAGCTTTACAAGAACGATTCTACCGAATTCATTTTGCAAATGAAGATGCCGAGGCGTGCACAGGTTAAGTGACTTGCGTAAAACCTTACTGTTTGTAAGAACTGAATGGTGCAACTTAAATCCAGGGCCTGTGGTTTTTTTAGCCCAATACTGCCATCTGTTGGTAAAATAAGATATTACTTCCTGTAGGGATAAGGTTTAACATGGAAAGTCCTGGATAGACCAGACCAGCATCTCTTCTCTTTCCCCTATTCAACAGATCACTGATTTCCTTTAGGGAAATACCTGTAGTAATCATGCAATCATAATGCATTAGCTATGATGTTTAAGAGGACTACCCACTTCCAACCCCAAATGTTGGTCAGTCAGCATATTCTCATGCCCCTTGCAATAATGGCCAATGTCTCTTGGTTCAAACTGAATGAAGAACTGGAAATAGCATGTGATATTGTGAGAAGTGCGACCTTCTGCCCTGGAAAAGAACAAGGAAGCAGTTGATACTGGCAGCCATCTTTGTGACTGTAGGGTCACGTCATGGCTAAGGATAACGCCAGAATGAAGAGATAGAGCCAAGATCTTGACTAAAACATGTCTGATGCTGGATCTTCCTTTGGTTTTCAGTTACATAAGCTAATAAATCCACATTATTAAGTCTCGTTTACTCAGGTGTTCTGCAACTGAAAGCTCTTAACTGACATGTGGGTACCAATACTGCATACTTTGGTGCTTGAAATAACTCTGAAAGAAGGATTTACCTTCTACATGCTATAGTTTTAATAAGTGCTTCATTGTAGACATCTTCTGAACATAAAACAAAAAAGAAAGATCTAGAATTGTCTCCAGACCAAAGCAGTGATCAGATCATTGTTATGCAGCTCAAGTAGATTTTGTAATTTGAAATTCATTATGTTAGGTCCATAAAAGTAAGGACATTCACACTGAGTCAATCACATTACTATTCACCAACTTGTGTAACAGTGTGAAATACAATTTATGTCAAACTCAAGGGAAACAAGCCTCATTTTCTGAGAATTTGGAGGAAACATTATCAGTCATAGGTAGCTCTCCGTCTAAGAACAGGAAATGATTGAGAAATAAAACATGACCAAACTGATTGTTTCTCGTTATATTCAAAACCATTTCCGCCATGAAGTTTTCCTTAAGAATCCAAAGAATTACATGTATGGAGCATGACTCAGTGTCTCCACTGACTTCACTTATTGACAGTTGTGAAATTTGACTTCCTCATATTGGATCTAATACCCTACTAGAGCACTTGCCAACAAAACAGACCTCTCTCCAACCTACAGCCTATTTACCTCTCTGCATGTTTCCTGCTGGCGTCTTACTGGTCTTTCTATGTACCCACAGGTGGTTGGATCAGCTCTGCTCAAGTTAAGAGGAAACCTCAAAGTTTCAAAATGACATATGAGGAAATGGCAAGAAGTACACCTAGCCAAACACAAACTGGATTGTCATCTCTCTCCATAAAATTGTTTAAAGTAAGAAATATATAAACATAAGGATATATGCATATACATACACATACACATATGTGTTAAAATATTTGGGGAGGAAGATTGCCAAACATTTAACAAAATTGTTGTTGACCTGTTACTTGTCTGGAGAAAAGCATACTGATGGTTGAGGAAATCAGGGCTGAAAATACTATGTAAATTAGAGACGTCTACCCAGAAGTCTAGATTAAGATCAATTAACTTTTTCCTTCAAAATTCTAGCCAGTGTTTAAGTTGACATTACTCATAGGCGAAGTAAAGAAGTTGTCAGGGCAACCACTGTCATTGAACGAGTGGTGTGTGCTGCTGTTTGTGAGAGAGGGAAAGTGCAGCAGGGGACAGGTGCGCCCTGGGGCAGGACTCACTGAAATGCCATTTGGGAAAACCTCTGTTAGAATTGGCTCGTTAGGACATTTGGGGAAAGGGCTGGGAGGCAGAGCTTTGCTCTGGGTTGCGGGTTGTCAGGGGATAGGCAATCCTATGACAGGGTCTGTAAATAAAGTTTATCCAGACTTGGGGAAGTCTGGAGCCCCTGAGACCATAACAAAGCCCCAGACACTCTGATTAGGAGCATGTTGGGTCATTTTGGGGGCTGATTTTTGTCTCCATACAGACGTGGTTACAGAGTGCTCTCATTTGTGTCTTCATCCACCATGGTCACCGAGTGGCTGCTCTGATGTCGATGCTCCGTGACATCCTTTATTTTAACAGGAGAACACTGAGGTCTCACTGGGGATGCCAGGCCAGCTCCTGGTGTGAGGGGCAGCTTTTCTCTTTCTCAAAATGAGATGAGTTCTTCAGAGTCTAGTCACATAAAGCAAACCTTCCCAAGAAACAAAGAAAGAGATCCAAAAAGATGGGCAAAAAGATTTGTAGAGTGATCATGTGTGTGAGTAAGGAATTGTCTCACCCACCTGGCAACTTCCATTACAGCAAGCTGATGACACTTCTCCTCTTCATTCAAATTTAGATACATTTTTAGGGTCAACATAAAATTTCAAAATTAGCTGAACAATTATTTTATACCAAGAGAAACTGGGCAGAATTTTTAATAGTCCACAAATACCTGAGAAATATGTTATTTTTCTCATTTTAAAGAATATTACATAGAATAAAGTTCCATGATCAGTATTGATAACTCAGACCCCTTGTATATGTTTATACCTCCTGACCCCTATGGCCTAATTGCTTTTCAAAAGGATCATGGGGTTGCTATAGCATATATCAAAATACATGTTTCCATGTGGCCCATGCTGTGTGTGGAAATGTTTACAAAGCATGGGTCATGTGGAAACATGTTTAAAAAGAAAAATCACATACTTAAGATGTTTGCAGACTTTTATAGTAATTAACATTTAATTGCATCCTAATTTCAAACAATAACAGAAACTTTAAGTAAATTTAAATCTTTTAAATAGTCCATTAGGCCATAACTTAAATGATCATTACTGGAGCTGCAATGGCCCATCAAAATTATCCTGCTTTGAGTCAGATGAGTCTTTCTACTTCCACCATATCAGTTACCGAATGTGGGATGGGTCCAGAAAGATGACCTGGGTGGGGTGACCCTGCAGCTGAGGCAAATGCTAAAGGATCTGAACTCCAGACCCTCTACTCACAGCACTTCAGTAACTGAAACAACACAGGACAATCTGGGGGCATAGCTCACATCTACTGCAGTCGATCCCCAGCACGGCCAGGATCGGTTCTTCACATACTTAGAGGAAGCAGTTCTTCCAGGACCTTAGGGGCCTCTCTTCCTCGGAGAAATGTGGGAGAAGACATTTAGTGGGAAGAACTATATTCCCTGAACTGCAAATGGTCTTGGGGTTGACTGATATTGCCTCCCTTCTCCAGTATCCATTGTGGATTACCTTCTCTTCAGCTAGCAACTCTGCTTGACTTTGAGGCTTCCTGGTGACATGATCCAGAAACTCATCCTTGAAAAGCCTAAATTCTCACCACCATGGCCTTCTCAAGCCAAGACTGCTAAACTTGTCTATTAAGCATCAAAACTGGGCAAAAGAGTGCCAAAGGTCACCCAAGTAGATCACCTGAGCTTGATCCACTTGTATGGGATCGCACGTAATTTCATGTCCAGTTAGAGGACACACTTCCCTCAAAGGAGATGAAAGAGTCAGCCCATGACGGTGAGCTCTGCTGGTACTTAACACAGTGTCTGGCACCAAGAAAGCTGCCACCATCCTCAGCAAATGTGCAAGGAGGAAAGGGAGTTTACTATGCAGAGAACTGGCTTAGTGTGTGTGTGTGTGTGTGTGTGTGTGTGTGTGTGTTTCAGTTGAGTCTAAAACATAGTGGTTGCTCAATGATATGAATTGAATGAACTGTAATTATGCACGTACATTTTGTGAAATAAGGAATTCTTATCACTAACTTCTCCTTGCTATCTCTAAGCATAGAAGTGTCGAGAAAAGATGGCTTTGTGTTAGAGAATACAGACTTTTCTATACCTATTAAATTCTGTTACAAATTCAATTTTTATATTTCTCTTATGTTAGTCCTTCTAAGGGTTTCTCACACTCCTGTATTTGCCATTCTACTTTCCTGTCTTCAGGCCGGAGAAAAGGTTAGTTACTATTCATCACAAATCAACATGATATGTTGAAAACAACCTGTTGTATGGATAGCATGATTAGTTACTTTTTCTCCAGCTCAGATGGCAGCTCAGGTAAGTCTCTGAATCCATGACCTCAGCTGTAGAATAAAGAAGCTGGGATCCTGCTCCTTTCCTTTCTTTTTTCTAATTTTAGTAGTTTATTTCCAAATTTGTTTCCATATAACACCCAGTGCTCTGCCCTCCTCCATCACCACCACCTCTTTTCCCCCCTCCCACTTCACCTTCAAGCCTCAGTTCATTTTCGGTATTCAATAGTCTCTCAAGTTTTGCGTCCCTCTCTCTCCCCAACTTTCTTTCCCCCTTCCCCTCCCCCTGGTCCTCCATTAGGTTTCTCCTGTTCTCCTGTTAGACCTATGAGTGCAAACATATGGTATCTGTCCTTCTCTGCCTGACTTATTTCGCTTAGCATGACACCCTCAAGGTCCATCCACTCTCCTACAAATGGCCATATTTCATTCTCTCTCATTGCCATGTAGTACTCCATTGTGTATATATACCACATCTTCTTGATCCATTCATCAGGTGATGGACATTTAGGCTCTTTCCATGTTTTGGCTACTGTTGACAGTGCTGCTCTGAACATTGGGGTACATGTGCCCCTATGCATCAGCACTTCTGTATCCCTTGGGTAAATCCCTAGCAGTGCTATTACTATATCAGATAAAGGGTTAGTATCCAAAATCTACAAGGAGCACCAAACCCCACACCCAAAAAACAATAACGCAGTGAAGAAATGGGCAGAAGACATAAACAGACACTTCTCCAAAGAGAACATCCAGATGGCCTACAGGCACATGAAACGATGCTCAGCATCACTCATCATCAGGGAAATACGAATCAAAACCTCACTGAGATACCACCTCCTTTCCTTTCTAATGGGATGTTTGCTGACAGTAATACAGTGGAAAATGGTGCTGTAGCCACCACAAAAAAAGCGTTTCAGTTTTTTCCACTAGAGGGCACCGCAGTCCAAGACCTAAGATGAGGTTGCTGCTAACCTCACTGCACTGCAGCTGCGAGAGACATTGCACTGTATTTCGTTACATTGTTTCTTTGCTGCATTGTACTATATATACTGCATTGCATTAAATTATTTTGTATCACATGGTACGGATTTATACAGTATTTAATTGGATTGCCTTAGAGAAAATGCTGTTTGCTATTATATTTTTAAGTTGATGCCTCTAATTGATGCCCAGGATTGTCATTTTCTTTAATGTCAGTGGCTGAAACCGAAGCACAACAAAGTGTAATTCATCTCAAGAATTCTCAATGAGACTCATTTCGGAAGAGACGTCATGTTATAGATAAAAGTGCGTGGGTGATTCAGTCAATCTTGTGAACCATTGCCACTTCGTAGCCTAGAACTTTGCTTACACAGAGCAGGCATTTAAGGACATACTTCGGTGAACGGGACACGGTTCTATTGCGGTTATGCTGTTATTGAGTGAACTTGGGAAAATTATTTAATTACATATTTCTGGAAATGGGCCCCCTGATTACCCATAATAAAATCATCTGAATGCTAATTTAAATGTTTTTAATGCTTTATTTTTTATGTTTGAGAGAGAGAGAACCCGTGCTAGGGGGAGAGGGGCAGAGAGAGAGGGGCACGAGGATCTGAAGCAGGCTCTGAGCTGACAGCAGAGAGCCCGATGCAGGGCTCAAACTCCCAGACTGTGAGATTGTGACCTGAGCTGAAATCAGATGCTCCACTGAGCCACCCAGGCTCCCCCAGTGCTGTTTCTTAAATTGCCTTGGACCTACAACACTAGCATGCCTGTGAGGTGATGGTGGTATTAGCAGAGAATCTGCATTTTTAATAAGCATCTCATGTGTATATGAAAGTTTCAGAACCGGTGGCTTAATCTGCCCCGGGTCTGGGTTTTCTCCTTTCTTCCTCTGAGGAACTAATGAACAAACTAAATCAAATCTTCAGTATGGTGCATCTTTGGAGTCATCATCATTTGCAAGGGGCAGAAGTCAGTCGTCAGAGTTGCAGAGGCAAAGCTCAGCAGGAAGAGTGAGACTGGGCTTATTTCCATCCGCCACTTCTAGTCCCTCAGCCACCAGCAGCACCCCTGGATGTGAAGCAAGAGAGCCTGGACCAGGGCACAGGGTGCACACCCAGCCAGGGAAAGGAGAAGCAGCAAACAGACATCAACTCTGTGTTTCAAAGTCTGATCCCTGAACCAGCCAGGAACTTGCTAAAAATGCAAGTTCTCAGATTTCACCAAGGACTGACTTACTGGGTCAGGAGCTCAGGGCCTGGGGCCTGCTGGTCTGTGCTCTGACAAGTCCTTGGGTGATTCTGAAGCACACTGAAGTTTGAGAGCCAGTGCTCTGTCTGTACGCAGTGCCCCAGGGGCAGCAGACCCTGAACAACCTGAGTCACTGTCCTGACTCCCTAAGGTCCATGGCTGTTGGGTGGGCCGTGGCTGCACGGTTAGACCTCTCCTTCACGAGCCCAGATTTTCCCTCCTGGAACATTGCACAGACCCTCAAATAATTGTTAAAAAAAAAAAAAAACCTGTATACACGTAAATGCTCATTTCCACTGATGCCGCTTTGAAGCAGAACAAAGGAATGTACCACCGTTTTGCCAATGGCTTTCATGTAACTAAACAATGAGAAAAGAGCTCAGTTTTGTCAAGACTCAGGGAAATAGTCCTTTTAAAAATCTGTATCGGAGCATATTGCCTATTAGATTAAAAGTTTCCCCCCAAATACAGTATTGGCCTGAGATGTTCAAATTCATAGATGGGAATACTACTCAACTTCTTAAGACTTTGAGAAGGGCTTCAGTATATGTTTGGTAAACTGCAAACTAATCCACCATCACCAAAAGGCTACTCCCTTCTATAAGAGAGGGCCCAACACTATAAGGACTTACTAAAATTTAGCACCACGCCTTTCACCTAATAATGTAGTCTAAAGTAAATATAATTATCAGCATATTCATTCATGTGTCAGTTTAATCAGCCAACAGATATTTGTGAGTGTCTGGTGGATTCCAGGCACAATGAGAACCACTAAGATTACAGCAGTGGACAAAAGAGATGAAAATCCCTGTCCTCATGAGGATTATATTCAAGTGAAAGAAGATTAACAATACACGAATAGAAAAGTGAAAATAAGTGCTGTGGGAAAAATAAAGCAGGGATAGGAGACAGGTCGTTGTGGGGGAGTGGGGGTGGGAGGGCAACTTCAAGTGGTCAGGAAGGGATCTCTAGGAAGGTGACTATCATACTGTCTCCTGTGGGGAAATGTTGGTGAGGTACAGGGAAGAGCAATTGCAAATACACTCAGGGACCACCAGGAGGCCAATGTCGCTGAAACAAACAAACAAAACAAAACAAAAACAAAAAACAACAAACCTGAGCAGTGTGGAAAGGACAAAAAAGTGGCCAGTTGCGTCATGGAGAGCCGGACTGCAC